>NC_141077.1:35518671-36118671 GCF_041138505.1 Cibotium barometz | reverse complement strand
TATTGGTAGAGTTGCAACTAGGGTTTGCAATAACAGTGCTCAGGTATGGAGATTGAAAGATCTTCATGTCATAGGAGTGAGTGTGTAGAAGGATAGAGAGAAGAGGAGAGGACAAAGCTCTTAGAGAGAGTGGAATACATGACTGAATGGTGTGATAGTTGCATAATTGATTCAATGAAGTACAAGTACCTTCAGAGGTTACAATGGTTCTCCTTGTGACATCATTGCTTATGTCATCACACAAATATCTAGATATTATTAATATCCCTCTCCAGAGGTGATTCACACATTCATCGACTCGTAAGAGTGGGTTCACACATAGGTAAGACCTCGATTCCCAATAGATCCATGGTACTTCGCTACTTGCTGGAGTGACAAATTGGGAATTGTTCATAATTAGAAAAAGATCTTACTGAGTCTCTTGATGATCTTGAAAAGACCTTTCTTCTTTGGAACATGCTTAGAGGAAACTTTCGTGCAATGCACGAGGCTCTACTCTTGGATCTTAGATCAACCCAAATCTTTCTTAGAAAAGCTATTGAATGATGCATATCGACAATGTTAATGTGCTTGGTCTATGCCTTAGAAATCTCTTCTTGAGTTTGCTTGATTATCTAAAGCACAGATCATTGGAGTTGTGTTAGGACAACCCTGCTTTTTTTGTGTGCGCAAAACTGCCCGCGTTCTGCCTGCTGCCCTGAACCAAGCTGTTCGGCTGTTTGCATACTGCCCAACTGGCTGCCCAAATGCTGCAACCCTCAACTCAGCCTTGCAGTGGCGCTTGACACCCCTGTGCACGAGTCAGGCTGCCACAGCACTGCTGTACAACCTGGCTTTGAGCATAAATGCTGCCCAGCTTGTTGCGCTTTCCCAAGCACAGCCTCCATGGCCGGCTTGGATGTTCCATGCGCTTACACCTGGCAGGCCTGAATGTGGCCGCCTCACAGTGCAGCAAAACATGGCCACTTGCGGCCTCTTGTGTTGGCTGTCCAGTTTGCCATAGGAACAGTTCTACACATGTTGCCACTATCAGCCAGATAGACCCTCACATGTGCGATTCTTGCATGAGAGATGACGACTGGGTTTACCTTCTCCCTCTCATGGAAGACCCATGGCTTCCCAGCCATGCCCGTGAGACCACCATGTCGAGGGTTTCTTTTCGTGTTAGATCTAGGCTCTGATACCGATGTAAGGTTCCCCTAGACCCAACCTTGGAACTATTTGACAAGAAATCATGCAGGAGTAAGGCTTAAGGCTCACCTCCCAACCATAGAGTCCTTTGGACTCTCCTGTGATGCGGAGGCCATAGCTACATCCTTGGAGAAGTTCCCGTGCAGTAAGACCTGGCATCCCATGCCACCAAGCCACACCTCACGGGTGTCGTGCGGGGAACATCCCTGATGGGCCATGCATCGACGATGCCAGTGTCACCATTTGGCCACCCAAATGGTTCACTCTTGCTTTCACACTATGTACATATTGGATTGGTGTCCATGGCTTATGGAATATGCCTATGCAGGTGATTGACACGTGTCATGCTGTATAGTTGGATATGATATTCCGTTGGGACTTGATGTTATCATGCCCGGAATATCTGGAGGACTTGGCTTTCCGCTGGGACTTGTGCCTTTGTGTACATGCCCGGAAACGCCTGGAGGACTTGTGCCTTTGTGTACATGCCCGGAAACGCCTGGAGGATTGGCTTTCCACTGGGTCTGGTATCGCATATACTTGCCTGGAAACGCCTGGTCTTATATGGTTTCATGAACGGAAATTGCTCATGCCAATGCTGCATTGCATAGCATCTTTATGTGCTTGCCTGCAAATGAAATTGCATGCTGTTTTCATGCCTGCATGACCTATGTGTAGTTACGGGCTAGGGGACGCCCGCCCGTGAACCGTGCGTGTGAAACTGTCTGCTGACATGGTTGTGTGGCATGTGAACAGGTGGTAAGTATTACCCAATCTAGGCTCAAATAGCCCTTAGGACTTAGCCAATATTTATAAGTGAGTGCGTTTCCACTTCATTAAAGTTTGGGCGCCCAAAAGTCACTTATAAATTATGACCGCTTCCAAGTTCACACTCACTGAAGTCTTGAGGCGGACAAGACTCAATGTCCAGGACCTGATCCTCCCTTTTTACTCATAAATGGGCATCTCCCCATGTCCCTTCACCTGATTGGACCCCAATTCACTTACTTATTAAGAGAAATTCGTGTTTTCTCTTCATGAGGATTTTTGGAGGCTGAAAACTCTGTTTTTTCCACCATTTCTCTCCATTTCCAAGCTCTCCATAGCCATACCCAACTTGCTAGACTGGTAAGCTAATTGGACAATGTGTTGTCATTACTTACTCAGTAGAAGGGCAGGACTCCTTGTTTAGCCGCCCTGTGTAGTATTTCTCTTGTCCTATGTGCTCTTGAAGATGTTGCTACCTTGCTTGGTAGAACATAGAGCCAATGGTAGAGAATATGGGCTCTGGGATGAACCTCTCCCTCATGATGTCGATCTTATCCACATTCACCTGCGAAGGCTCCGAATGTCGGGCATTCCTCTCAAGGAGCTGGAGGTTGCAATGACAAAACACCAACCGCTCTAGTTGAGCGGTACTTAGCCGATTCCTCTTCTTTGTATGGAAGAGGGCCCAAGTGCTCCAATTCCTCTCACATGGACCCGAACTGCAATCCTGTGAGAGCACTCGAATGGCGATGCGTTTCTGTTATTGAAATGCACATACAATTAGAAATTAGAACTAAGTGGAAACAAGAAAGATGCACATTGTACAGTGTACTATGTAAACTGTAGTTAAGGGTAGTGAATTACCACCGTGGGAGCACAATTTCCATACGTCTCCCACCATGAGACAGGCTGTAGCTGAGTCTCTCGAAGCTTTGCAGTCTCTCGACCAAAGCTCCCTGTCTGGTTGCGAAAGGCCAAGAGATCATCCTGTATACATTTCAGCATGTGCACATTACCAGATGTCAAGTTCCTCATGTATGTCATGAAGCCTTCTTCTAGCTCCTCGTTCTCGTATTGCTCCTCATCTCGCCACAAAGGATGCAATACATGTGCTACTGCATGAATTGGCCTGTGAAACCAATCCCATCGCCGATTCCACACAGCCTTGATTTCATCAACCCTTTAGAGATCAAACCATAAGATAAAAAAGGACAAAAAACAAGAGTCAAGAGTCGAGACCAATGTAAAGACTCAAGAGTAAAATAAAGATAAGAAGTAAAGCAAGGGTAGCCATGACTGAGGAGACTTACTGCTCTGCTCTCAAGTAGTCTTGCTTGTTGAGAGCCTCCCCAATCTTGTCCATGTACTCGTATAAAAGGCCTAGAGTACTGCCCTCCATGTCTGTGATGCGTAACACTGTGTAGATGGGGTTGAGAGTTTTGATCAACCCCTCAACCTCTACCCACCACTCCTCTCTCATGACATCACGCACAAAAGCTCTTGCCTTGGGGCTCTCTCTCTCATCCCACTCTAGCCATTCATTTGAGTAGACAGTGCGTACCAACTCTCTGCGGACTCGCAGGAGTCTCTCAAGCACAATGAACATGTATGCAAATCTGGTGGCTGCAGGCTGCAATAGCTCAAGAGTGTTGTAGGCCCGATACATGCTCAAGACTTTTGGCCTCTTCTTCACAAACTTCACCATGCTTCGTGCGGTGCAAAAGATGGCTTCAACCCATTGTATTTGACCTATGTCCTCAATCAATAAGTCGAGGCTATGTGATGCACAAGGGGTCCACACAATGGCTGGAAATTCATCCTCTAGCATAGAGCCCATAGACTTACAATTACTTCCATTATCTGTCACCACCTGCACAACATTCTCAGGCCCAACTTGCATTATAGCCTCCCTTATATGTGTCCAAATAAATGCACCTGTAACTGTGAGACCTGGGAGGGAGGCATCAATGGCTTTCAAAAACATAGTGCCTTTGCAGCATGACACCAAAACATTGTATACATTTCTCCTGCGTACATCTGACCACCCATCACACAATATAGTGCAGCCATACTTTTTCCATGTTTCCTTCAAGGGCTCTAGCTGCACTTCTATGCATGATTTTTCCCGCTTTAGCTCTCGTGTCCGCAGAGCCTCAGATGTAGGGCCATCCCACTCGCATCCAATGCGGCTGATGGCCCTCATGGTCTTCCTCCATTGATTTGTCTTGGCCACATGAAAGGGAATGGCACACCGTATGAACATCCGGGTGAGCTCCCTAGTTGCCTCTGCAATTGCTTGCTTTTGAAATCCTGCTTGGATGCTAGCCCTTTGTACAATATTTATTAGAGGGGTGTCTTGTGAATGTGATACATCACCTGGCAAAGGAGTCCTCCTTGCATGCACACCCGACACTGAGGTAGAGGAGAAATCTGATCCTGTGTCTCTGCCTCTGGCCCTCTTTGCTGCTGCTGCTTGACTTGAACCAGCTTCATGCTCTTGACCACCCATTGGTGTAGATACTTGCCAAACGCTTTCGCCTCCACATTTCAAGGCTTTTCCGAACATCTAGAGGAACAGAGGGGCATGGCCCTACATCTTTGTTTGGAACATGAGCAAGATGGTCCTTCACACGGGTGACACTCCCCGTTTTGACCAACCCACAATATTTACATCTCCATTTCCTGGAGCCACCAGATCCCGCATAAGCCCCCACTTGCTCCACATGCTGCCAAAAAGGATCCGGAGTCCGAGTCATGTTACTTAACTTGCTTGTGCGGTTCGAGGTCGGAAGACTCGAAGAGATTCGAGAAGTGGAGGCTGTTTTTCTGGTCCTGCAGGCTGCGAGCAAGGTGTGACTCCTTCTTGCTTGGTAGAGCTTAGATGGCAAAGGTGAAGGCCCCAAGTAGAGAGGTAGAGGGCGTGGTAGAGGGCTGATGTGGAGATAGAGGAGTAGAGGGCAAGGTAGATGGGTAGAGCAGCTCCAAACAGGCGGCGGAAAGAAGGCGCAAAATGCCGGCGAAAGAGAGCACGCGGGTTTCTAAACCCTGGAAAAAATAAAACTTGGAAATGCCGTTTCCGTTTCTGGAAACGTTTCCGAACGTTTCCACGTTTCGGTGGTCCAGAAACGCCGTTTCTGGAAACTATGGCTACAAGCACACACACACCCCTTCAACAAGGCTACAAGCACACACACACCCCTTCTACAAGGCTACAAGCTTACCATTTTAGTGTAAATTTGTGCTCATTTTGATGTACTTCCAAAGTAGAATAAGTGTAGAGTAGAAAAACTAAAAAAAAAGTATTTTTTGAGTGCCGTTCCCCGTCCCATCCCCGTCCCCCGTCCCTTGTGACTATGGGGCTCCTCTATTGAGAATAGGGCTTGGACGGAGTGAGCAGATTCTCTATAGGAGCTGGCCGACTGTTGTAAGGGCCATTATTGGCTGTTTTTACAGGTGTGCAGGAGATTTCTCGTGACGAAACTTGAGCAAACATGTCCCTAGACAAGTACCACGCCTGGGGATGTAATCTGGTGGAACTTGTGGGTGGCCAGTGAGCCAAAACCATGGCTGGTTACTGTTTTGTAGGTTTGGGACAGCACTTTGTTAGAGGGTTGGTGACCACTCTATCAAAGTACAGGAGTGGTTGGTGATCACTCTACCTTGGTTGGTGACCGAGGGTGTTGCAACAGGAGTGGTTGGTGACTGAGGAGTTGCATGTAATGTGTTTACCTATGTTTTCACAGTTGGATAAATTTGGTGTCGGTTGGATGAGTGTGCTCTCTCCGGGCACCCGCATCTTGTACATATAAATACTTTTGTTGGTAATAAGGATACCTCGGGGGGGAGGGGGGGGGGGCGGGGGTGGTGGTTGTTGTGGGCCAACTTCAGCCCCTAGTGTTGTGTCATGTGCAAGTTGGTATATACTCATGTAATGTTTCACAATGATGATAATCATGTATATGCCAGGAATGGTTGATGTATGTATGCTGTTTTGGTAGTGAATTGGTTCCGTATACACGTGCCCGTTTGTGTGACACCACTTATAAGCCTCTTCTCATGTTAGGGATATCTCCCTAGTAGACACCGCGTGTTCGGCCTCCAACTTGACTTTGCGCTAGTGTTGTTATGCACTTGGGGATTAGCAAGCCTAATCTAGTAGGGTTAGGAGACCTTGGGATTGGGAGATCGTAGGCAGATACAGAGGGGTAAGGTTCACAATTAATAAAACTAGGCTATTGGCTATCTATAGCAAGTTAGCTATTTATAGCGACAGTTATAACTGTATAAGTGATGCCTTGGGTTATTATTGCTAGTCGGTTGTTTTCTGCACTTTTGATGTGTATCTGTGGAGTTGAACCTTAGCCCTTGGCTGGGGGGTGGATTGAAGTACGGATCCTACGGCTGGGTTGTGAGCTTGCATGCACCCCTTTTATTTGGTTTCTCAAATCTTGAGTTGGACTGTGTTTAGGAGATCCTGGTTAGACAGGCTTGGGAGTCCTTTTACAAGTGTGCACTTGTTTCTTGGAGAAACAGGTAATACCATTAGTGAAGTGGATGTTCTAACCTTCTGAAATTTGGTATAACCTTCTAATATTTGGGTGCAATTTTACACTTGGAAGTGTCGATAGATGGCAAATTTCTCTTAGCTATGGTGCTTTCTTGTAGCAACCTTTTAAGGAAACATGCTACTTATGCTTGTATTGAGTGATGCACATTTTAGTGTACGGGAAATTATCTTGCTTTGTCAAATTTTTCTGTGTATTTCATGAAAGTTTTCTTTGACAGAAAGATTTTTCTGATCTGCAGGATATCATAGAGAGAATCCAGAGGGTCTATGATACATTCTTGGCGGAGTTTCCTTTATGCTATGGATATTGGAAAAAGTATGCAGATCATGAAGGTCGGTTGGAGAGCCATGAAAGCATTATTGCAGTGTATGAGCGAGCTGTTCAGGCAGTGACTTATTCTGTGGATATCTGGATGCACTACTGCTCATATCTAATTAGCAAACAGGAGGATCCCGATGAAATTCGCAGGTATATTAAATCAGCTTCTCACACACCTTGCTCCTAATAATGGCTTGTCTTGTTTTGGTCCTGGCAGGCAAACGCATGCATGTGACTTCCTTTTTGGAAATGACACGAGAAATCCTTGTGTGTTGCTTGATATGACTGGCATTTCTTCTAACGTATGTTTGGTATTGCTGCAGCTGTTGGTTCTTCCTTTTTTGGCAACCTGGCGGAACGGTTTGACCAATTTGGTTGCTCTAGAATAATGTTATAAATCCTATATATTTGAAAATTCGGGAACTTGCCCTGGCAATGTTATGTGTTTCTGTGAGGTTGTGTTTTTTGTGCATTCATGTTATTATCACATGGAAAGTAATGTAGGGTAGGCTGGTTCCTCCTTTTGTGTCATATTTTACTTGACTCTATTGAGGGTTATATTGGGCACACATCTGAATTATGCTGCTGTGGAAGATCGAATCCAATGAATTCAATGAGGGCACAGAGGGCCTGTGAGCGCCATTCCATGTTGCGGACATAGTATGTTTGTGCAGGAAGGTAAATGCAGCGCATTTGTGCCCATGTTTGGCAGTATCAAACTGATGTTGCAGTGTAATTTTTCCTTCTAATCCAAGTTGTAATCCAAGCCTTGGTGGGTGGAAACTAATCCTTATTAATCATCCTAACAATACTGTATTTGAGCTGTAGCTAACCGAAGTGTGCATGCATGCCGTTGGTTACAGGTTGTTTGAGCGAGGCCTCTCTTATGTAGGGAGTGACTACTTATCTCACATTTTGTGGGATAAGTGTTTGGAATTCGAGACGAGTCTGAATGAGATCAATCGCATCTCTCAAATTTACACCAGGATTATACAGCTTCCCATCCAACAGTTGGATCGCTACTACCATTGGTAGCCATTTCTGATGCCCATGTGAAGTGATTGAATTGGTTTTTTTGTATGACATTCTTATGTGTGATACCCGTTTCTATTCAATTTTGCAGTTACAAGCACTTCATTTCTTTACACACCCTTGATGAACTTCAAGGTCCCGAGGAAAGAGCTGCAACAGCTGCAGCAGCAGCATCTGATACTTCTGCTGCCACCACTGCAGCTGTTGCAATGCCTGATACAGAAGCAGTTCCAGCTGAGGGTGCTGGGCCGGAAGCAGGTGAATCTGTCATTTCTCCTGCTGTCGGAACTGAAGGTTCCTCAAAGCCTGACCAAGGATCACAGTGGTCAGAGGAAGAAGAGTTTTCTCAATTTAATGCTACAAGAGATGAAATGTACAAGGCAGCAAAAGAGCAGGATTCAAGAATTGTTGAGTATGAGTCAGCGATACGCAGGCCATATTTCCATGTGAAGCCTCTTGATGATGTACAACTGGCAAACTGGCACCGTTATCTTGACCTTATTGAAAAGGAAGGAGACTTTTCCAAGGTGAGTTAACTTTTTTTGCATGGTTGGCTCTTCAACTGGCAGAAAGAGCTGTTAAATACCAGCCGATACAACCACCCAGTGGTGGAAACATTCAACCTCGTGCATGTTTTCAGTGACCTGTGGCTGAATTTGTGAATGGGGTTCCATACTTACTGTTATTTTGCTGGCAGGTTGTCAAACTGTACGAACGTTGTTTGATAGCATGTGCCAATTACCCGGAATATTGGATTCGATATGTTCAACACATGGACTTGGAAGAAAGCATGGAGTATGCAGTTGATGCTTTAACACGATCAACACAGATATTTGTGAAGGTGATGTTTGGTGTTTATTCTTGTAAAAAAAAACATGAGCACTTTGCAACAACTTAAATGCCCAAATATTCATGTAATTAAGATGCAACAAGTAACACCTTCTTGGATTTTAACGAGCTTGGTTCAGCCGCAGCGCTAGTGCTGATACTTTGGCTAGCTATAGTCTAATGTGCTCTTCTAGGGACTTATGCCGTATGTATTTTCCAAATTTGTAACAAATGCATTACAAGACAAGGAGTCATTGTAAGCATAACATCCATCTTTCTTCCTTGATTTCAAAATCAGTAAGTTGATTTTGACAATTTTTTGCATTTAAAGATGTTGATATCTGGCCATTTAGACCACCTCATTGTCTATGTAGTTATGGTTATATAAAAATCTATTCAATTTAACAGCTTAGCTGGAACCTTTTGCATAGAGATTCAAGTGATGTTTCGGTGCATTACAGAGGCGTCCAGAGATCCACCTGTTTGCAGCAAGGTTTAAAGAGGAGCATGGAGATATTGAGGGTGCTAGATTTGAGTATGAACTCTTGAATTCAAGCTTGGCACCTGGTCTCCTTGAAAGTATTGTGAAGGCGGCCAATTTTGAGTACCGCCAGGTGTGTTTTGATCCTTGTTATTGGTTTAATGGAGTTTTGGATTGTCATGCTTGTTAAAAGATCATTCAAAGTTAGTAAAAGCTTCATTATATCAGGGAAACACTGAGATGTCGTGCACAATATATTCTTCTGCTATTGAGTACGAAAAGTCAAAAGAAGAGTCCCGATCTCTTCCCTTGCTGTTCATTCAGTATGCTCGCTTTCTTGATCAGGTATGTTGTAAGCCCACACTTGAAGCATTGATTTAGTTTTGCAGAGTTCCTCTTGTCTTCAGTCTTATTCTGTATTCATGTCCTCGAGTAAGACTGCATATCTTTGAATTTTATAGGAGCTTGGTTGATGTTGAACACAAAGATAATCTTCAAGACTTAAAGAGCGTAGATGCCCAAGCTTGTAAGCTTGAAAATAGCGAGCTCATAATCAGTCTTTTGCAAGGGGTATCTACGTATTCATTAATGCATGAGTTTGAGTACACTTTCTTACGTCAGTCCCCCAAAACTACAAGGACTACATCACGAGGACTAGGTTTTTAAGCTTGGGAAAGAGGGTTTTGTCAATTGGCTTCTATTGAGGATAATGCATTTCTTATAGTTTGCTTCTTTACAGTCATTATGAATGGTTCATTATGTTCTTCCAAGTTTCTTTCAAGTGCTAATGAATTTCTTCCAAGTGCCTAGTCATTCGCGATTGATTTTTAAGTTTGACAGGAGATTGGAGTACTAAGTTCTTCTAAGTGGCCTAGGTAAACGGATCTAGGGGTTCCAAATCAAGGGCTCCTCAGAGGATACCGGAACAGACTGTTGGAGGGGCGAATTGAGGTGATCCCAAGCTTGTAACAGATTGGTTGCAAATTTGTTCTCAAAAGCTAGGCTAAAGCCATGGGCCCACATCTCCATGAAGATCCATCTAGTGCTCTACGGCCAAGGGCCCCCTAGACTTGGTGTACGGGTGGATATCCTGGCCAAGAGGAAATCCTTCCATGGCTTGCCGCCTTGAAGAAGTTCTCTAATAGTAAGCTTGTAGCCTTGTCTAGAAGGGAATTATCTGAGTGGCGGGGTCAATGCCCCTATGTGGCGTGGTTGTATGATCACTCTCCAAGCCACCTTGGCCCTGGTAGGCCTCCCGCAGATCCATCTAGTGCTCTGCACGGGCCCACATCTCCATGAAGATCCATTAGTGCTCTGCGCGGGCCCACCTCTCCATGAAGATCCATCTAGTGCTCTGCGGCCAAGGGCCCCCTAGACTTGGTGTAGGGGCGGATATCCTGGCCAAGAGGAAATCTTGCCATGGCTTGCCGCCTTGAAGTTCTCTAAGAGTAAGCTTGTCTAGAAGGGAATTATTTGAGTGGTGGGGTCAATGATGCCCAGCTCCCCTATGTGGCACGATTGTATGATCACTCTCCAAGCCACCTTGGCCTTGGTACCTATAGAAAGTTGCGGATCAACTGCTTGACCTAACCAATGCAGGCCCATGAGAAGGCCCAACAAGAAGTAATATACCACATGGTGGCAAAATGGTTCGCCACCACCACTCAGCCGGCTAAGGAAAGCCTTGTTGAACTCCAATATAGAAGCTTCTTACGAATGCTTAGAAGAAGAGGGGCTAACTGTTGATACCCACTTGGCATCCAAGTAAGATAACGGACCGAAGTGCCCCTTGAGATCGACTGGAAAGCGTCAACCCGACGGCAAGTCGGGGCGGGGGGAGAGCAAACCCAAAATCCACACTATCCACATGACTTGTGCCAGTTGATCTTTGCGCTCTTGATATGCGATAGAAAATCTCTATGGCCTCTGCAAATCTCTGAAGATTCCCCATGTCTCCTAATAAATATGTTGTTACTGTCATGTGCGAACTCTGAGTCTAGTAGCTCCTCTTGTGCACGGATGGGGAGACACAATCCTTGGAGCCCAGTCTCCTGAGCTGAGAGAAAACTGCTCATGGCCTCGGCAACAAATAAAAAGAGATAGGGTGCTAGAGGGCAGCCTTGCCAGACCGAGTGAGAAAGGGGAAATTTGTCACCTTTGGCTCCCTGAATAAGGTAAGAGCCTAACTTTGAGAGGCCGAGTAAAGTCTCCACGGATCTATTCCTCTTGAAGATATTGTCCAGAATGCTCCGATCCTGAAGAAAACCTGTATGGGTATCATGACTCAAGTCGGGGAGGAAGGGGTGAAGTCTCCGTTTGATGGCCTTGGCCAAAATCTTGTAGGTAGTCTCAAGGAGGTGATGGGTCTCCACTGCCAAATCTCTAGTCTGTCACCGCCTTCCTTAGGAATCAAGTGTTTTAGACCCTTTGACAGCCTCTTTGGCATGGCTCCCGTAGTCATAATCTCGTTGAAGGTTACCCTAAGGCCATCTTCGATTAGGTCCCAGTGATGAAGAAAAAAAGAGACTAAAAGGTCGTTCACTCTTGGGCATTTTCTCCTAGGGAGTGCCATCCGGGCATACGCCAACTCCTCAGCTGTGAAGGGAGTCAGTAGGAAAGTCCGAAGAGTGGGGGGATCCACCTTTCTCATGTGCCGCCGGTCCCCACCACCTGCGAAGATATGGGGGTCCCCGTGAGAAGGGATCTGAGGAGCTCTCGTGAAGTTGCTGAAGAGAAGCAAGGCCTTGACGAATGTTCCTCTCGTGCCCACGAACTCTAGGCAATCTGCTTTGTGTTGCCTCCTGCAGTAAATTGCTAATCTCACCTAGGTCTGCATCCAAGGTGCCTACGGCAGATCTTGAGAGAAAATCCAGCCCCTCCTATATTTGCCCTATCCTGTTGCATATCGCAGAGCCCTGGATGAGGATGTCAGGGATCGGAGTGCTCAGTTGTTTGTCCTGCCTCCAAGAATTCTCCAAAGACAAAATACCCGGAGCGTGATCGGAGAAAGTAGTACTTGCCAAAATACTGATCATGCCCCACGACTGCAAGCCCACTCATCCACATAGAATCTCTCAAGTCTGGAGAGATTGGGGTCAGTACTTCTGTCAGACCTCGAGAAGCACAGACTCCAAGGGCTTCGTTCAAACACTGGTAAGTGCCAAGGGTCCTGCCCCCCAAGAACCATGATTAGCTCCTCCCACACAAAGTACTTGGAGCCAGAAACTGTAGCCATGCCTCTTTCGAGTGTATTTTTTGCTGATTATATCATGTTACCTACCCATATACCAAAAGTTCGCATGTGAAAGGGACTCGCGAATTGTACTCCAGAAGGTGGCTCTGACTGTAGCGGTGTTCTTAGCATATACATTTAAAAGGCCCGCACAATCCTTGCCAATCTTGATGGTCACCCATTGAGCTTGACCAGTGTCAATGATGGTTGAGCCAACTACTGTCGGGAAGAGCTTCTCTCGTTGACAGAAGTACAAATTTGCCCGTGTCTCAGAGGGGCCAAAAATGGGAGACCATAAAGTGTGACTCCTGCCTGGTAGAATCTTCTCACAGTGGTGGGCACGCCCCTCTGAAAGACGGTGCTCCTGGAGGAAGAGAATATCAATGGGTCCCCCAAGTGCTACTCTATGAAGCTCTCCTCTAAGGACGCCACGCCTTTGAAAGCATTGTGGCCTCCCCAAACCCTGGATGTTCCATGAGGCAATCCGCATATCTAATCTTTGTGGGAAGTGGAACTATTGGACCTACCCTCCACATGAAGAGTCTTGGTCGACGAGGACTAATCACAGTCAGTCCTAGGACGAAGACGCGCTAGGTGGGCGCCGATCTTGCCCTCCATGTGATGCCACTTTGCCCGAGCCCGAGAATAAGCATAATTTGGGCTCCATGTGTCGGAATGCAGGTATTTGTAGGAGGGGGAAGGGGTACTGCTAGTGAGATATGAAGGAACACAAAGAGCAGCACCCTTAAGCTGGGGACACCATCTCCCCATCTTGATCTCTGTGGCCGAAGCCTCCCAACTCCATCCAAGCCAAGGGCCAAAGATGAGTAAGCACGGATTTGATGTGCAGATCACCCAAATGATAAGAGAGCTCGATTGCTTGCCCCTGCGGCAGACACCGACTCCGTATCCCATTCTGTCCCCAGTGCTGCACTCAACGGGAAAGGAGAAGATCATCGCACCACTCTTTGGTGTGGAGAGCCTTGAGTGAAGAAACAACACACAAATCCGAATGTGAGCCACCCACGGATTTGATGTGCAGATCACGCAAATGATGAGAGAGCTCGATTGCTTGCCCCTAGATGGCGGCAGACACCGACTCCGTATCCCATTATGTCCCCCGTGCTGCACTCAACGGGAAGGAGAAGATCATCGCACCACTCTTTGGTGTGGAGAGCCTTGAGTGAAGAAACAACACACAAATCCGAATGTGAGCCACCGTCTCCTTGAAAATACCAGTTCCTTTAATAGGGAGACATCGAAAGAAACTGTAATCCATTGGCTGCCCTAGAACCTTTGGGGACTGCTAGGCGACTCTGGCGGGAGAGTCCTCACCAGAGAGGCGATGATGGTCATCTCAACCGGCTCCGAGAAACGATGAATCATGCGGCGGATTGAACTTGCCAACTGTCTCGGTTCTGAGTCTAGTGCGGCCGAAGGGCGGCGGGAATGCTCAAGAGAGGTGGAGGGTGGGGGGAGAGTGGGCTCCGAAGGGGGAGCTACTGAGGGGAGAGCCGGAGACGAAGGTTGCGGAGGGGGGGGGGATGGGGTAGCTGAGGGGTAGGAGAAGGGAGAGGAATATTCCTGAGAGGAAGGGCTCTTTGGGGGGGGGGGGGGGGGGGGGGGGATAACCGTTGGGTGGTTGCTGAGATAAATGCTCGAAACGGTTTTGTAATGAAGCTGTATCCTTTTGTGCTCTGCAAGCTTGGTGTGCTGGGCGGCGTCACTAAGTTTTGGAACTTTGCTGCCTGGTAGCCAGCCAGCTTCCTCCCACCCCCTGAAGATGATCTGAGTTGGTACCTGAGGGTCCACTGGTTCGGGATTGACGAGGTCAAGCTCTAGCGAGATATCCCATTTGCCTACTATGAAGCATTGGCTTGGGAGGTTAGAGTACTCTATTCTCTACAGAATAGGCGCTCCCCGGAGACAAGGAAGAGAGATAGCATGCGGCACTCTCTCCAAAGCGGCTATGCAGATACGAAGGGATGGAATCCCAGCCGCCTGAGCAAGAACAGAAGTGGTGATTCCATCACTCTCCCATTAGAACCACCGGGAGGAGAGGAAGATATTCCTTCCTAAGGTCTGGGAAGCAGACTGTCACATGAAAGCCTGAAGCGCCAGCTAGAGGGTCGGATTTTGGGTCGAAGCCGTGCTTCCACCTCGCAAAGAAGGCCTGGGCTGTACGTAGTGCAAAGGGGCTCAACTGCATGACTGTCCGACGTCGCTGGTGAGTCAAACTCAACCTAGTAGTAGCCACACCCCAAAGGATGAATATCAGTAATCTTTCCAAGTGCACCAAGGAGGCTAGCCTGTAAAAGATCCATGAGCTGTCCACGTCTGGGCGGCTACCAACAATCTTGCATACCAAAGTGGGGGCCTCTAAGAAGCTGGAGGTCCACTTTTGAAAAGGAGAGGCAAGGGATGGTGGCATTGGTCGGGGCTGTCATGGAGTCCTCCTGGGGGTTGAAGACCATAAGAGGATGAAACTCACCGGATGGAAATACTGCCCGAGAACTGAAAACCTGCCTTGAGAAGCACTGAAGAGGAAAGGCGAGAAGGGGAAACGAGGAGCTGGGAGGAGGAAGCTCAAAAACATGCTTGGGCGACGAACTTCTTCATTGGCCAACTCGTGATTTTCAAAGACTTGGAAATTGCAGAAGTTTTTATTGTGGAGATATGATTACCGTGTGTCACAGCATAAAGAAAGCGCATCTCTCGGCCTCCTTGTAAATGACATCAAGAATGGAGTCAAATGAGCTTGGTACCTACAGTATAGTAGCCTTTGGCCAATTGTTGTTGGTGCATGTCTTACCAAACATAAAGTTGTCGAGATGGAAGATTGTCCCACCTAGGAGTCATTGCAAAGCGCTTTTGGCGAATGGCTTCATTGTACGTATGTATACATGTATACTTTTGCTGAAGTAGCGCTTTCTTTGTAATATGTATGTACACACATATACATATACAAAATACACATGTATCTTCGTATGTATAAACACATATTTGTATTCATATGTACACACAGCAGTGGACATGCAAGTACGTGTATATACAAATTGCTTTTGCAGAAATACAAACTTCCTATAATTGGGAGAGTGGACACAACGGCTGCTCTTGATTATCCATCTTTTATGTTACCTACTTCATGTTGCTACTAACAATCACCCTCAAGAAGTGACTATTCAAAATTGTATGACCTTATGATGGTTATCTATGGGCTGCTGTCTGCTTTATTGTGTTTTTAACAATGGCTCATGTATCATAATGTCAGGTGGCAATGAAGACTGAGAAAGCTAGAGATGTGTATGCAGATGCACTTGCATTTCTGCCCCTATCAAAGACACTGTGGGAGGTATGGTACAGTTGTATTCTTTTCTTGCTTAATTTAATTTGTGTATTCTTTTCTTGTTTAATTTTGAAAGTACTTTATAATGGCCTGTAAAGAACTGCTAAGTGAACAAATGTCAAGGAACAACCTGTGGACACTGTAGCGCTCATGTACGTCTCATATCTGCAATGCTGTACATTTATGCGATTCCTTTCAAAGTATAGGCTGCCCAGGCATATACACTGTACAATGTGAAGATTGTTTTTTTCTGGCCTGAGGTCTCAACTGAACCAACTTGTCCGATTCATCTCAGAAAATCTACAGAAGGCTCCCGCAGCATTAATGTCAAACAAAATCGCTAGTATGTTCAAGTTCATGGCATGAGTTGCCTTTGCTTTGATTAACCTGAGATTTAGATGCTTGGTTTTTTCGGAGGTTGTGGGTCAAAGGTGTGCGTGGGTGTTGTTTTACATGATTGCTTTAGAAAGCATGTGCACATGACAATCAGGCTGCTGTAGCATCTTTTATTCGAAACTTCTTTACAACTAGTTGCCAACTTATGTCTAGGGTGTATATCTTCAATTTAAAGACTTCACTACCTGCATTGATGTTGTATGTATGGTCGTGAATATAAGCATAATCTTAGATGGTGATAGGAAAGAGATGCGTATTGGAAGTGCAGTGTTACGGATTGCTGTTGTTTTTTTTTTTGCAATTGTTTTAAGCTTTTCTATCAGGCTTTAATCCACTTTTCTTTCAGGCTTTAATCCACTTTGAGGCTTATCGATCAGGGCCCAAAGAGATAGACAGGTTGGATGCCCTTGTTGAACAAGCAACTGCTGCTCCTAAGCCTGATATTCCAGGGTTGAGTGCAGTTGATAGAGAGGAAATCTCTAGCATCTACCTGGAGGTAACTTTGTCTTATCTTTTGCAGTTCTGGTTTGTTGTGCATTAGGTACAAGTGCCCTGACACAGCCAATCTATGTTAATGGACAGTTTATTGACCTTTTTGGGGACCTCCAAGCTCTTAAAAAAGCGGAAGCTCGCCATAGGCAACACTTCCCTTCACGAAAAAACTCTAACGAGTCAAAGAAAAGACCTTTGTCTGATGACAGTGGTTCTGACAGAGCCAAAGTCTTGAAAACTTATGGCTCAACTGGGTCAACTGTCTCTCCTGCTCAAGCTGCAGTTCCTGCATATGCTAATGGACAAGCTCAGTGGGGTGTTGGATATGGTCAACAAGGGTATGCACAGCAACCACAGGGCTGGCAGCAGCCTCCTGCACAGCAAGCCCCTCAAGTGCAACCACAGCAGTGGAATCCTGCTTACAATACTCAGCAGGTAGGCTGTTGGGACGCCTTTTTTTGGCAGGACGATTTATCTAAAATTTCCACCACTTAGTGCTTGTGATTCTGCTGCTATTGCAGGCTGGCTACAATGCTTATGGGAGTTACGGAGCATATGGAGCTCCCCAACAGCCGACTCTACCGCCGCCTCAACAACAGCCGGCTGCTTATGGCAGCTATGCTCAAACTTATACTCCACAGGTATGGAAAAATGTTCCATTAAAGTCTGTTTTTTAAAGCTACAGAAGCTCTTAATTGTTGCAGAGATTCATTTCACAGTTTTAATCTGCTAACTTGTGTTCTAGTACTAGTAACAATCTGAATTGGTCCTTCATTTGTTCTTCTGACTATGAGGCTTAACATATTCAACGGTTTCTGCTAGGCTTTTCCTCAGCAGCAGAGTTATGCTCAACAACCTGCATACAGCCAGCAGCAAGCTCCAGCACAACAGGGTTATTATGCTGCTTATTACTGAGGGATTCCATCAGCAGCACAATTAAAAAGTATTTTAGATGGTTTTGTGTTGAGTATAGGTAATTAATGCTCTTTTCTATCGAATGAGACAATCTGAATGTAGAAATTCACCCTGAACAGGGTTTCTTTTCAAGTTTTGGATGAATTGTCTCCTAAACATCCATCAACTAGGTCCTGTTTCATTTTGTTTTATGCTATAGAAAAAATCTGTTTTCTTGTTGCAGTTTTCCAGGAGGCAAACAGATCATATTCTCTCTGCAAGCGGGAAATTACAGCCTTTGTACCTTATGGGGTTCGTGGTCTTTGTTGCTTTCCGCAGCTGTTAGTTGTGTAGTTGAATGGCCATGATTTGTAAATCGCTTTTAAATCTGATGTGGAGATCACTTCCCCTCTTATTACGCGGGCTGTGTTCCTACAGTGGCCTTGAGCTCTTATGCAATCTTTGTAATCTGCTGATGTAGACCATTCTTATCGTTAAATGTTAAACTGTGGCTGTATAAACCTGTTAGTAAAATTTTGTACACACGATTGATTAGTCTTCTAGTAATTTTATTTTAGGTTCATTACTAGTAACATCTGTCTTCCATGAAGGGTAGGATCTTTCTAAAACTGAAGTTGAGGCAACACTACTTGAGTATTCCATAGTTGGGACCCAAAAGTCCGCAAATCTTGCTTTTTGAGACTTGGGTTTGGGTCGTAGTATGGTTTTTTGTCAAATAACAAAGCTTCTACTTTTGTTGGGGGTTTGATTAGTTACATTTTTTTCTTTGGCAAAGATATCCCCTAATAAAGAGCTTAAGATAACTATTGTTCCTAGAATTAAAGTACCCTCCTCGTGTATCCTCTCCTTATTCTCTTCACTACTTCCTTTATAGAGCTACCAAGACACTGTAGTAGGGTTGTTGAGAGAAAGATCAACACATACCTACATTGGTGAACTAGAAATAATAGGAGCTGCTTGAAAAAAATTTGCCGGAATGGTGTAGGTAGAGAGATACAATGTTAAAGATCCATGATTTCTCATCAATACTAATCTTTTTCCCATACGCCATGGTTTCGAGATACGTAGCCTTTTCAAGAAAGGAGAAGTTGCTGTGAGTATCAATCTGAAGAAGCTCGTGCTTCTACTATGAGAATTACTGAGTAGCTTCTACATTTGAAGTTGTGCTCAGATTTGATTTTTCTATCATACTTCAGCAAGTCATGAATATATCTTGTCAGGGTTAGCTAAAAATTCATATCTTTGAACAAGAGCAGTGCTCAGATTTGATTTTTCTACCATACTTTAGCTATAGACATAAATATGTCTTGTCAGGGTTAGCTAAAAATTCATATCTTTGAACAAGAGGAGTATTTTAGCATTTCTCTTCTAAGAGATGTCTTCATAAATGTGGCAATCTTAGAAATTTATTAAAATAATAGAAATAACCATAAATACATAATTCATAAATCACCATAAGTAGAGGTATTATTAAGCATTATAATCCAAACAAGTTACTAATTTACAAAGTAATATAAAAAATGATCTCTATTCCTACACATTACACAGTATTTACTAGAGAATTTTTAAAAGAAAAAAGTTAATGCATTGAAAATTATTCCAATTAAATTTTTTTATTAGATTCTTTGTTAGTTGTTTTCTATATCCAAAATACGACAACTATGTGAGCATATGCGATAGTTTAGTTTAGTTGTATTAACTAGAACTCATCCTGCTCATTTTTGTGGTATGTAAAAGGCATTTAAGAAGCAAAATGTAGGAATGGAAGCCTAATACGAAGGGCCAAATCAAGAATGGAAGTTGGAATTCAAATGTTCAAATTAAGAAGATATTTCTTATTTTTTTTAGAAATTCATTATTGCTTTTCTCTCCTCTCCTTGTGTCTTGGTTGTGCATGGTTAATAGGTAATAAATTAATGTTTCTATTAATCAACTAAGAATTTATATTTAAACATTTCAATTTGGTTAGAAAACTAGGTGATGCTTGTCTTTCAAAGCTAAATTTATATTAATACAACATATATGAAACCTTGCTTATATTTGGATTATTTAATGAGACTAATGAAAAGTCATTATTATTATTATATAAAATGATCAGATATTTTATCTAAAGCTTTATGAGATGTCTAAAGACGTATGAAGTAATTTGCTATTTTCATAATAGTGAATATGGTTTAAAATTTGAGAACTTTTGTCTAAAACATAGTGTCTAAAATGATGTGTATATGTGATTAGTTTTTAAAAAATGCATCAATAAAATATAATATTGTATAAAGTATGTGCAAGATTTGCTCAGTCTATGATTGTTTGATTAGCTATAAAATTCTTCAAGTTAACTTTTTTTAAAGAGCATGTAGATGTCAAGGATTTTTTATTAAGACTTAAAGTTTGGAATTCTAATTGATTTTTGAGCTGAAGATAAATCGTATTATATCATAGATATGTGTGTGAAGTAATGCATATTCAAAAACTTGGGAAGTAATAAGAAATGGGTTAATTAAAGTCACTGGGAAGTAATGAGAAATTGGTTAATTAAAGTCTTTGATTCAAATGTAGTCTAAATAACTTTTCATTACTATTGTAATTTAGCTTATGATTTTTTGTAAAATTAAAAAGTTGAGGTAACGTGATTCCAAAAAATCATACTTTTTTTCACTATATACTTGACATGAAAAATAAAAATCTTTGATATTCATTATTCATGTATTTTAAATAATTCCATGAAGTTAGTCAATAACGAGGCATAAATATGATCACGGATACATTTATGTTCTATTACTAAGCTAGCGTTGAGGTTCGAGTGGATAGTCACGATTCCATGGCCTCAAAGCAATCATAATTGGTATTATATATGTACGAAAGAGTATGCATTTTTGCTAAGTAAGAGTAAGAAGCTCTCTTTATTACTTAATTTCATTGCACTGTTAACTCGACACAACTAGAATCCTTGTTAACAAGAGAGTCATGGATCATCACGAAAAGAAATTCTTCCAAGATGTGTTGTGAGTGTTGGTTGACCTAACAAATCCCATAGCTCGAGGTCATGAGATTGTATTCTTGTGTTGGATAAAGCGGTGCTTGAGTTGTGGTGATTTTATTTGAAATTTTCAATCCAACCAAAATCCTAGGGATCTTTTCAGTAAGATATGTTGGAAGTTTCGGCTCCAGCAAGGTCTTTTCTTCTCGTAATAGCAATTGTACACATTGCTTGCAGGAGTGTTCAAGGTGATTGTTTGCATGGATTTATCTATTGAATACAACGATTCACTTATCCAAGTTTCACCAAGGACGACATCATACTCAAGGGAATCTAGGGTAACATGGAATGTAAATTTCATATCGCCATCGATTGTTTGAGTAGTGTATCCAAAGTAACCTGGAACTTCAATGTTTTGTCCATTGGCTCTTTTTGTAAGACTATTGTCTATAGGGATGAGTTTAGGTTATCCCAATGACACCTAAGTGTCTATTATCATGATGTTACGACTAGCTCGAGGGCTAATCAATGTGCGTTTGCGCTTAACACCATTGCTTGTAGGGAAATCCAACCATATCATGATAGAATCTTCCAAAGGAACTATGGATGTTTTAGTTTTTATTTCGGCTTCAAATCCCGTTTTTGTTTCATATTTCCATTCACTTTCATCCTCATTTTGGCTCTCAGCTTTTTCAAGAGTACCCAATGTGTACAATGGCACACTTGGTTCTCTGACAATTCTTAATGAGGTATGTTTGGAGACTTGCGAATCTTCACAATCCTGTTCTATGGAGTTCTTTATGTCTTGGTATAACTTAAGTTGAGCCGTTAAAGGCGCAAGTCCGGATGTTATACTGACTTCACCACCATGAGAGAAGAGCATTCCTCCAAATGAGGTTTTGAGAGACTTTTTTAATCTTGTAAGGGAATTATTGAATTCCTCACGTGCTTTCTTAAGTATATAGTTCATGCAATCTGTCTCAAATGACTCTTCTGTAGAGAGTATGTCTTTCTCTTGAAAGGGGAAGCGGTACTCCTCCGGGCTTTGTATTTTAGTTATTGTTTTAGGATTGGTATTATGAGGCTCAATCACAACTGGTGACTCTATAAGACATTCAACCAAGCTAAGCATGCTCTCTTGAGTTTGCTTTTTGTATTCCGCATATGTCATGTGATCATTATTATCAATTTGGGGTGGTTGGGTGGGTTCTAGTCTCTTGATTGGTCTATGTGGTGCACTAAGTGAAGAGTCAAAACTTGTTTCATCTTCACTTAGTAATGTATTAGAACTTATTTCATTTTCTGACTTTCTTTGGTTTTTTAATTTTTCATTATGTTTACCTATATGACGAGATCGAATTTTCTTTTGGGCTTTTGTACAATGTGTTGCATATATGAGTTTTGAGGTTTGTGTGGTGGTCTTTGAGGTGGATGCTTCTGCATCATATATAGCTTTTGGCTCTTTTTTGTTTGTCTCCTCTTGGGTTTATGTCCTCTGCAGGCGTCTTTTTCTTATCTTTTAATTCGACCTTGGTTTCGATAGTTTGTTATCCCTTGTTTTTCTTGTTTTTTTAGAAGGTTTTGTTTTAAAGTATATTCTTCTACCCATGTTGAGGTATTGTATTTTGCGTTTCTTTTGATTGTTTATCGTGCCTTGGCTTGTAAATGTGTAAGCACATTTAAGGGCATCGTTGGATAATTGCCCGTTTTGTACACTGAGAAGATGTTAAGAGTTGTATTTTGTGAGGCAAGTTACATTGAAGCAACTCGTCTTGGGCAATCTTGAAACATGTGATGAATGCCACATTGTTCACACATGGGGGTCGCAAGGTGTAAGTGACTATGGGCATGGAAGTATTCCAAACTGTGCAGTTTGCCACCTTGTGAGGTCCACGATAATAGAAACACTGAAGTTTCTACTGAGCAGTTTCTACCCTTTGGACTGTTTCTGTTTGGTGCACAGGAGATAGAGGTTTTGAGTTAATTGTGAATGAAGCGGGACACTTTTTAGTATCATGGTTAAAGGTCTCACAAATGTGCAGTATAGAAGAACAGGTGCCTTGTATGTACAATGGGGATTGGGATGATCGTAGTGATTACACTCAACACAAGGCATTTCGTTCCTCACTTGTAGAGGCATTAAGGATGTTTGGTTTTGAAGGTTCTCATCCTCTCTTAGAGATGTCGATTGGAAGGTTTTAAGTAAGGCTGCATAGAGTTCGGGAAATGTCAATTTTGAGATCGATCTTTCTTTTGCCATTGCTTCACTTGGTTTAGATGAGGAACACCTCATAGCATGATCATAATCTAGCATGTTGTCATCTAAATGTATTGCTTCTTTACAACATTAACCGAATGTTTTCAGATTGGATACAATGATTAGGTTATGTAAGCTGTTATTCTTCAAGCCCATCATGAAACATCTCTTCAATTTTGAACCTCGTTTAATTTTTTCCATGACTCACAACGTGAGTCCAAGAGTTTTATTCGAAGGATAAAATCTCTAATGGATTCATTTGGTTGACACTCAATTGAATAGAGTTTTGTTGGTGCACTCCACCGATCACCTTGTCTGGAAAAGCCATGTATAAAGGCCGATTTCAAGGTTTTGAAGTTGGTCTTGATCGCTGGCGCATCAATGTGATGAACCATCGACTAGCTTTTCCCTTTAAGCATAGGTTCAATGTATGGACCTTAATGGGGCAGTTGGGATTTCCAAAGGCTTCACATCTTTGTTCAAACAAATGAATGAATTGAACAGGGTATGTTGTTCCATCGTATTTGCCCATAATTTTAAAAATTTGTACGGCCGTATTTCTGTATGAGTCACTAAGACCGTATGTGTGCTTTTGTTGGGAAAGACTCATTGAGTCCTTGGGCTACCCCCCTTCATAGACTAGTTAGTATTATGTCCAGAGTGTGGGCATCCAGGGGAAAGGGTTGGTACTTATAGGATTTGTGGGAATGTTAGGTAAGGGACCAAAGCCCGCCGGTGGAATCGAAGTGACAGGGGGTGTAAAACCTGATGACACGCTTGTTATAAGCATGGCCAATGGTATTGGGAGGTGAATTTGCGCCATGGATCTCAATGGCTTGAAGATGTCAGCCATTGGGTTCAGTCCTTGTGTGATGCTTGGTAAACCCTCTATCATGGCCATGTCGAAGTGCCTAAATGCTTCTTTATGAGCAAACATAGGTTTTGTTTTTTGCTTTTTATATTCTCCCACAGCCCGTTTTACAGCCTCAAGAGGCTTGGCGTACTCTTTGTTGGGTCAAACGGGTGTCCGTTCGTCCTAAATAGCTTACGTGGTTAGGAGATAATTTTTTTGAAAAAAGCATATGCTAGTAACTTCCCAGATGAAAGAGGAGGTCCTAAAACGTATCTTCCATCACTGTCTCAAGATGAAAAAATTTTCTGAGAATTTTTTTCCTATTTTGCAGCACGTTTTTGAGGGTGTTCCAAAAGGAATTTTAAAAAACTCTATATGAGGGAGTTGTAGTATTTTTGGAGTACTACAACTTTGTCTCCCTGAGTCGTCTGTGATTTTATTGTTTGGACCCTCAAAAAGTAGCCCGAATATGGCTCGTCGTCCTTTTTGCACTGTTTTCTGTGATTTTTCGTGGTTCGAGCTGTTTTCTCGATTTTTGGGTCGAATTTTGAGGCTGCTGGTCGGAGGTCAAAATGATCGATTTTGACTTTGGACGGCCATGTCCAAAGTCGAAGAGCTCTATGTTAGCTTTCTGATGAGCCCTAGAGTGCCTTCATATCAGATATATGGTTTAGGAGATACGGGCCTCCAAACAGGATGTTTTCCAGAGTCTCTTTTTTTTTTTGGGGGACCGATGGACCCCTTTTCACGCTGACAAACTTCACGAGTTTTATAAATTTTGATTTTAATTTTTTTTTTGGGGACGGGTGAATGCAAGGTATCACGTGAACCGGCGGATTTCACGAAAAGATTAAATTCATTTTTTTTTGTGAGCGCGCGGTTCCCGAGAGTGTGAACCCTTAGGCTGTGAAGTTACAAAAAATGGTTCACGCCATGAACCAGACTTCATAGAAATATTAAATTTGTTTCCTTTTTTTAAATTTTTTTTAAATTTTTTATTTTTTTGTGCGTCGGTTCCCAAGGATGTGAATCCTTAGGCCGGTGAAATTATAGAAAATGGTTCATGCCGTGAACCGAACCTCAGAGAACTATTAGGCCATGAAGTTGTAGAAAACGGTTCACGTCGTGAACCGAACCTCAGAGAACTATTAAATTTGATTTTTTTTTCATGCGCAGCTCTTGAGAGCGTGAACCCTTAGGTTGTGAAGTTGCAGAAAATGGTTCACGTCAGTGAACTCTTCACGGAAATATTAAATTTATTTTTTTTGGAGTCTAGTGAGAAATACGAATTTTTCTTTTTGGGGGGGGGGGTATTTTTTGAATTTAAAATGAAAGAGATATGGAGATTTTTCCAAAAAGGTAAGTGAATAAAAAAAGTCAACCTCTTTATGACACCCCTTACACCCTTTATAAATGACCCCCGAAATGGACAAATTGACAACTCATGAGCATCTAAACATTGAACGCTCATTAGCCTTAATGAGTTATGTAAAAAGGTGAGTAAGAATTAATGCAAGATTAATCCTTTTACTAATCCTTTTTCTCTTTTACATTTATCAAGGCTCTAATTAACTACTAATCTATAATTAATTCACACAATTGAGCACATCATTGGATAGAGCAAGGGAATGCTAATCTTTATGCATCAAAATTTATGTAAATTAATCTAAAATAGGAGATTAATTAGACTCTTAATTATGGTCTCCTCTTTTAAGGCAAAATCAAGTAAAGAGAGTCAAATTTATTCAATTGATGAAAAATTTGATGTAATTAGGTGTTTTGATGCATCTAGATGCTCTCAAAATACTCAAAAACACTAATTTTCGACTACTCATATGATCAATTTAGATCCCAATTAATACATTTTTAATTTTTTTAACCTTTTGAGCAAGATTAATCACCCTTAATGACAAAAACCAGTCCATTAAGAGAAATTAGCCAAATTCAAGGGTTTTTTGATGGTTTTCATGTCAATGGCATAAGTACGGAGTTGTTATCCTAGCATGTCACCCATATCCGTACTATTTGAGCTTGATATCTCAACATTCACCCTTGAGCTCAAATCCATACCCTGCACTCGAAGTAAGATTATAAACATGTTGTTTGTTGTTGCTTGCGGAGCTTCTCTGTATCCAATGCCTTTGTGAAGACATCAGTTGCATGATCTGTTATGCGTTGATACACGAGATCCACATCACTTTGCTAGAACATATCCCTCACAAAGTTAACATATACCTTAATGTGCTTTGTCCTAACATAATACACTAGGGTACTAACTGTATGATGCTCATAGTGTCACAATAAATGACAATTATCCTATCCATGGGTTGTCCCATATCTGCTAGTAGCTTTTGCAACTAGGCTAGCTCACATATTATAGAAGCACCCTTGTACTTAGCCTTTATACTTGAGAAAGAAACTATTGGTTTCTTCTTGCTGCTCTAGCTAATAGCAGCGCTCCCAAAATAAAAATAAAAATATGCTAGTAGAGATCTGATCTAAGGCATTGCCAACCTAATAATCTACATCTATATATCCATAGTGTATTGTGGACTTTATGTACCTGAGTATCCTCATAGCTACATCCAAATGTTGCTTAATCGAGGCCTACATAAACTAAACCACTAGTCCAATAGTATCCTCATAGCTATATCTAAGTGTGACTTAGTCAAGGCCTACAAATTTGGCCTATCGTCATGTAGATCAAACTCCCTAAAATATGCATGTACATTGTAGGATCTTCCAAAAGATCAGATGTATCTAAATCCAATTTTGTGTTTTGCACCGATGGCACTAAGATTGGCTTACAATTTGTTATCCTATACTTGGCCAACATGTCTCTAAATTCAATTTTGTACTTTGCACCAATGGCAACTTGTCATAGGGTATAACACCTATAACCTTTTTGCTCAAGGGAATATCCACCAATAAATACACATTGAAGTGTGCCAAATCTGGTTGTCTACCTATAAATTTATCTTCATGCATCATGCCATGATTCAGAACCACTACAGTGGGAGTTTTGTTCATAATGTAAACTACTAGTTTAGCCTAAAAATAATGTGACATTCCTTTTTCATTTATCAACGCACGGGTAAATTTTGCAATATGCATGTTCTTTCTTTTTGCAAGCCCATTTTGTTATTGCAGGATGTAAATTGCCACTTAAGCCTATGCAAAAAGTCCCATCAAATTTTCTTTCGACAAGCTCAATTGAAGACTCCAAGTTGTAGCCATGTTAATCACTATGATTAGCACTTAATCACTATGATTAATAGTTATTTAGCAAAATTGAGCTTAGTTAAAGTCCAAATTGGAAAATTAGAGTATTATTTCTTGTGGGAAACTTCTCTTGCATCAAAAATGATCTTGTCCACTTGCATGGCTCAATTTAACTAATTTTTTTATTTAGTTTATTTTAGCGCAAAGTTTGCGTTTTAATCACTTGCATCAACTTGAAATCATCATTGTAAGAAAATCCAAAGCACATCGCCAATCTTTTTTAGGAAAAATTTGGACTCAAATTGGGCCCTTTAAGTATTGCTTACACATCACCAAATTGGGGGACTTCTTGAATATGCAAAATTAGCCATCGTGCTATATATCATTGGAAAGGTCTCAAAGAGCAAATTCCAAATGTCCAAACTCTACTCACTTTTGAGTTGATTTGTAAAAATTTCACCATGAACTCATTTTTGTAGAGAGAGAATGTGTAGCAATCCTTAAAGGATTGAATTTGAGTCTAAATTTTCCCTAATGTGTACGAGATTAGACACTGTATGTGAAGCAAGATATAAGCTCATTGGTAAGACCTTCTCAAATGACAAGCATTTTGCACTTCAAAGAATCATTTGGGAAAGGGTTGAATTCAACATGGGAAAACACGTGCATAAGCATTAAAAGCAAAGAAAAAGTGCGTTAAACACTATTCTAAACATGCCCAAAGAACAAGTGCATGAGATGACCACATCACATGGCATCCACACTAAATGCATCAGAGGCACATAAGGAAATCAAGAACAAAGCATCAAAGGAAGTACCTAGGGGGAGAGATGTTTCATGTCCAAGTCAAAATGTCAATCCACCTACCACCTACATTAAGGGGGGGGGGTGAAGTATTTGTAAACCTCTCATCTAACCACCTTGTAGCCTAAGAAAATGGAACCAAGGGGGGGTGTTGAGAAATGTGGTGCCATTGGGAGTGAGTTGAGTAAGCCAAAGAAGATATTGTCTAGCAAGAAGCAACATGAGCAAAGCTGAATTATTCCACATGAGCTAGCAAAACAAAGTTGTATCTCACTCATATAAAAAGGGGTCATTTCAAGCAATGAAAGATGAAGCAAGCTCTCAAGCCTCTCAACGAGTACAAGTCTCAATCTTTTAGCCTAATTGTGCTTGAGTCTTTTGATTAATTATATTAGCATTTTTCATCATGTGTGTGCTTAGACGCCACCCACCTTAGATTAGATTAATTACATAGATTAGTGTAAGATTAGTACATGCACATGATACCCAATGATTTTAACATTATCTTTATGTAATGGTTGTATAAAAGAGAAGAGAATAGACATCCATCTCTCTTATGTGCTTGTTTACTCGTGTGTGTGCGTGTGTGCGTGCGTGCGTGTATGTGCTTGCTTGCAAAAAGGAGCTCAAGCTCACCCCTCCCTCGTATTCTTCTTCAAATTCTTATCCTTTTCAGCTATTGGAGCACTAAGGTAGGCCAATTATTACTCAATAATTGTATGGAGCCCCAATGCACCACTTGAAATCGGTGTGCCTAAGTGTGTCTATTTTGTAATTAAAATCTGTGAGCCTAATGCTCAATAATTGCATGGAGCCCCAATGAACCACTTGGAATCAGTGTGTCTATTTTATAATAATCAAAATTTTTGAGCCTAATAAAAAATATGTGAGCCTAACGAGACATGAGATGTGAGCCTAGCTACCATAAAGTGAGCCCATAGGATATAAGCATGCATGAGCCTACCAACACATGAGTTTAGTTTACCAAAGTTACATGACCCCACTTCATACAATTTGGTGAGTCTAGCTCAACAAAACTGTGTGAGCCCATCTCATACAATTTTATATAAAAAAAGAAGTGAGGTACTAGGCACTTGCTCAAGATTAAGATCTAGTTCAGCCTGCACCTTTCTCATAAGCTCTTGGGCTTGTTTCATTCACTCTTTCTCCAACACAGTATTGGGGTACTCTTTGAGTTTCTTAGGAAGGTTTGTGAATGGGCTTCTTCTCTTTGTGAAAAGAGCTAGTTTGAGTGGGAGATTACTCACTTTCTCTACAAGGCAGGTGGTTTGGGAGCTCTCATCCGAACCACTTGCAATGGTTATAATGTCGTTATCCTTGAGAATAGATCATGCATTATGCTACCGTACAACACTCTTCAATTTTTCTTTTTGGACCACTATTCAGTGCATAGATTTTTTAGGGGGGGTACGTTAGCCTCCTCTAGGGATTGTGTGCCTTAGGGTCTTGAGGTTCTTGCTCGAGGTTAAAGCTTGGGCTTTCTACTCATTTTCGTAGGGTCTTTTTATGCTTTTTTCTAGTTTTTACCTTTGATGTTGCCTTGGCTATTGCCCTCATCTTGGCTTGAAGCCTTGTGAGATTACATTAAGGGGGACTATATGAATAATTCCTGCTTGTACACTCAACAATAAGGCTCATAGAAGTGGTCGATGATTTTGCCATTGGAGAGTGGTTATCACTCTATTTGTTGGAATATTCCTTGTAATCATGATTGGATCTGCTACAATTTTAACATGTGCCACCGTTAAGGAATGACATTGGGATTAAGCACTAGATTTGGAGTGTTTGGAGCAATGGGGAGACTTAGTGTAGGGTTCTTATGAGGACACTATGTAACACGGTGTGGGCATTTACATTGCATTGCGCCATTGGTGGTCTACATACCATATTGTTGAGGTCTCTTGCTCTTTGTTGCACCATAGCTTTGAACAAGGAGACACAATGAGTGTGTTCTAGATATTATATTACTTGTATGGGTTTTGTCATAAGACTCATAGCGCTCCTATTCCAGATTCTTTGCATGTATAGGTATGGGTAGTGTTATACTTGTGTGGATCTTGGAGGAATGGGTTGAGATGGGTAGTATGACAATTATGGTGGTGTATACATACCTCTCGGTAAAGGGTTCTGGTAAGTAGGCCACTGCAGCTTGTGTCTACTGTGAGGAGTAGGTGGTGGGGCTGGTAGGGCTAAGGGTTAACTTGGCACAGGGATCATTTTGTGGTGCCCCTTCCATGGTACCAACAATGAGCTATATCATGGTTCCCGTGACATTGGAAATAAGCACAAAACTATTGGCCATCGCAACACGGATACTCCATGCTTGTATAGTTTTGGTGGTAGATTGCATATCAAACCATATCTCTCCATGGAAATAAGTGAGGGTGGTCATCTTATGAAAATGAGGTGCCCCTACTAGGTTTCCTTAGTACCAATAATGAGATATATCATGTTTTATATCAAACTAGCAATGAGCATAAAACTGTTGTTGTCTTTGGCCTTAGCAATGGAAACTTTGCTTGTATGGTTTTGGTGTGGTAGATTGCACATTACACCATATTTCTCCATGGAAATAAGTGAGGGTATCTAACTTGTGGAACTAAGGTTACCCTTGGTGTTGAAATCATGGATCAATATCCCTAATCAACTGCCTAATTAGATCTTAATCCTAATCTAATCCTACACTAATGACAACACTAATCTAAGGTGGAAAAAAATGAACAATACTCATGGTGATGAGTGTGTGCTAATTAAGTTTAGACTTAAGTTCAATTAGGTTACAAGATGGAAACTTGTAGTCATAGAAAGACTTGAGATGTTGTACTTGTATTCCAATACTTCAAATGTCATCCTTTTATATGAGGAAAGTACAACAAAGCATGTGGGATAAATTAGCTAGGTGACTTGGCACTCTAGCATCACTCATTTCAACACCCCCGCTTGATGCTAGATTGGGTACAGTTTTTAGGCTTTCACTCTTCCTCTCTCTCCCCTTATGCTAGGCTGCTTTGGCCTTTATGCTACTTTGGCTATGAATTGCAGCTTGAGTGCATCAGCTTGAGTGCATCATATGTCCTTAGAGGCTGATTACATCACACTTTTTGTAGAGACAAGAGGGGCAAAAAGTACAATGGTTCTTTCTCTGGAAGAGTGCGTCTTCAGTTGGAGTAGCTTTGACCTCAATGTAGGTTGCCTGCTTCTTTTTGTGATAGTAATCTTCTTCTAGGTGACCAATTTTTCCACAATAGTCACAAACAAGCTTTGGTTTATCTTTATTGTTGCGACATTCATTCTTGGTATGACCAAGTTTTCCACGGTGATAGCATCTTGGAAGTTGAGATATTGATTGATTTGTCCGTTGAAATCTCCCACCCTTTGTATACAGTGCTTGAGATGATTCTACATGTTGAAAAGTTTAGTGTTGGGTACATTTTTAAGTGTAGCAACAATTGATTCATAAGGTTCTTTGTTAACACTTTTTAGCAATACAGCAATAGATTCATCTTCCTCAATGACTTTCTTTAATGCACTAAGTTTCTGTTTGATACCTTTGAATTTACTGTGTGTTGTGCCATGGTCTCTGTCTCCTTCTTGTCGAGCTTGTAGAACTGTATGAGAAGGTTGATCTTTGAGGTCTTTGAGTCAGTGCTGCCGAAAATCTTGTTAAGTTACTGCCATGCCAACTTGCCATCCTTGATGCCAGCAATATGACTAATCACATCATCACCAAGATTTTGAGCGATGAGGCCCAATGCTTTGTTGTTTTGGAGTGGCTCAACCTCCACTTCTTCATCCTGCCAAAGCCCCTTATGCCGCATAAGCAAGTACATGGTCTTGCTTTGCCATGTAAAAAAACCATCACCATTGAATCTTGAGATGAATTCTACATGCTCCGTGATTGGAAGGGGGTCTTACCTTGAGTCTTGATTTTAGTGCTCAGGCAATGTCTTACCCTCTTACAAGTGATTTGCAAACTAGAGATAAACACAATGTGGTGAAAATTCACTTAAGTTGAGCAATGAAAGTGATTGAGATGAATTTTAATGCAACAAAAGTTTCCCACAATTGAATAGCACTCTAATTTTTCAATTTTGCCTTTGGTTTAGCTCAATTTTTGGTAATGCAACACTAATGATGGTAATTAGTGCTTAATCATGATGATTAGAAACGTGATTTTTGGAGGCTTCAATTGAGCTTGTGGAAGCTATCATTGAAGGGGATTTTTGAATGAGGATATTTTGCTTGAAGTGTGGAAGAGGCCTATGGAGGAAACCTTAGCTCGAACCCCAACAAACAAGCTTATTTGCCCTAAACACGGTGATTGGTTTTCTACTTGCCGCCGTGACCAGCTCAGTGGATAATATGCTACCAACTTCAAGTTGTAGACTCCTCTTACTATTGCTAACAAGCTCGTAAAGGGGCTTGCCCCAATTCAAAGTACACGTGGAGAATGGTGTAGAAAACCAGTCGGTGCTAATTCGCAATTCGCAGGCTGCTGACATCGAATTGGCGTGAATGGCTGGAGTTGGAGGTTTACCTAGGCTTGTGTGAGATGCCTCTTGAAAGGCTTGGCCAACGGTGGATATATTGAGGAGAACAAGCTTGAGCAAGTTTGGACCACAAGTAGAAGAAGAAGATAAGGATGTGATTAGTGACTAATGAGATGATTTGTAAAGAGATTAGACTAATGTGGGATTAGGGAACATGGATGCTAAGCTATAGGGAGCTTAAACCAAGCTCTGATACCATGTTGAAATCATGGATCAAGATCCCTAATCAACTACCTAATTAGATCCTAATCCTAATCTAATCTTACACCAATGACAACACTAATCTAAGGTGGATAAAAATGAACAGTACTCATGGTGATGAGTGTGTGCTAATTTAGTTTAAACTCAAGTTTAGTTAGGTTACAAGATGGAAACTTGTACTTATAGAAAGACTTGAGATGTAGTGCTTGTATTCAATGCTTTAAATGTCCTCCTTTTATATGAGAAAAGTACACCAAAGCTATGATAGCTCATGTGGGATAAATTGGCTAGGTGACTTGGCACTCTAGCATCACTCATTTCAACACTTGGGGATAGCCTTCCCAATGCTGGCCTTATTGATTGAGTAGATTGTCTATGTTGAAATATACAAGTGAATAGGGTGTGTGCGAGAACAAGCCCTTAGCAAGAGGCTGTAAAAGAGAATGTTTAAATGTCAGAGAAGCTATGAAAAGGTGAGAAGTATCTACTGGGAGAGAGAATAAGGGGTAGCATGAGGTGTGGAGATATTTTGGGAAGAGGTGGAGAGAATCAAGCAAAAGAGGTGGAGTGAATCAAGGAGAAATCAGTGGGATTAGATTCTTGGATGTAAACTCTATAAATTGAGGCATTGGCCTAATGAGAATTTGCTGGTTTTTGATTATCCATGCCTACATTAAGCTATCAATTAATTGCTCACTAATCACATCTCAATTATCATCTAATCTCTTTTTTAATGATGTTGATTCTAGCATTTGATCCACCATAGCTCTTCACATTGCTGCAAATTTAACATGGTATCAGAGCCTAGCCTAGAATCCATCAAATTTATGAGCACATTATCTTGCTAATCACCTAGCTAACTAGAATTAGTAGATAATTAAATTTTTTTACCTCTTTTTCAAAGAGCTCTCTGCACCCCCAGCTAGTGGAGGGGCTTGATCTCCCTCCAGGGGGATCAACATTAGGGTAAATGCTTCTAGGCAAACATAGCCACCTTGCCCACAATTTAGCCCATCCAATCGGCGTGCCAAACCGCTGCTGGTATATCTTAAATCAGTATCCCCAAAACTTCATGATCATAATTCTGAATTCCATAACAGAATTTCTCGAATTCTTCTGTAACCTTGATCCACAGATCAATTTGATTGGTCTCTCAAACTTAATTTTAGGTTTGGCGGGAGATTTGAGTGTATTTTCCGGAACTAGTCACATCTTCTTTCCTCGAAACTGATGAAAGAGTTTGGTCTTGGTTATAGTCTGATTCAGGGTTCGAGTCTGATAAGGTTTTTCCTAAACTATCTTTCTCAAAAAGCGGGTGATGTTTCAGTTACTATTTTATTGAATTTCATTCATTGAATATTCACTTAATTGATTTCTAAATTCATCACGAATTCTGATGAGGAATAAATTAATCATTTATCTGAATATTTCGACTTTGATAGATTTTTTGAATTTTCACTTTACAATCTGAGTGAATATAAAACGATAGAAATTTGTCTCTCAGAGTATTTACTTATTCATTTATCAAATACTCATAGAAAGAGTGCAGAAAAGGAGAGACCGCCGTATTGTTGAAAGAGAGGCTCTGTGGGCGCAGCTGCAAGGAGTGGAGAAGGCCAGGAACGTGTGTCAGATGGGGGGTCTCGGGCGCAGCAGCAAGTGGTGAAAAGGCGTAGCTGTATGGGAGCCGCCTAGGAGTTGTTGGCGAGGACTGAGACGCCGCCCAGGTGACAGAAGGTACACACGGGGAGCCTCCCTGCTGGTGAAGAACCGCAGCGGAGAGAGAACAAGGCGAGTACAGAGGTGGCTACGGTGACGGGAGCTGGTGTTAAAGACTGGACGTGGAAGCCTTAGTTAGAGGGCTGGCGATGGATGACGTGGGCTGGTGGTACTGATGAGTCGCCGGCTATGAAAGAAAGGCGGTTTTTTGTGTGTGGCGCAGCAGCAACTGCAAGGGAAGTGGAAGCACAGAGGGTTGTGACAACTGGTGGTAGCCGTATGTGCAGCCTTGTTGGAGAGGTGCGCAGCTGGTAGGTGGCTGTCGTGCAGAGGTGGTGGGGCTCCTTGTGAAGATCCAAAAGTGAAGATTGCAGATAAGCTGCAGAGAAGTGTTCAAGCGGGCTGCTAACAGTGTTGGAGAAGGCAGTAGCTGGTGGGGCACTGCTTGTGGGAAAGAGACAGGTGCTGGCATCAAGGGAGCTGCCAGCTAGGACAAAAGGGATGCAGATAAGCTGCAGGTGACAGGCTGGCTGGTGTGGGCTGCCTAGGAGACAGGACAGTGGACAGAGTGGGTGCCGAGTGAGACGGAGACAGGTGTTGCTGCTTGGTGGTGGGCCGATAGCAAGGCAGATAAGCTGCCTGGGTTTGTTGCGAGCTGACAGAGGATCAGCACAGAGACAGAGAGTGAGAGAGAGATGATGGTCGAGCTGCTGCTGACGACACATGCAGAAGTGATGGGTCGCAGAGGACTCGAGGGTTAGCTGGTGTGGGCGCCTTCTGGAGTGAGAGTGGCTGGGTTCATTCTGGTGTGATTGGTACAGCAGGCAGGCGAGTGTTGTGGTGATCAGGGATGTGGTGTATCCTCGGCTGACAGGCCTGAGTGTTTTGTTTGTAAGTTGTGTGAGTAAAGCTTCTGTGTCGGGAGAAGCTTGTATGATGTTTTGATCTGGAATATATTGCTGGGTGTTTATCTTTGTCTATGGTGCCCCTGTTTTTGGCTGTCTGTCTGGCGTGGGTTGGGTGGTGAAGTGCGAGAATTGTTCCAGCCGGTGGCTGGTGGTGCCCCCGTTCGTGTTGTTATTCCAAGTTTGCGAGGTGGAAGGGCTATAGAGGCAGGTTCTTTCTTCTTTTTTTCACCTCACATCCTTCTGGTGCCCCCACTGAGGATAACTCTGGCATTGTGCTTTGGCGTGTGTTCCACTGAGGAGAGCTCAGGGATTGTTACAGGCTGTCATGATGTGGTCTTATCCAGAGTTTCATGGCAGGAAGGGAGAAGATGTGTGTGACTTTTTGGAGCAGATGGAGCTGGCATGCATTAGCAATCATGTCACAGATGAAGAGCAGGTTCTGAGGCTGATAATGATTTTCTTGAAGGGAGATGCCCGAAGCTGGCTGAAGGGTTTTGAAGCGCAGGATGCTGGTGTCTTGACCCTAGACAGGTTGAAGGAAGGCCTTTTGAAGCGTTTTCGGCAAGTGGAGGATCCTAATGTGCTTTGGCAGGAGCTGAGCGTCTTGAAGCAGGTACATGGGCAATCACTGGACGATTTTGTGAAGGTATTTACATGTTTGTGGAATAAGTGGTGTATGACATTGAAGCAGGAAGTTCCTCCAATGTTTTTGAAGAAGAACTTGTTTATTGATGGTTTGCTACCCCATTTAAGGATCAGGGTTGAGTTAAAGAATCCCAAGTCGTTTGATGATGCTGTTAAGATTGCTAGGGAAAAGGAAGGCAAGGTTTTGAAGCAGATGGAGATGGGTATATATCTGTATGAGGGTGTTGTGTCTACGAGGGATAAGCAGGTAAATTTGGTCGAGGTGGGTAAGAGTTCTATGCAAGGTTTGATCAGACCGGAGCTTCAAAGGCCGAGACAGGTGCAAAGGGGTATGTTTTATGTGCCTTCTGATTTTTTTCCAAAGTTTGAGAAGCATGTGCAGGTGGATGAAAAGCAAGTAAAGGAGCAAAGTGCAGATAAGAAGTTGCCAATGGATTGTTCTTTGGATTTGGACGTGATGGCTGTACATGAGAGTGATCTGGATGATATGCATGCAGAGGGAAGCAAAGAGGATGATGCCTTGGGATTGGCTGATGATAAGAAGGAAGAGGAGCTGGATACAGGATGCTTTGAAGATGGTTCTTTGCCGGATTCTACAAGGGAGGAGGATGGGGTAGAGACTTGTGATGAAGTGAAGATGGCTCTGGATACAGATGTGGAGAGCGTGGAGGAAGACTCCATCATTATGGATTTTCTGGGACAGCTGGATGATGGTCTGGTACCTGCGATGAATGATGTGGATGATATTCCATCTGATGGATTATGTGCTGGGGAGTCTTTAGACGATGATACCAGGGGGGTTGGCAACACTCAAGAAAGTATGCATGTTGATTTGGCTGATGAGGAACGTTGTGAGGAGAGTAGTATGCCTGAGGATGATATTTGGGAAATTGCTAGCCTGGATGAGCAGGAACCAGAGGTGGAGATGGATGCTAACATGGTTGAGAGTGTAGCTAAGGCTACCTTACGTGTTGCTGAGATGCTGAAAGCAAGGTCCAAGGATGACAAGGATTCTAAGCCAGTTGAGCTGAATGATTGTGAAGAGATGCCTGAAGTACAAGAGCTGGAAGTGCTGGTGGACACTCCCATTGGAGAGGATGTGGATTTTGGTGTGCAGAAAGGTCAAGATGCTGAAACCTGGCCATTGGTGTTGATGAATGGGATGCTAGATGTTGTAATGCCACAGGTTTTGAAGACGAGGAGGTTTGTTGTGGGTGAAGAGCAAAGGCTTGAAGATGATGCTGTGTGGTCAGAGTCGGTGAATGCTGATCAGATGATGAATGGAAATGATTTTGTGGCCCATATGGTTGATGTTTGGTGTGCAGTGATGCAGCCTTGGTGTTTGACGGATGCTGGGGAATGGGATGGTGAGTTGTTGTTTCCTTTTGATCCTGGTGGATGACTATTGGAAATTGCTTTTGCTGCTGAGCATGAATGCTCTAGCAGATGGGGGGGTGGCAAAGTATGTCAGGCGTTTTTCTGAGACGTCTTTTTGGCTAGTGTATATATGGTGTGCATGGCAGTTGTGAAGGGTTGGCTTTGAAATGCGTCTTCAGGTGTTCAGGGTGAACAGTTTGGTGTTGAGCTTGTTGCAGGCTTGTCTGGTGAAAGGTCAGATGGAGGTGATATCAACCATTTGGCAGCTCTCCGTGTGTACGTGTCCCCAAGGATTGTGGGTTGCATTTGGAAAGCGTATGGAGCATGGGCAAACAATTGATGATGGGCCAATGTAGTATTGGGCATTTGGTGTGAAAGCTAAGGGAGTGGCCATCTTAGGCAAAATAAAATAAATATTTAATATTATATGGCCAAAAAAGAAACGAAGGCGTGGAGCTTTGAGCTGCCGCCAGCGAGTGTATTCCAGAAGCTAGGAAGGTGGCAGGTCGGCGCATCGTGCAGAAAAGGTGAGACCGCCGTATTGTTGAAAGAGAGGCTCTGTGGGCACAGCTGCAAGGAGTGGAGAAGGCCAGGAACGTGTGTCAGATGGGGGGTCTCGGGCGCAGCAGCAAGTGGTGAAAAGGTGTAGGTGTATGGGAGCCGCCTAGGAGTTGTTGGCGAGGACTGAGACGCCGCCCAGGTGACAGAAGGTACACACGGGGAGCCTCCCTGGTGAAGAACCACAGCGGAGAGAGAACAAGGCGAGTACAGAGGTGGCTACGGTGACGGGAGCTGGTGTTAAAGACTGGACGTGGAAGCCTTAGTTAGAGGGCTGGCGATGGATGACATGGGCTGGTGGTACTGATGAGTCGCCGGCTATGAAAGAAAGGCGGTTTTTTGTGTGTGGCGCAGCAGCAGCTGCAAGGGAAGTGGAAGCACAGAGGGTTGTGACAACTGGTGGTAGCCGTATGTGCAGCCTTGTTGGAGAGGTGCGCAGCTGGTAGGTGGCTGTCGTGCAGAGGTGGTGGGGCTCCTTGTGAAGAGCCAGAAGTGAAGATTGCAGATAAGCTGCAGAGAAGTGTTCAAGCGGGCTGCTCTGACAGTGTTGGAGAAGGCAGTAGCTGGTGGGGCGCTGCCTGTGGGAAAGAGACAGGTGCTGGCATCAAGGGAGCTGCCAGCTAGGACAAAAGGGATGCAGATAAGCTGCAGGTGACAGGCTGGCTGGTGTGGGCTACCTAGGAGACAGGACAGTGGACAGAGTGGGTGCCGAGTGAGACGGAGACAGGCGTTGCTGCTTGGTGGTGGGCCGGTAGCAAGGCAGATAATCTGCCTCGGTTTGTTGCGAGCTGACAGAGGATCAGCACAGAGACAGAGAGTGAGAGAGAGATGATGGTCGAGCTGCTGCTGACGACACATGCAGAAGTGATGGGTCACAGAGGACTCGAGGGTTAGCTGGTGTGGGCGCCTTCTGGAGTGAGAGTGGCTGGGTTCATTCTGGTGTGATTGGTACAGCAGGCAGGCGAGTGTTGTGGTGATCAAGGATGTGGTGTATCCTCGGCTGACAGACCTGAGTGTTTTGTTTGTAAGTTGTGTGAGTAAAGCTTCTGTGTCGGGAGAAGCTTGTATGATGTTTTGATCTGGAATATATTGCTGGGTGTTTATCTTTGTCTATGGTGCCCCTGTTTTTGGCTGTCTGTCTGGCGTGGGTTGGGTGGTGAAGTGCGAGAATTGTTCCAGTCGGTGGCTGGTGGTGCCCCCGTTCGTGTTGTTATCCCAAGTTTGCGAGGTGGAAGGGCTATAGAGGCAGGTTCTTTCTTCTTTTTTTCACCTCACATCCTTCTGGTGCCCCCACTGAGGATAACTCTGGCATTGTGCTTTGGCGTGTGTTCCACTGAGGAGAGCTCAGGGATTGTTACAGGCTGTCATGATGTGGTCTTATCCAGAGTTTCATGGCAGGAAGGGAGAAGATGTGTGTGACTTTTTGGAGCAGATGGAGCTGGCATGCATTAGCAATCATGTCACAGATGAAGAGCAGGTTCTGAGGCTGATAAGGATTTTCTTGAAGGGAGATGCCCGAAGCTGGCTGAAGGGTTTTGAAGCACAGGATGCTGGTGTCTTGACCCTAGACAGGTTGAAGGAAGGCCTTTTGGAGCGTTTTCGGCAAGTGGAGGATCCTAATGTGCTTTGGCAGGAGCTGAGCGTCTTGAAGCAGGTACATGGGCAATCACTGGACGATTTTGTGAAGGTATTTACATGTTTGTGGAATAAGTGGTGTATGGCATTGAAGCAGGAAGTTCCTCCAATGTTTTTGAAGAAGAACTTGTTTATTGATGGTTTGCTACCCCATTTAAGGATCAGGGTTGAGTTAAAGAATCCCAAGTCGTTTGATGATGCTGTTAAGATTGCTAGGGAAAAGGAAGGCAAGGTTTTGAAGCAGATGGAGATGGGTATATATCCGTATGAGGGTGTTGTGTCTACGAGGGATAAGCAGGTAAATTTGGTCGAGGTGGGTAAGAGTTCTATGCAAGGTTTGATCAGACCGGAGCTTCAAAGGCCGAGACAGGTGCAAAGGGGTATGTTTTATGTGCCTTCTGATTTTTTTCCAAAGTTTGAAAAGCATGTGCAGGTGGATGAAAAGCAGGTAAAGGAGCAAAGTGCAGATAAGAAGTTGCCAGTGGATTCTTCTTTGGATTTGGACGTGATGGCTGTACATGAGAGTGATCTGGATGACATGCATGCAGAGGGAAGCAAAGAGGATGATGCCTTGGGATTGGCTGATGATAAGAAGGAAGAGGAGCTGGATACAGGATGCTTTGAAGATGGTTCTTTGCCGGATTCTACAAGGGAGGAGGATGGGGTAGAGACTTGTGATGAAGTGAAGATGGCTCTGGATACAAATGTGGAGAGCGTGGAGGAAGACTCCATCATTATGGATTTTCTGGGACAGCTGGATGATGGTCTGGTACCTGCGATGAATGATGTGGATGATATTCCATCTGATGGATTATGTGCTGGGGAGTCTTTGGACGATGATACCAGGGGGGTTGGCAACACTCAAGAAAGTATGCATGTTGATTTGGCTGATGAGGAACGTTGTGAGGAGAGTAGTATGCCTGAGGATGATATTTGCGAAATTGCTAGCCTGGATGAGCAGGAACCAGAGGTGGAGATGGATGCTGACATGGTTGAGAGTGTAGCTAAGGCTACCTTACGTGTTGCTGAGATGCTGAAAGCAAGGTCCAAGGATGACAAGGATTCTAAGCCAGTTGAGCTGAATGATTGTGAAGAGATGCCTGAAGTACAAGAGCTGGAAGTGCTGGTGGACACTCCCATTGGAGAGGATGTGGATTTTGGTGTGCAGAAAGGTCAAGATGCTGAAACCTGGCCATTGGTGTTGATGAATGGGATGCTAGATGTTGTAATGCCACAGGTTTTGAAGACGAGGAGGTTTGTTGTGGGTGAAGAGCAAAGGCTTGAAGATGATGCTGTGTGGTCAGAGTCGGTGAATGCTGATCAGATGATGAATGGAAATGATTTTGTGGCCCATATGGTTGATGTTTGGTGTGCAGTGATGCAGCCTTGGTGTTTGACGGATGCTGGGGAATGGGATGGTGAGTTGTTGTTTCCTTTTGATCCTGGTGGATGACTATTGGAAATTGCTTTTGCTGCTGAGCATGAATGCTCTAGCAGATGGGGGGGTGGCAAAGTATGTCAGGCGTTTTTCTGAGACGTCTTTTTGGCTAGTGTATATATGGTGTGCATGGCAGTTGTGAAGGGTTGGCTTTGAAATGCGTCTTCAGGTGTTCAGGGTGAACAGTTTGGTGTTGAGCTTGTTGCAGGCTTGTCTGGTGAAAGGTCAGATGGAGGTGATATCAACCATTTGGCAGCTCTCCGTGTGTACGTGTCCCCAAGGATTGTGGGTTGCATTTGGAAAGCGTATGGAGCATGGGCAAACAATTGATGATGGGCCAATGTAGTATTGGGCATTTGGTGTGAAAGCTAAGGGAGTGGCCATCTTAGGCAAAATAAAATAAATATTTAATATTATATGGCCAAAAAAGAAACGAAGGCGTGGAGCTTTGAGCTGCCGCCAGCGAGTGTATTCCAGAAGCTAGGAAGGTGGCAGGTCGGCGCATCGTGCAGAAAAGGTGAGACCGCCGTATTGTTGAAAGAGAGGCTCTGTGGGCGCAGCTGCAAGGAGTGGAGAAGGCCAGGAACGTGTGTCAGATGGGGGGTCTCGGGCGCAGCAGCAAGTGGTGAAAAGGCGTAGCTGTATGGGAGCCGCCTAGGAGTTGTTGGCGAGGACTGAGACGCCGCCCAGGTGACAGAAGGTACACACGGGGAGCCTCCCTGGTGAAGAACCGCAGCGGAGAGAGAACAAGGCGAGTACAGAGGTGGCTACGGTGACGGGAGCTGGTGTTAAAGACTGGACGTGGAAGCCTTAGTTAGAGGGCTGGCGATGGATGACGTGGGCTGGTGGTACTGATGAGTCGCCGGCTATGAAAGAAAGGCGGTTTTTTGTGTGTGGCGCAGCAGCAGCTGCAAGGGAAGTGGAAGCACAGAGGGTTGTGACAACTGGTGGTAGCCGTATGTGCAGCCTTGTTGGAGAGGTGCGCAGCTGGTAGGTGGCTGTCGTGCAGAGGTGGTGGGGCTCCTTGTGAAGAGCCAAAAGTGAAGATTGCAGATAAGCTGCAGAGAAGTGTTCAAGCGGGCTGCTAACAGTGTTGGAGAAGGCAGTAGCTGGTGGGGCAGTGCTTGTGGGAAAGAGACAGGTGCTGGCATCAAGGGAGCTGCCAGCTAGGACAAAAGGGATGCAGATAAGCTGCAGGTGACAGGCTGGCTGGTGTGGGCTGCCTAGGAGACAGGACAGTGGACAGAGTGGGTGCCGAGTGAGACGGAGACAGGTGTTGCTGCTTGGTGGTGGGCCGATAGCAAGGCAGATAAGCTGCCTGGGTTTGTTGCGAGCTGACAGAGGATCAGCACAGAGACAGAGAGTGAGAGAGAGATGATGGTCGAGCTGCCTGCTGACGACACATGCAGAAGTGATGGGTCGCAGAGGACTCGAGGGTTAGCTGGTGTGGGCGCCTTCTGGAGTGAGAGTGGCCGGGTTCATTCTGGTGTGATTGGTACAGCAGGCAGGCGAGTGTTGTGGTGATCAGGGATGTGGTGTATCCTCGGCTGACAGGCCTGAGTGTTTTGTTTGTAAGTTGTGTGAGTAAAGCTTCTGTGTCGGGAGAAGCTTGTATGATGTTTTGATCTGGAATATATTGCTGGGTGTTTATCTTTGTCTATGGTGCCCCTGTTTTTGGCTGTCTGTCTGGCATGGGTTGGGTGGTGAAGTGCGAGAATTGTTCTAGCCGGTGGCTGGTGGTGCCCCCGTTCGTGTTGTTATTCCAAGTTTGCGAGGTGGAAGGGCTATAGAGGCAGGTTCTTTCTTCTTTTTTTCACCTCACATCCTTCTGGTGCCCCCACTGAGGATAACTCTGGCATTGTGCTTTGGCGTGTGTTCCACTGAGGAGAGCTCAGGGATTGTTACAGGCTGTCATGATGTGGTCTTATCCAGAGTTTCATGGCAGGAAGGGAGAAGATGTGTGTGACTTTTTGGAGCAGATGGAGCTGGCATGCATTAGCAATCATGTCACAGATGAAGAGCAGGTTCTGAGGCTGATAATGATTTTCTTGAAGGGAGATGCCCGAAGCTGGCTGAAGGGTTTTGAAGCGCAGGATGCTGGTGTCTTGACCCTAGACAGGTTGAAGGAAGGCCTTTTGAAGCGTTTTCGGCAAGTGGAGGATCCTAATGTGCTTTGGCAGGAGCTGAGCGTCTTGAAGCAGGTACATGGGCAATCACTGGACGATTTTGTGAAGGTATTTACATGTTTGTGGAATAAGTGGTGTATGACATTGAAGCAGGAAGTTCCTCCAATGTTTTTGAAGAAGAACTTGTTTATTGATGGTTTGCTACCCCATTTAAGGATCAGGGTTGAGTTAAAGAATCCCAAGTCGTTTGATGATGCTGTTAAGATTGCTAGGGAAAAGGAAGGCAAGGTTTTGAAGCAGATGGAGATGGGTATATATCTGTATGAGGGTGTTGTGTCTACGAGGGATAAGCAGGTAAATTTGGTCGAGGTGGGTAAGAGTTCTATGCAAGGTTTGATCAGACCGGAGCTTCAAAGGCCGAGACAGGTGCAAAGGGGTATGTTTTATGTGCCTTCTGATTTTTTTCCAAAGTTTGAAAAGCATGTGCAGGTGGATGAAAAGCAGGTAAAGGAGCAAAGTGCAGATAAGAAGTTGCCAGTGGATTCTTCTTTGGATTTGGACGTGATGGCTGTACATGAGAGTGATCTGGATGACATGCATGCAGAGGGAAGCAAAGAGGATGATGCCTTGGGATTGGCTGATGATAAGAAGGAAGAGGAGCTGGATACAGGATGCTTTGAAGATGGTTCTTTGCCGGATTCTACAAGGGAGGAGGATGGGGTAGAGACTTGTGATGAAGTGAAGATGGCTCTGGATACAGATGTGGAGAGCGTGGAGGAAGACTCCATCATTATGGATTTTCTGGGACAGCTGGATGATGGTCTGGTACCTGCGATGAATGATGTGGATGATATTCCATCTGATGGATTATGTGCTGGGGAGTCTTTAGACGATGATACCAGGGGGGTTGGCAACACTCAAGAAAGTATGCATGTTGATTTGGCTGATGAGGAACGTTGTGAGGAGAGTAGTATGCCTGAGAATGATATTTGGGAAATTGCTAGCCTGGATGAGCAGGAACCAGAGGTGGAGATGGATGCTGACATGGTTGAGAGTGTAGCTAAGGCTACCTTACGTGTTGCTGAGATGCTGAAAGCAAGGTCCAAGGATGACAAGGATTCTAAGCCAGTTGAGCTGAATGATTGTGAAGAGATGCCTGAAGTACAAGAGCTGGAAGTGCTGGTGGACACTCCCATTGGAGAGGATGTGGATTTTGGTGTGCAGAAAGGTCAAGATGCTGAAACCTGGTCATTGGTGTTGATGAATGGGATGCTAGATGTTGTAATGCCACAGGTTTTGAAGACGAGGAGGTTTGTTGTGGGTGAAGAGCAAAGGCTTGAAGATGATGCTGTGTGGTCAGAGTCGGTGAATGCTGATCAGATGATGAATGGAAATGATTTTGTGGCCGATATGGTTGATGTTTGGTGTGCAGTGATGCAGCCTTGGTGTTTGACGGATGCTGGGGAATGGGATGGTGAGTTGTTGTTTCCTTTTGATCCTGGTGGATGACTATTGGAAATTGCTTTTGCTGCTGAGCACGAATGCTCTAGTAGCAGATGGGGGGGTGGCAAAGTATGTCAGGCGTTTTTCTGAGACGTCTTTTTGGCTAGTGTATATATGGTGTGTATGGCAGTTGTGAAGGGTTGGCTTTGAAATGCGTCTTCAGGTGTTCAGGGTGAACAGTTTGGTGTTGAGCTTGTTGCAGGCTTGTCTGGTGAAAGGTCAGATGGAGGTGATATCAACCATTTGGCAGCTCTCCGTGTGTACGTGTCCCCAAGGATTGTGGGTTGCATTTGGAAAGCGTATGGAGCATGGGCAAACAATTGATGATGGGCCAATGTAGTATTGGGCATTTGGTGTGAAAGCTAAGGGAGTGGCCATCTTAGGCAAAATAAAATAAATATTTAATATTATATGGCCAAAAAAGAAACGAAGGCGTGGAGCTTTGAGCTGCCGCCAGCGAGTGTATTCCAGAAGCTAGGAAGGTGGCAGGTCGGCGCATCGTGCAGAAAAGGTGAGACCGCCGTATTGTTGAAAGAGAGGCTCTGTGGGCGCAGCTGCAAGGAGTGGAGAAGGCCAGGAACGTGTGTCAGATGGGGGGTCTCGGGCGCAGCAGCAAGTGGTGAAAAGGCGTAGCTGTATGGGAGCCGCCTAGGAGTTGTTGGCGAGGACTGAGACGCCGCCCAGGTGACAGAAGGTACACACGGGGAGCCTCCCTGGTGAAGAACCGCAGCGGAGAGAGAACAAGGCGAGTACAGAGGTGGCTACGGTGACGGGAGCTGGTGTTAAAGACTGGACATGGAAGCCTTAGTTAGAGGGCTGGCGATGGATGACGTGGGCTGGTGGTACTGATGAGTCGCCGGCTATGAAAGAAAGGCGGTTTTTTGTGTGTGGCGCAGCAGCAGCTGCAAGGGAAGTGGAAGCACAGAGGGTTGTGACAACTGGTGGTAGCCGTATGTGCAGCCTTGTTGGAGAGGTGCGCAGCTGGTAGGTGGCTGTCGTGCAGAGGTGGTGGGGCTCCTTGTGAAGAGCCAGAAGTGAAGATTGCAGATAAGCTGCAGAGAAGTGTTCAAGCGGGCTGCTCTGACAGTGTTGGAGAAGGCAGTAGCTGGTGGGGCGCTGCCTGTGGGAAAGAGACAGGTGCTGGCATCAAGGGAGCTGCCAGCTAGGACAAAAGGGATGCAGATAAGCTGCAGGTGACAGGCTGGCTGGTGTGGGCTGCCTAGGAGACAGGACAGTGGACAGAGTGGGTGCCGAGTGAGACGGAGACAGGTGTTGCTGCTTGGTGGTGGGCCGGTAGCAAGGCAGATAAGCTGCCTGGGTTTGTTGCGAGCTGACAGAGGATCAGCACAGAGACAGAGAGTGAGAGAGAGATGATGGTCGAGCTGCTGCTGACGACACATGCAAAAGTGATGGGTCGCAGAGGACTCGAGGGTTAGCTGGTGTGGGCGCCTTCTGGAGTGAGAGTGGCCGGGTTCATTTTGGTGTGATTGGTATAGCAGGCAGGCGAGTGTTGTGGTGATCAGGGATGTGGTGTATCCTCGGCTGACAGGCCTGAGTGTTTTGTTTGTAAGTTGTGTGAGTAAAGCTTCTGTGTCGGGAGAAGCTTGTATGATGTTTTGATCTGGAATATATTGCTGGGTGTTTATCTTTGTCTATGGTGCCCCTGTTTTTGGCTGTCTGTCTGGCGTGGGTTGGGTGGTGAAGTGCGAGAATTGTTCCAGCCAGTGGCTGGTGGTGCCCCCGTTCGTGTTGTTATTCCAAGTTTGCGAGGTGGAAGGGCTATAGAGGCAGGTTCTTTCTTCTTTTTTTCACCTCACATCCTTCTGGTGCCCCCACTGAGGATAACTCTGGCATTGTGCTTTGGCGTGTGTTCCACTGAGGAGAGCTCTGAGGAGAGCTCATGGATTGTTACAGGCTGTCATGATGTGGTCTTATCCAGAGTTTCATGGCAGGAAGGGAGAAGATGTGTGTGACTTTTTGGAGCAGATGGAGCTGGCATGCATTAGCAATCATGTCACAGATGAAGAGCAGGTTCTGAGGCTGATAAGGATTTTCTTGAAGGGAGATGCCCGAAGCTGGCTGAAGGGTTTTGAAGCGCAGGATGCTGGTGTCTTGACCCTAGACAGGTTGAAGGAAGGCCTTTTGGAGCGTTTTCGGCAAGTGGAGGATCCTAATGTGCTTTGGCAGGAGCTGAGCGTCTTGAAGCAGGTACATGGGCAATCACTGGACGATTTTGTGAAGGTATTTACATGTTTGTGGAATAAGTGGTGTATGACATTGAAGCAGGAAGTTCCTCCAATGTTTTTGAAGAAGAACTTGTTTATTGATGGTTTGCTACCCCATTTAAGGATCAGGGTTGAGTTAAAGAATCCCAAGTCGTTTGATGATGCTGTTAAGATTGCTAGGGAAAAGGAAGGCAAGGTTTTGAAGCAGATGGAGATGGGTATATATCCGTATGAGGGTGTTGTGTCTACGAGGGATAAGCAGGTAAATTTGGTCGAGGTGGGTAAGAGTTCTATGCAAGGTTTGATCAGACCGGAGCTTCAAAGGCCGAGACAGGTGCAAAGGGGTATGTTTTATGTGCCTTCTGATTTTTTTCCAAAGTTTGAAAAGCATGTGCAGGTGGATGAAAAGCAGGTAAAGGAGCAAAGTGCAGATAAGAAGTTGCCAGTGGATTCTTCTTTGGATTTGGACGTGATGGCTGTACATGAGAGTGATCTGGATGACATGCATGCAGAGGGAAGCAAAGAGGATGATGCCTTGGGATTGGCTGATGATAAGAAGGAAGAGGAGCTGGATACAGGATGCTTTGAAGATGGTTCTTTGCCGGATTCTACAAGGGAGGAGGATGGGGTAGAGACTTGTGATGAAGTGAAGATGGCTCTGGATACAGATGTGGAGAGCGTGGAGGAAGACTCCATCATTATGGATTTTCTGGGACAGCTGGATGATGGTCTGGTACCTGCGATGAATGATGTGGATGATATTCCATCTGATGGATTATGTGTTGGGGAGTCTTTGGATGATGATACCAGGGGGGTTGGCAACACTCAAGAAAGTATGCATGTTGATTTGGCTGATGAGGAACGTTGTGAGGAGAGTAGTATGCCTGAGGATGATATTTGGGAAATTGCTAGCCTGGATGAGCAGGAACCAGAGGTGGAGATGGATGCTGACATGGTTGAGAGTGTAGCTAAGGCTACCTTACGTGTTGCTGAGATGCTGAAAGCAAGGTCCAAGGATGACAAGGATTCTAAGCCAGTTGAGCTGAATGATTGTGAAGAGATGCCTGAAGTACAAGAGCTGGAAGTGCTGGTGGACACTCCCATTGGAGAGGATGTGGATTTTGGTGTGCAGAAAGGTCAAGATGCTGAAACCTGGCCATTGGTGTTGATGAATGGGATGCTAGATGTTGTAATGCCACAGGTTTTGAAGACGAGGAGGTTTGTTGTGGGTGAAGAGCAAAGGCTTGAAGATGATGCTGTGTGGTCAGAGTCGGTGAATGCTGATCAGATGATGAATGGAAATGATTTTGTGGCCCATATGGTTGATGTTTGGTGTGCAGTGATGCAGCCTTGGTGTTTGATGGATGCTGGGGAATGGGATGGTGAGTTGTTGTTTCCTTTTGATCCTGGTGGATGACTATTGGAAATTGCTTTTGCTGCTGAGCATGAATGCTCTAGCAGATGGGGGGGTGGCAAAGTATGTCAGGCGTTTTTCTGAGACGTCTTTTTGGCTAGTGTATATATGGTGTGCATGGCAGTTGTGAAGGGTTGGCTTTGAAATGCGTCTTCAGGTGTTCAGGGTGAACAGTTTGGTGTTGAGCTTGTTGCAGGCTTGTCTGGTGAAAGGTCAGATGGAGGTGATATCAACCATTTGGCAGCTCTCCGTGTGTACGTGCCCCAAGGATTGTGGGTTGCATTTGGAAAGCGTATGGAGCATGGGCAAACAATTGATGATGGGCCAATGTAGTATTGGGCATTTGGTGTGAAAGCTAAGGGAGTGGCCATCTTAGGCAAAATAAAATAAATATTTAATATTATATGGCCAAAAAAGAAACGAAGGCGTGGAGCTTTGAGCTGCCGCCAGCGAGTGTATTCCAGAAGCTAGGAAGGTGGCAGGTCGGCGCATCGTGCAAAAAAGGTGAGACCGCCGTATTGTTGAAAGAGAGGCTCTGTGGGCGCAGCTGAAAGGAGTGGAGAAGGCCAGGAACGTGTGTCAGATGGGGGGTCTCGGGCGCAGCAGCAAGTGGTGAAAAGGCGTAGCTGTATGGGAGCCGCCTAGGAGTTGTTGGTGAGGACTGAGACGCCGCCCAGGTGACAGAAGGTACACATGGGGAGCCTCCCTGGTGAAGAACCACAGTGGAGAGAGAACAAGGCGAGTACAGAGGTGGCTACGGTGACAGGAGCTGGTGTTAAAGACTGGACGTGGAAGCCTTAGTTAGAGGGCTGGCGATGGATGACGTGGGCTGGTGGTACTGATGAGTCGTCGGCTATGAAAGAAAGGCGGTTTTTTGTGTGTGGCGCAGCAGCAGCTGCAAGGGAAGTGGAAGCACAGAGGGTTGTGACAACTGGTGGTAGCCGTATGTGCAGCCTTGTTGGAGAGGTGCGCAGCTGGTAGGTGGCTGTCGTGTAGAGGTGGTGGGGCTCCTTGTGAAGAGCCAGAAGTGAAGATTGCAGATAAGCTGCAGAGAAGTGTTCAAGCGGGCTGCTGACAGTGTTGGAGAAGGCAGTAGCTGGTGGGGCACTGCCTGTGGGAAAGAGACAGGTGCTGGCATCAAGGGAGCTGCCAGCTAGGACAAAAGGGATGCAGATAAGCTGCAGGTGACAGGCTGGCTGGTGTGGGCTGCCTAGGAGACAGGACAGTGGACAGAGTGGGTGCCGAGTGAGACGGAGACAGGTGTTGCTGCTTGGTGGTGGGCCGGTAGCAAGGCAGATAAGCTGCCTGGGTTTGTTGCGAGCTGACAGAGGATCAGCACAGAGACAGAGAGTGAGAGAGAGATGATGGTCGAGCTGCTGCTGACGACACATGCAGAAGTGATGGGTCGCAGAGGACTCGAGGGTTAGCTGGTGTGGGCGACTTCTGGAGTGAGAGTGGCCGGGTTCATTCTGGTGTGATTGGTACAGCAGGCAGGCGAGTGCTGTGGTGATCAGGGATGTGGTGTATCCTCGGCTGACAGGCCTGAGTGTTTTGTTTGTAAGTTGTGTGAGTAAAGCTTCTGTGTCGGGAGAAGCTTGTATGATGTTTTGATCTGGAATATATTGCTGGGTGTTTATCTTTGTCTATGGTGCCCCTGTTTTTGGCTGTCTGTCTGGCGTGGGTTGGGTGGTGAAGTGCGAGAATTGTTCCAGCCGGTGGCTGGTGGTGCCCCCGTTCGTGTTGTTATTCCAAGTTTGCGAGGTGGAAGGGCTATAGAGGCAGGTTCTTTCTTCTTTTTTTCACCTCACATCCTTCTGGTGCCCCCACTGAGGATAACTCTGGCATTGTGCTTTGGCGTGTGTTCCACTGAGGAGAGCTCAGGGATTGTTACAGGCTGTCATGATGTGGTCTTATCTAGAGTTTCATGGCAGGAAGGGAGAAGATGTGTGTGACTTTTTGGAGCGGATGGAGCTGGCATGCATTAGCAATCATGTCACAGATGAAGAGCAGGTTCTGAGGCTGATAAGGATTTTCTTGAAGGGAGATGCCCGAAGCTGGCTGAAGGGTTTTGAAGCGCAGGATGCTGGTGTCTTGACCCTAGACAGGTTGAAGGAAGGCCTTTTGGAGCGTTTTCGGCAAGTGGAGGATCCTAATGTGCTTTGGCAGGAGCTGAGCGTCTTGAAGCAGGTACATGGGCAATCACTGGACGATTTTGTGAAGGTATTTACATGTTTGTGGAATAAGTGGTGTATGACATTGAAGCAGGAAGTTCCTCCAATGTTTTTGAAGAAGAACTTGTTTATTGATGGTTTGCTACCCCATTTAAGGATCAGGGTTGAGTTAAAGAATCCCAAGTCGTTTGATGATGCTGTTAAGATTGCTAGGGAAAAGGAAGGCAAGGTTTTGAAGCAGATGGAGATGGGTATATATCCGTATGAGGGTGTTGTGTCTACGAGGGATAAGCAGGTAAATTTGGTCGAGGTGGGTAAGAGTTCTATGCAAGGTTTGATCAGACCGGAGCTTCAAAGGCCGAGAGAGGTGCAAAGGGGTATGTTTTATGTGCCTTCTGATTTTTTTCCAAAGTTTGAAAAGCATGTGCAGGTGGATGAAAAGCAGGTAAAGGAGCAAAGTGCAGATAAGAACGTGCCAGTGGATTCTTCTTTGGATTTGGACGTGATGGCTGTACATGAGAGTGATCTGGATGACATGCATGCAGAGGGAAGCAAAGAGGATGATGCCTTGGGATTGGCTGATGATAAGAAGGAAGAGGAGCTGGATACAGGATGCTTTGAAGATGGTTCTTTGCCGGATTCTACAAGGGAGGAGGATGGGGTAGAGACTTGTGATGAAGTGAAGATGGCTCTGGATACAGATGTGGAGAGCGTGGAGGAAGACTCCATCATTATGGATTTTCTGGGACAGCTGGATGATGGTCTGGTACCTGCGATGAATGATGTGGATGATATTCCATCTGATGGATTATGTGCTGGGGAGTCTTTGGACGATGATACCAGGGGGGTTGGCAACACTCAAGAAAGTATGCATGTTGATTTGGCTGATGAGGAACGTTGTGAGGAGAGTAGTATGCCTGAGGATGATATTTGGGAAATTGCTAGCCTGGATGAGCAGGAACCAGAGGTGGAGATGGATGCTGACATGGTTGAGAGTGTAGCTAAGGCTACCTTACGTGTTGCTGAGATGCTGAAAGCAAGGTCCAAGGATGACAAGGATTCTAAGCCAGTTGAGCTGAATGATTGTGAAGAGATGCCTGAAGTACAAGAGCTGGAAGTGCTGGTGGACACTCCCATTGGAGAGGATGTGGATTTTGGTGTGCAAAAAGGTCAAGATGCTGAAACCTGGCCATTGGTGTTGATGAATGGGATGCTAGATGTTGTAATGCCACAGGTTTTGAAGACGAGGAGGTTTGTTGTGGGTGAAGAGCAAAGGCTTGAAGATGATGCTGTGTGGTCAGAGTCGGTGAATGCTGATCAGATGATGAATGGAAATGATTTTGTGGCCCATATGGTTGCTGTTTTGGTGTGCAGTGATGCAGCCTTGGTGTTTGACGGATGCTGGGGAATGGGATGGTGAGTTGTTGTTTCCTTTTGATCCTGGTGGATGACTATTGGAAATTGCTTTTGCTGCTGAGCATGAATGCTCTAGCAGATGGGGGGGTGGCAAAGTATGTCAGGCATTTTTCTGAGACGTCTTTTTGGCTAGTGTATATATGGTGTGCATGGCAGTTGTGAAGGGTTGGCTTTGAAATGTGTCTTCAGGTGTTCAGGGTGAACAGTTTGGTGTTGAGCTTGTTGCAGGCTTGTCTGGTGAAAGGTCAGATGGAGGTGATATCAACCATTTGGCAGCTCTCCGTGTGTACGTGTCCCCAAGGATTGTGGATTGCATTTGGAAAGCGTATGGAGCATGGGCAAACAATTGATGATGGGCCAATGTAGTATTGGGCATTTGGTGTGAAAGCTAAGGGAGTGGCCATCTTAGGCAAAATAAAATAAATATTTAATATTATATGGCCAAAAAAGAAACAAAGGCGTGGAGCTTTGAGCTGCCGCCAGCGAGTGTATTCCAGAAGCTAGGAAGGTGGCAGGTCGGCGCATCGTGCAGAAAAGGTGAGACCGCCGTATTGTTGAAAGAGAGGCTCTGTGGGCGCAGCTGCAAGGAGTGGAGAAGGCCAGGAACGTGTGTCAGATGGGGGTCTCGGGCGCAGTAGCAAGTGGTGAAAAGGCGTAGCTGTATGGGAGCCGCCTAGGAGTTGTTGGCGAGGACTGAGACGCCGCCCAGGTGACAGAAGGTACACACGGGGAGCCTCCCTGGTGAAGAACCGCAGCGGAGAGAGAACAAGGCGAGTACAGAGGTGGCTACGGTGACGGGAGCTGGTGTTAAAGACTGGACGTGGAAGCCTTAGTTAGAGGGCTGGCGATGGATGACGTGGGCTGGTGGTACTGATGAGTCGCCGGCTATGAAAGAAAGGCGGTTTTTTGTGTGTGGCGCAGCAGCAGCTGCAAGGGAAGTGGAAGCATAGAGGGTTGTGACAACTGGTGGTAGCCGTATGTGCAGCCTTGTTGGAGAGGTGCACAGCTGGTAGGTGGCTGTCGTGCAGAGGTGGTGGGGCTCCTTGTGAAGAGCCAGAAGTGAAGATTGCAGATAAGCTGCAGAGAAGTGTTCAAGCGGGCTGCTGACAGTGTTGGAGAAGGCAGTAGCTGGTGGGGCGCTGCCTGTGGGAAAGAGACAGGTGCTGGCATCAAGGGAGCTGCCAGCTAGGACAAAAGGGATGCAGATAAGCTACAGGTGACAGGCTAGCTGGTGTGGGCTGCCTAGGAGACAGGACAGTGGACAGAGTGGGTGCCGAGTGAGACGGAGACAGGTGTTGCTGCTTTGGTGGTGGGCCGGTAGCAAGGCAGATAAGCTGCCTGGGTTTGTTGCGAGCTGACAGAGGATCAGCACAGAGACAGAGAGTGAGAGAGAGATGATGGTCGAGCTGCTGCTGACGACACATGCAGAAGTGATGGGTCGCAGAGGACTCGAGGGTTAGCTGCTGGTGTGGGCGCCTTCTGGAGTGAGAGTGGCCGGGTTCATTCTGGTGTGATTGGTACAGCAGGCAGGCGAGTGTTGTGGTGATCAGGGATGTGGTGTATCCTCGGCTGACAGGCCTGAGTGTTTTGTTTGTAAGTTGTGTGAGTAAAGCTTCTGTGTCGGGAGAAGCTTGTATGATGTTTTGATCTGGAATATATTGCTGGGTGTTTATCTTTATCTATGGTGCCCCTGTTTTTGGCTGTCTGTCTGGCGTGGGTTGGGTGGTGAAGTGCGAGAATTGTTCCAGCCGGTGGTGGCTGGTGGTGCCCCCGTTCGTGTTGTTATTCCAAGTTTGCGAGGTGGAAGGGCTATAGAGGCAGGTTCTTTTTCTTTTTTTCACCTCACATCCTTCTGGTGCCCCCACTGAGGATAACTCTGGCATTGTGCTTTGGCGTGTGTTCCACTGAGGAGAGCTCAGGGATTGTTACAGGCTGTCATGATGTGGTCTTATCTAGAGTTTCATGGCAGGAAGGGAGAAGATGTGTGTGACTTTTTGGAGCGGATGGAGCTGGCATGCATTAGCAATCATGTCACAGATGAAGAGCAGGTTCTGAGGCTGATAAGGATTTTCTTGAAGGGAGATGCCCGAAGCTGGCTGAAGGGTTTTGAAGCGCAGGATGCTGGTGTCTTGACCCTAGACAGGTTGAAGGAAGGCCTTTTGGAGCGTTTTCGGCAAGTGGAGGATCCTAATGTGCTTTGGCAGGAGCTGAGCGTCTTGAAGCAGGTACATGGGCAATCACTGGACGATTTTGTGAAGGTATTTACATGTTTGTGGAATAAGTGGTGTATGACATTGAAGCAGGAAGTTCCTCCAATGTTTTTGAAGAAGAACTTGTTTATTGATGGTTTGCTACCCCATTTAAGGATCAGGGTTGAGTTAAAGAATCCCAAGTCGTTTGATGATGCTGTTAAGATTGCTAAGGAAAAGGAAGGCAAGGTTTTGAAGCAGATGGAGATGGGTATATATCCGTATGAGGGTGTTGTGTCTACGAGGGATAAGCAGGTAAATTTGGTCGAGGTGGGTAAGAGTTCTATGCAAGGTTTGATCAGACCGGAGCTTCAAAGGCCGAGACAGGTGCAAAGGGGTATGTTTTATGTGCCTTCTGATTTTTTTCCAAAGTTTGAAAAGCATGTGCAGGTGGATGAAAAGCAGGTAAAGGAGCAAAGTGCAGATAAGAAGTTGCTAGTGGATTCTTCTTTGGATTTGGACGTGATGGCTGTACATGAGAGTGATCTGGATGACATGCATGCAGAGGGAAGCAAAGAGGATGATGCCTTGGGATTGGCTGATGATAAGAAGGAAGAGGAGCTGGATACAGGATGCTTTGAAGATGGCTCTTTGCCGGATTCTACAAGGGAGGAGGATGGGGTAGAGACTTGTGATGAAGTGAAGATGGCTCTGGATACAGATGTGGAGAGCGTGGAGGAAGACTCCATCATTATGGATTTTCTGGGACAGCTGGATGATGGTCTGGTACCTGCGATGAATGATGTGGATGATATTCCATCTGATGGATTATGTGCTGGGGAGTCTTTGGACGATGATACCAGGGGGGTTGGCAACACTCAAGAAAGTATGCATGTTGATTTGGCTGATGAGGAACGTTGTGAGGAGAGTAGTATGCCTGAGGATGATATTTGCGAAATTGCTAGCCTGGATGAGCAGGAACCAGAGGTGGAGATGGATGCTGACATGGTTGAGAGTGTAGCTAAGGCTACCTTACGTGTTGCTGAGATGCTGAAAGCAAGGTCCAAGGATGACAAGGATTCTAAGCCAGTTGAGCTGAATGATTGTGAAGAGATGCCTGAAGTACAAGAGCTGGAAGTGCTGGTGGACACTCCCATTGGAGAGGATGTGGATTTTGGTGTGCAGAAAGGTCAAGATGCTGAAACCTGGCCATTGGTGTTGATGAATGGGATGCTAGATGTTGTAATGCCACAGGTTTTGAAGACGAGGAGGTTTGTTGTGGGTGAAGAGCAAAGGCTTGAAGATGATGCTGTGTGGTCAGAGTCGGTGAATGCTGATCAGATGATGAATGGAAATGATTTTGTGGCCCATATGGTTGATGTTTGGTGTGCAGTGATGCAACCTTGGTGTTTGACGGATGCTGGGGAATGGGATGGTGAGTTGTTGTTTCCTTTTGATCCTGGTGGATGACTATTGGAAATTGCTTTTGCTGCTGAGCATGAATGCTCTAGCAGATGGGGGGGTGGCAAAGTATGTCAGGCGTTTTTCTGAGACGTCTTTTTGGCTAGTGTATATATGGTGTGCATGGCAGTTGTGAAGGGTTGGCTTTGAAATGCGTCTTCAGGTGTTCAGGGTGAACAGTTTGGTGTTGAGCTTGTTGCAGGCTTGTCTGGTGAAAGGTCAGATGGAGGTGATATCAACCATTTGGCAGCTCTCCGTGTGTACGTGCCCCAAGGATTGTGGGTTGCATTTGGAAAGCGTATGGAGCATGGGCAAACAATTGATGATGGGCCAATGTAGTATTGGGCATTTGGTGTGAAAGCTAAGGGAGTGGCCATCTTAGGCAAAATAAAATAAATATTTAATATTATATGGCCAAAAAAGAAACGAAGGCGTGGAGCTTTGAGCTGCCGCCAGCGAGTGTATTCCAGAAGCTAGGAAGGTGGCAGGTCGGCGCATCGTGCAGAAAAGGTGAGACTGCCGTATTGTTGAAAGAGAGGCTCTGTGGGCGCAGCTGAAAGGAGTGGAGAAGGCCAGGAACGTGTGTCAGATGGGGGGTCTCGGGCGCAGCAGCAAGTGGTGAAAAGGCGTAGCTGTATGGGAGCCGCCTAGGAGTTGTTGGTGAGGACTGAGACGCCGCCCAGGTGACAGAAGGTACACATGGGGAGCCTCCCGGGTGAAGAACCACAGCGGAGAGAGAACAAGGCGAGTACAGAGGTGGCTACGGTGACAGGAGCTGGTGTTAAAGACTGGACGTGGAAGCCTTAGTTAGAGGGCTGGCGATGGATGACGTGGGCTGGTGGTACTGATGAGTCGCTGGCTATGAAAGAAAGGCGGTTTTTTGTGTGTGGCGCAGCAGCAGCTGCAAGGGAAGTGGAAGCACAGAGGGTTGTGACAACTGGTGGTAGCCGTATGTGCAGCCTTGTTGGAGAGGTGCGCAGCTGGTAGGTGGCTGTCGTGCAGAGGTGGTGGGGCTCCTTGTGAAGTGCCAGAAGTGAAGATTGCAGATAAGCTGCAGAGAAGTGTTCAAGCGGGCTGCTGACAGTGTTGGAGAAGGCAGTAGCTGGTGGGGCGCTGCCTGTGGGAAAGAGACAGGTGCTGGCATCAAGGGAGCTGCCAGCTAGGACAAAAGGGATGCAGATAAGCTGCAGGTGACAGGCTGGCTAGTGTGGGCTGCCTAAGAGACAGGACAGTGGACAGAGTGGGTGCCGAGTGAGACGGAGACAGGTGTTGCTGCTTGGTGGTGGGCCGGTAGCAAGGCAGATAAGCTGCCTAGGTTTGTTGCGAGCTGACAGAGGATCAGCACAGAGACAGAGAGTGAGAGAGAGATGATGGTCGAGCTGCTGCTGACGACACATGCAGAAGTGATGGGTCGCAGAGGACTCGAGGGTTAGCTGGTGTGGGCGCCTTCTGGAGTGAGAGTGGCCGGGTTCATTCTGGTGTGATTGGTACAGCAGGCAGGCGAGTGTTGTGGTGATCAGGGATGTGGTGTATCCTCGGCTGACAGGCCTGAGTGTTTTGTTTGTAAGTTGTGTGAGTAAAGCTTCTGTGTCGGGAGAAGCTTGTATGATGTTTTGATCTGGAATATATTGCTGGGTGTTTATCTTTGTCTATGGTGCCCCTGTTTTTGGCTGTCTGTCTGGCGTGGGTTGGGTGGTGAAGTGCGAGAATTGTTCCAGCCGGTGGCTGGTGGTGCCCCCGTTCGTGTTGTTATTCCAAGTTTGCGAGGTGGAAGGGCTATAGAGGCAGGTTCTTTCTTCTTTTTTTCACCTCACAGTAGCCTTAGCATTCATTGTAGCCCACTTAATCTACTCCACTATAGGGTCTTCAAAAGAAGGAGGAGTTGTAGAGATCGTGCTTGTATCCTCGTCTAATCTCCTATGGGTCATAACTTGGTTTTCACCTTTACCCATCTTCTTAGCTCATCTGATTTGTTTATATTTAGACACCTCCCCTTTGACCATTGGAGAGTCCCCTTTTTGCTTTGACCTCAAATGAGTGAGAGCATAGAAAGGTATTAGGATCACCTTTTCAATTTTCACACTTATTATTATGTTTCACACTTACTAGGGTCACCTTTTCAATTTTCACACTTATTAGTATGTTTCACACTTACTAGGGTCACCTTTTCAATTTGCACACTTATTAGGATGATGATACTAGCACCTTTTGAATTTTCACACTTATTATTATGTTGCACACTTACTAGGGTCACCGTTTTAATGTGCACGCTTATTAGTAGGATGATACTAGCACCATATTTAGGGGTTGCATGGTTGACTGTTGTAGAGTCATTCATGATGGTTGGACAATCCATGAAGAGATATTCCACATCACATTCATCGCATGGTTGCTACACCCATGGTGGTGGACATCTTCTACATCACATTTATTGCATGTTAGAGTCAATGGAGCTATAGCTTGGATTGGTGATATGTTCTTCATTGAGCATTCCACGACTTTGTGGGGTCTTGTTGATGATAATAGCACCATAAAGGAGCACCGTAGAGGAATTTTATGTTTGACCCTTGGGATTTTACCTTTTCTTAGAAAATTGAAATTACCTTATGGTCATAATAGTAGTTGGGATCAATGTTTAGTTCTTGGTATATTAACTTTTCTTGAGAAATCAAAATTGATATTCCCTTATGGTCTAATAATAGTTGGCTGATTTTTGGGATGTTTCTTTATGTAACAAAGATTTGTTACATCATTCAGCTTATTCCCCATGTTTGTTGGTTCCTTGATCTTATCACTTTTAGTTGATTTGAGCCACTCTCTTGGTACTTAAGGTTAGTAAGACAAGTGTATGTAATGGCACTTGAGGTGTCCTATACACTCTTCTTTAGGTGTTTGTGGTGTTAACTTTGACGGAAGCAAAGCTGCAAACACTCACTCACTCAATGTTCATAAAGCAAAAAGAATATAAGGGAGAGAGAGTGTGTAGAAGGCTTATTCACTAGGAGAAAGAGATCAAGGTATAATGAAGTACAAAATGAACAACCCTAAACTAAAGATGAGGTTACTTATATACTAGCTAACCCTAAGATGCCCCCTCACACTTGGATGGCCATGGGGAAAAACCCAATGGGACAAAAGTGCCCACGGCATAAGTACATGATGTTCTCACAGTGTAGTACTACCAAATACCTAACAAACCTTCCTATAGTACAAATGTGAGATTTGTTGAGATTGTAGATCAATCTTTGAAAAGAAAGAGGCCCAAAGCTTTGTAAAAGGCCTCAAACTTTTTACATAATAAAGCTTCAGTAAAAAGATCTGCCACATTATTATATGTATTACAAAATAGATCAGATTGATCTCTCCTCCATGAAGTCTCACATAGTTATAATGTACTTTAATGTGCTTAGTCCTAGTATGAAAGATACTAGGATTATTTGTAACTTTCATTGAACTTTGTCTACTGTCAGTGAGAATAGGAGTAAGGGTGTTGGAAGGGACAAAAAGATCTCCATCAATCTTCTCAACCATACACATTCTCAACAGTCATAGTGAACATTGCTTTGTATTCAGCTTCACAAGATGATGTTGCCATAGTTGTGGTTATTTCTTGCTTAGCCAAGTTATGCATGAAACAATTTCAAGATATGGACTGTCCTGTATCATAATTACCTACCCAATTAGAATCACTGAAGGCCTATAGTTGTAAATCACCCCCTTGGCATAAAACAATCCAAGACCTTAAGTTCCTTGTAAGTATTAAGAGATATGTTTAGCTATCTGCCATGGACAATGCATGAACTTTGAAAGTTTTGACACACCATACTAGATGTCTGGTCGTGAGTTACACAAATAGATTAGGCATCTAATATCTTAATCATAAGTGGCTATGTCAAATGGTTCATCGGCATCCTAAAACTAAGTTTTACATCAGGTTCCATTAGCATAGATATTGATTTGTAAATTTTTTTTATTGAACCTCTTGAGCAGTGCCTTGATGTACTTGGACTGCTTAATGACTATAACATTATCTTATTGTGTAAATTGCATACCCATATAGTAGTACAAAAGACCAAGGTCTGACATCTCAAAATTTGATACAAGGTTAGCCTTAAAGGCTATAATGAAATTCTCATTGGTGCTGCTTGTCTCATTAGCATGTCATCTACCTAGAGAGAGAATGACAACAAGCGAATCTTGCTTGTTGATTTTCACATATAAAGTGCTTTTTGTAGGACTATTTTGAAATCTCTATCCAATTAAATAGGCATAAATATTCAAGCACCAAGATTAGGGAGCTTGTTTCAAACCATATAAAGCTTTATTAAGCTTATATACCTTCTATTCTTGACCACCAGTTTGCGAAAATCTAGTTGGTTGACTTATATAAACTTGTTGCATATCACCATTCAAGAATGATGTTTTGATATCAGTGCACTTTCCATCCATGATGGGATACCAAAGTGTTAACAAATCGAACAGTGGTCATACGAGAAGTGGAAGCAAAACTTTTATGATTATCAATCCCTAGGTATAATCTTTTGCAACAAGTCTAGCCTTGAATCCCAATCAATCCATTTCGCTTTCTCTTGATTTAAAAACCCACTTAATACCAATAGATTTCTCGCTAAGTGGTAGATTCACTAAATCCCAAGTACCATTTTTCTAAATGGAATGACTTCCATCTTGCATGGATTTCACCCAATTTGGATCTTCTTGACCCTCTTCAAAAGATCAAGTTTATCTACATCATTAAGAGAACTAAGAAATATAAACTTGGTAGTAATATCTACTAAAGAAGTGGTTCAAGTACCAAATCTTTTGCTTTGCAAAGGAGTAGAAATTTTTCTATCCTACAAGGTGCTTAGTCATCTAGGCATAACCCTAGATTCATTTATTGTTGCTGATCTTTTAGCATTTATTGCATCTTCTAGTAGCTAATCCAAAGTTGTGCATCAATTCTTTGAGAAATAGATTGGTTGATTTGCTGATCCTTCAACATTTATTGTATCTTCTATAAAGTTAATTTAAAGTTGGTGCATTAATTCTTTGGCATTTCTCCCTTGCAACAAACAAGGATTAGTAAGCAAAATTTGATGAAAATCAACAAAAAATGACACATGTTATCCATCAAACATGTTAGGTGAATTAGCATGCATGCTTATTGGATTCCATCATTAGATAGGCATTATCCTTTGTGATAATGGCATCCTTGATAATAATCTTCTTAGTAGTGGATTGTAGAGATGATAACCTTTTCTTTCAGCAGTATAGCCAATGAAAATTCTTTTCATTGCCTTGTCATTAAGCTTTGTTTTGTTTTGTGATGGCACATGTGCATATAACAAACAACCAAAAACATGCATGTGTTCAACCTTAGATTTTTTATTGAACCAAACCTCACAAGGAGTGACAGGCTTCAAAGCTTTAGTGGGACACCTATTCAACACATACATAGCATAAAGAACTCCTTCCATCCAAAACTTATGTGGAACCTGCTAACCTTTAACCATGCATCGAACCAGCTCTATGAGAGTCCTATTTTGTCTCTCAGCAACACCATTTTTATATGGTATACTAAGGAGTTTTACACTGATTCTTAATGCCTTTTTGTGCCAAAAAATCTTTGAATGTATTAGACATATATTCCTCCCTATTGGAACATAGAGTTTGAATCTTTAAGCTAGTTTTATTTTTAACCATGGCAACAAAGTGCTGAAAATGAGAAAATGCCTTTGATTTTTATTTCATAGGGTAAGACCAACCATTGTATTTACTACAATCATTAATGAATGTTTATAAGTTTCCTCCTAAAGAAGTAGTCAACACACATCACTGGATATGAGCTACAATTTGTGATCAGATCTATCTACTACATTCTTTGGGAAAGGGTAGCAAGCAAGTTTGCTAAGGATGCATCCTTCATAAACATATCTTGGTGATGATCGAAAGTAAGCTTAAACTGAAATGTATAGTTGCTATTGAACAATTTGCAAACTACCTAAAAATTAGCAATACAATTAGACGATTTGAGAGGGTAAAATCAAACAATTCGAGAAGGTAGAATTAAACGATCTAAGAATGTGGAATCCACCGCGTTGATCCTAAAATGTAGACTTGGATGATCCAAGAAGTGGAATCAGTCAATCCTTGAAAGTAGACTTGGGCAATTAAAGAAAGTAGAATCAATCGATCCAAAAAGTAGAATTGAGCAATTAAGAAGAATTAATTGATCCAAAAAGTAAAATCAGATGATTTAAGAAGTTGGAATCGGTTGATGTAAAAAGGTTGAATCGATGATCCCAAAAAGGTAAAATTGATTGATTTTTGAAGATGTAGAATTGGACGATCCAAGAAATCAACAATTTAAGAGTTGAATTGATTGATTGCAAAACATGTAAATGATGATAGAATCGGGTAATTGCACCCAAAAATGATCACAAAATCGGGTGCTTAGGCTCGAAAATGATCACAAAATCGAGTAACTATACCAAAAAATAACCTGAGGAGAAAGAGAAAATTCTATCTGCCACATGTCACCTGCTCTACTAGTAAAGCAGTAGAAAAGTGGAATCAAATTGTTTTGATGAAAAGATTTAACTGTAAGTGAAACAATCCAACTGTTCCAACCATGAGAAAATTTAAAAATTACAATTGTGTTGAATTTCTTGGCTATAGCTTGAATCCCTTGTATAAATTAATTGTATGGGAGCTTATTATTGAAGTAGAAGTGCTGATTCAAAATGAGAAAGCCTCCTTCATAGTACAGAGTGTAAGAGAGCTTCAATGGAAGCTTTAATGGAAAACTTCAAACTAAGATGCAAGAACCTAATTAAAGGTAAGTAGAACAAGCTATGGAAAGCTTGGACACAAGCTATGAAATCTTGCACATAGTGTAACGAAAAACACCAGAAAGCAATCTATGGAAAATTCTTACTCTGATAGCACTCTTAGCTTTGATGGAAAGAAATCTACAAACACTCGCTCACTCAATATTCACAAAAGAAAGAGAATAAGGGAGAGAGTGTGTAAAAGGCTTTTTCATACTAGGAGCAAGATTTCAAGTTATAATGAAGTACATAATGAATAGCAACCCTAAACTAAAGATGAGGTTGCTTATATACTAGGGAACACTAAGGTGCTCGTTCACACGTGGATGGTCATGGGGAAAACCCTAGTGGGACAAAAGTGCCCATGGCATAAGTATATTGTCCTCATAGTGTAGTACTACCAAATATCTAACATGTGGCACTCACTGTCTTGGGAAAGATGGTAAGGCAAGTGGGGGTTTGTTGTTGATAAGACATAGCATTAGTAACATGAGGATAAAAACATTGATTAGTTCCATGATCATCCCATTGCACAAAATGTGCATAGTAAAATGATGGGCTTTTGTCCTGATTGAGGACACCCAAGGCTCATATTGTTTTGGTGGCATATAGCACACAATGTGCATAGTAAAATATGGTTTTGGTGGCATATAGCACAATAAATTAGATCCCTTTAAGTGGTAAAGTATTGGCCTTTACCCTACTTGAGGACACTCAAGACTCACTCAAGGCTTATATGGTTTTGGTGGCATATATCACACTAATTAGATCCCTTTAAGGATGCATTTAGAGATAACTAAGTGGGTATTCATTACTCAAACTTACCTTTCATGTTATTATCCAGCCTAATGGCTAGTCAACCAGCCATGATTGTAATTTCCTTATGGATGCATCTAGAGATAACTAAGTGGGTATTCATTTTATTGAAACTTACCTTTCATGTTATTATCCAGCCTAATGGCTCCTCGACACTTGTTAAAGGCAAAGGAGACAATTCACTGTAGGTGACTGTTAAAGCATAGCCATCATGTGCGAAATTAGCTTCCTCTGCAAAACCTTGCTACTTCTTTTTCTCCTCACTCTTTTTTCGCTTTTAGCAGTCCTCAATGAAGACCACATTTCCGACAATAGTTGCATCTCTTCTTCTCAGATTTCTCAGAAGAATTTGAATGGGCTTGTGCCTTACCTTAGGTTTAGCAGCACAAGGAGTCCAGGATTTCCCTTTGCCATAGTGGGATCTCAGATCCTTGTTTGATACAAGATAAAAATGTATCCATAGATTCACCATCTATCAGATGCTCCAAGTCAAGCTTTTTTCAAAGATAGGCAACTCGAGCTTCATTTTGCAGATCTGATATAGAGAGGCAAGTATATCCCATGCACCCTTAGTAGAAGTACATGATGGATGTGAGGAATGACGTGCCGTTTTTATAGGAAAGAGTAATCAAGGCATGTGCTTGTGCATCTTTAGCATCCCATTTGAGCTATTCACACAGCTGTAGACGGAATGGGTGCAGGGGGTATAATTCCACTGGAATTATATTCACTGGTTTTGACAATGGAAACTCTTGACATGTTGGCCATGAATGGAGGACCAATAGGTCTTAAGTTAGCTCCTGAGACATACACCCATAAGTTCTTTACCATTAGTACATGCCTTGTCATGTATGCCCACATTAGTGCCATCCAACTTATCATCAATGGATAGCATGCCAAGTAAATCATTAGTGTTTTTGGACATTTTACACGATAAAAAATGAGCAAACTAAAGTATATCTGACACAAGAAGTAGCTGCAAGTGACTCAAACTAAAATGCAAACTCACTAAATCAGCAATCTACAAGTTGGAAGCTGTAGACAGAATCGGCGGATGTGGTGCGAAATCAGTAGGTACAAAAGAACCTCCCCTTCACTCTCTGTAATCATCCCCTATTTCAGAATGCAAGAAAACATTGTTTTCCTTTGTTTTTGGCCTAGAGAGAGAGAATATTCTAGAGAGAGATAATACAGTTTTGAGATATTTTTGGATATAAAGTTATCCCTTTTATTTAAGATGAATTTCCCTAAAATAGAAGTTCAGAAAGAGTTTTCTAATATGCATTAGGAATTGATTGAATATGTGCATTAGACACCTTAGCCTAAGGGTCCACATTTAAAAAAAATTATGGATTAAGGTCCAAAGAGTGTTCTAAAGGGCCAATAGGGTTAAATCCAAGTGTTTGAATGAGAAAATGCAAGAATAAAAGAAAATACCCCAAAAAAGAGTAAAGTCTCACATAAGATGAAGAGTTGACTAGTACAGGTACTTAATAGTAAAAAAATGAGGGTTTATTAGTAAAAATTTAGAATTTTGACACCTCAAGAGCTCATGAAGGAGGTGCCTAGAATAAGCATCATTACTCTAATTTTTTAATAAAAAAAATGAGATATTTTCTCTCTCCTCTCACCTCTTTCAAACTAGATCAATAAAGTGGGCCTAACTAGTCCAAAATTTGTCCAAATTGGATTAAATTGAAGCTCGAAGCCTCTAGATTCTGGTTGGACTTGGTTGGTGGCCTCCCTCACCTATAAATAGACCCCCAATCCTTTGTATTTTCATATTGGAGTAATTTTATGCTAGTGTAATTTTTAGTTTAGTGTAATTCTCTATCTTGCCTCTCCATTGTGAAGCTTTGGGGCTTCACTAAACCTCTTCTTCTCTTGAAGATTACCCTTTTCCCTTGGTGGCCAAGCTTCTTCTTTGAGGGCTACACAATTCTAGAAAGGTAAAGAATCAAGCAAACCAAGGATAAGCCTAAACAATGAAGTTTATGCTCTCTTTTAATGTTAATCTTCTTCCTAACCTCCCTCATGCTTGTTGGGAAGTATTTTAATTTGTGGTTTTTCTCTTAAAACCATGCTTTTATTAATTTATAATGAATTAATGTTTATGTTTAAGCTTAGGTTTATCCATAAACTAACCTTTATATTAAAAGTGAAATTTTAACCATTTTCAATTCATAGAAAATTCGAGAAAGTTATGGCAAAACTTTATCATTAGAAAATGAAGGTTTATGCATAATAAATTTTATTCTAAAAGTATAATTTTGGGCATTCTCATTTCATAGAAAATGCAGGAAAACTATGGCAAAAATTTCAGCATCAGAAAATGAAATTGTGGAATTTTTAAGCATTCTAAATTCATAGAAAATGTGGGGAAGTTATGGTAAAATCTTTATCATTATAAAATGAAATTTATGCATAAATAATTTTTATATTAAAAGTGGAATTTTAAGCATTATCATTTCATAGAAAATGTGGGAAAGCTATGAAAAATTTTATATCATTAGAGAATGAATTTATGCATAATAGATTTTATGCTAAAAGTGAAATTTTACGCATTCTTAATTCATAGAAAACGTGGGAAAGTTATGGTAAAATCTTTATCTCATTAAAAAAAAAATTATGCATAAATAATTTTTATATTAAAAGTGAAATTTTAAGTATTATCATTTCATAAAAAATGTGGGAAAGCTATGGAAAAATTTATATCATTAGAGAATGAATTTATGCATAATAGATTTTATGCTAAAATTAGAGTTTTGAGCATTATTCATTTACTATAAAAATAAAGAAGGTTATGCACAAATTTTTTAGATTCATTCAATTTATGAGAATTATGAAAATGATTCATTTAGATAAAAATAAATTAGTGTTTATGCTAAAGAGAAAATATGGGTATAATTGATTTTGTAAATCCCATGAGATCGTATGCATAAATCTTTTATTCAAAAATGTAAGGTTCCCCCCTTCTAGGGGAAACACTTAAGATAGTCCACTAAGTCTTATCTTGGAGAAAATGTCCTACTCATCGACACCTTGACCATGCAGAGATTCAAGGATACGATTCATAGATAAGACCTAGTTCTATCTCGCAGGGGGAGCGTGGTCTTCTAAAAATTAAATTACCCATAGGGTAATTGATCATAATTTAGACAACTACTAGTCTTGATTCCTAGAGACAACGCTTTTTTCCTCATCTATGCAAGGCACAGCCCCACTGGCCTAGTCTTTTAGAATAGAATTGCCCGAGAACCTGTTTATATAGCGTAGGGCTTTCACTTCATATGTTGGAAAGTTACCCGACTGATCGGGTCCACCCGTCCATAAGGATGGTGCCGTCGAGGCATTCCATCCTCCCACCACTTTCCACCCTACTCATGCATCAATTTGTTTTCTAATTAATCCTACCACACTGTTTGACATAAATAAACATGTTCCTTAATTAAGGCCCTTTTCACAAGTTTTGTTGTTAAAACAGCCTTTTTCCACAGTATAATAATGCCAAAGATAAGATTTATAAAAATAGTTGATATATGAATCAATTCCATACAAGCCAAACCGGCTCTTTTATTCTTTTCCTTTATACTGCCGATGATCTAGAATTCGGCCTTCTAGCCTCTACATGCTGGGCAAAACCCTACGGGACCATACACCTCATTGTCGGCCGCTTTGGCGAGGACTCAAGCTGGCCTGTCGCCCTCTCAGGCTCCGTCGCTCGATCTTCCCGTCCCTCAGAGAGATGTCTACGCACTAGGGTGGGCTAATTCACCGCACTAGCCTTGGCACTCAGAACTAGGTAGCATCACAATCACTCGCCCTCAATCGGCAAACCTCATTCTCCCAATGGTATGAGGGATACCATGGGCCAACTCTAGGCCTTACTAACGTCTCTATCATCCGGCTATACAAGCACAAGAACGAGGCAGCCTCAAGGCAGGGAGAGTTGTACATGTACCTTAATTTAACCAAGATAACAATCCATTTACTCAACTAAACCATAGGACTAGAATCCATGTTACCTTCTTAAGAGAACAATCCTTTTCACAAAGATTTTAGCATTTCAACTTGAGATTGTGATATTACATTCTTTATTAAGGCATATGCTGTTGTTTAAAAGAATACAAACTTTAACTAGTAAATCAATCAAATAGATCACTATTAACAATTAATAGAGAAGCCGGGGCCATACGTCAACCCCTAAGAATGATATATAATTGAAAAATAAAAAATATATATACCTTATAGAAATTTATCGTTTATCGTTGTCTTTGCTCGTTGTTGTTAATAAGAGTTTCAGAACTTGATATATGAGAATAGAGAGTCTTCTAATACCTTCTTTTACGATTGAAATCATCCGATCATCCCCAAGATTCATCTCCTCTTACTCGTACTCTGACTTTTCTCTCTTTCAAAGGTCTATGGCAAAATAGCTTTCTCTTTGCAAGGCTACGACATACTATTCTTTCTTTTAAAAAAAAGCTATGGAGTTTTTGGTCTCTTTCTCTGAAAGACCATAGCAATCTAACCTTCTCTTCTAAGAGATTAGATAAGAATGAAGGAATATATACATCTCAAGCTCTAGGATTACCTTGATGCTATTTGCTACCTTCTTACAGTTTTTCCTATGTAGAGACCTTGATAGAATCAGCAACTTGTTTCGGCCATAACTCTCTGACACAAACTCAGAATATGGTCGTATAACCAGTCAAAAGAACCGGAAGGCATTTGGTCTACAAGCTCATGTGAGTAGAATAGGCAAAAACTATGTATATAGCTGCAAACGTACTATATTTAGAAACGCGTTGCTTTTTCACATTTTTAGTATGCATGGACTCTAAATATGTAAAAGTACTCTAAATATAATCTCTTATCACTTAAATTCAAATTTCTATTTCTGGAGATACTTATCTCTAATAGAACTATTCTTGTCTTCTTATTTCTTTTAGGATTTTTGGAGCTAATATTTTTATTCTAACACTTTCCTAATGTTTCTAGCCTTATTGTCTCACTCTTCTCTAAGTGCACTCTCTTTCCTTCTTGAAATCTATATTAAAAGAGACACATACATGGCTTGAGAGGGACCTTACAAAAAAGAATGATATTGAGCATATTTTATTCTGGGAGAATTGAGAAAAGAATGTGAAAATAATCATAGGAATGCATCAAGAAAACATGGATAAAATTTTAAAAGAGGAATCATGAACACATTTAACTTTTGGAATTATGAAGTATGCGTCCAGAATCTCGAAAAATAGAATCTTGGGTACGGGAAAAAGATTTCCCAGAAAAAAGACCAGAAACACGGTTAGTTGGATGAATGTAAAATACTTGTGAGGTGACTGACTTATTCCTAGATTCCTTGGAAAAGGAATCTGAAATTCTCCAATGGATCGAGGATCCAAAAGAGAATGGAAATTTAGACTTAATTGAATTGAGTCAAGAAAAAGTTGCCTTTAACTGAGCCAAGTAATGGCCGAGACTTAGAAGCTCTGTCAGTGTGAAAAGTAGAGTAACTGTACTCTTAACCTGGTTAATTGTGGAACAAAGATTCTGATAACTAGATTAAGAAAAGTTGATAATCAAACCTTATTCGCTCAAAGTGAAAAGAGACCATCTTGATGTGTGGGATATGTGGAATGATGTGGGATGATGTGAATGAATGTAGGAATGATGTAGGATAATGTGAATTGATGTGGGATGATGTGAATGATGTGGTATGATGTGAATGGATGTGAAATGATGTGATGTGAATTGATGTAAAAAAATGTGGGATAATGAATTGATGTAAAAAAATGTGGGATAATGAGTTATGATGTGGAATGATGAGAAAAGATGAGGAATGATGTAAAAGGATGTAGAATGATGAGCAAAGATAGGATTTTTGTTTGAAAACTGTGTTTGCATATGAAACCTAATTTTTAAAGATTGTTTTATGTCAAGAATGCTGGGGAAGCATTTTGACTATCTTGTGGAATGAGGTCGGGGACCTAAGTGGAAATGTTGCAACTGCTGGACAGAGAGTCAAAGAAGGACGTCTCGCGCGTGGCAGGTCGGCTGAGGTCTTGACCAGCCTCGGTTTGGTTAAAATGGTGAGCTTCTGGTACGGTGGATGAGGGACCAAGGAAGCGGCCTATGAGTGAAGCGCTAGGTCAAGGAACCTAAAGAGTGCTAACCATACGGTGCTCGCTCTGGGTTGCCCAAGATACCCACGCATGCGTCGAGGAAGAAAATGAGTGAAGCGCTAGGTCAAGGAACCTAAAGAGTGCTAACTATACGGTGCTCGCTCTGGGTTGCCCAAGATACCCACGCATGCGTCGAGGAAGAAAATGAGTTGGAGTTATTTTGTGAACACGGGCATGGATCTGGTTGATTGGCCTTCACGGATGAGTTCATGGCTCTTTACATGGATCTTGTTGGTTGATCTAGCTGATCTTCAACAGAGAGTCCATATGGATTTTTATGCTCCTAGGTACTATGGGCTAGGAACTATCAAAAAGGCCCCTGAGTGAGTAGATGGTGAGCGTTCTGGCTGCCAATGATGCCATAGGTATGATGAGGAAGGAATGAATGGAATACTTGATCATATTCCAGGGTACTATAGGCTAGGAACTATTGAATAGGCCCTTGAGTGAGTAGGTGGTGAGCGTTCTGGTTTGCCAATAATGTCATAGGTATGCCGAGGAAGAAATTGGACTTGAAAATGGAATACTGAGGATTATGATGGTTTTATTGTTGCAATGCTGTTTTGGAGATAGTTGAGTCTAAGAAAAGGCAATTTTATATTGGGTGCATAAGTGGTGTATCTATTTAAGTTTTGCATGAGAGCCGACTAGGGGACCTGGGAACTCTTTTCCTCGGTACTCAGGACAAAACATAACCAAATTTTTATAATGGATCCTATCAATACAGTGGTTGGGCGGTTGGCTAACCCATGGGATTAGATGGGGTTAGGCTAGATCAATGGATTCCTATGGTAAAATTTAATTCTGTTCAAGTTACGATAGTTGAAGTAAGTCACATGATAATCCTTGTTCTATGGAAAAGAATCAACGGTTGTGCCTCTTTTGATGGGAAAAAAAGCGTTGGTCTCTATGAACCAAGTACAAGTTCCTCCTTTGATTCGGCCATGTGACCCATGGGTTCAGCCTGAATACAAAAGGATAGTTAAGGCTCTTGACTACGTTAGAAGATTTTCCTAGAGGAATCGCCTATGCTTTTTTTAAGGTGAGGGAAGTTTTTTCGGGTTCGTCAGTTTTGGAAGAACCGCCGGATTAGTCTCTTGTCCAGACATTTGTGGGTGAGGCCCTGAGAGTGGGAAGCTCTGCCCTGCACGTAAGGTTACTACTTCCGTTGCCAGCACTCCAGAGTCCAATGCATAGAGGGGGCAGGGGTCTCACACCATCGTTGGGTACTTACCAATGCTTCAAGCTCACGTTCCTTGAGGTCCCCAAGCTCACTTCCGAAAGCTCCAATCCTCCAAGCTGTCACCGTAGAGTTGCTCGCACCACAACACAAAGCAATCTCTCTCTCACTCCTCTACACATACATGCATAGAGAAGGAACATGCACTCAAATACACTCTCATACACACTTTCTCTCTCTCACAAGACAAGGCAAGAGCTCTCATAACACAAAGGGGGATTGTGTCCTTCTATTATGAGAAAATGCCTTATATACAATTGGCCCTTATTCACACTTGGGCACCCAGAACTTACTAACTAAGGCCTTGGGTGGCCATAATGTACAACTTTTATAGTGCCTTTGCATGACACTTATTAATGTCCTCAAATGGAGGAGGATGTTTGTTAATCTAAAATATGGGATCAACACCCCCCCTCACCTAATGTAGGTTTTGTCCTCAGAACCTATTACCTAGGCCAAAAGACCTGGTCACACCAAACTCATGCATGTAAAAGTTATGGTGTGACTGAAGCTCTTTTAAGGTTCTTTGAAAGCAGAGTGAGAGGTCTAAAACCCTCGATCGACCATATCTTCATCGAAGTGATATGTATGTAGACTGGAAGACACCTTAGGCAATGACAGTACAACATCATGCCACTTTCAATTGGCCCCATGTTCATGTCGAAAAGGAGTTGCTCTGCACTAAAGCCATCGTACCACTCCTTTGGTTAATCAAGAAGAAGCACCACTATCAACTTCAAAAACCTGATAGTTTCCACAATAGCTGGATCTGGAATACGGCGCCATGCTCGTATCCATGTCAGCATTTGTTGTCGTTATTGTGCTACATCTAAAAATGTTGATGGAAAAAATTATGAAAAATTGTAGCACACATGTGAATCCCGTTGCTTTGCATCATGGAACTACAGTGGGGTAAACCTCCACTTAATTGGCATGTACAGTGGATCAACCCTTTGGTTTGGTGGTGAACATTGGTACTATTGGATGCAATATGGAATGATCAAGTTCTCTTTGTGTGATGATGGTTGTATAACCGCCTCTTGTATGTATAGGATTTGCTTTCTGCCACCTGCAGAAATAGTAGCTGATCATAAATGTAACGGTTATGATCTTGAGTAGGTCCGCTAAGTGCGGGTTGGCTATGCCCATAAGGTTCCTTCTCCCGCCATTGGTAATAATTCTTCTAATTCAGGCATTGGTGCTCAAAGAGGATATGGTACATATGGTTTGCTGTGTAGATGAGATTGTTGAATAGGCATCTGGCATGATTCTCCTATTTGGTTCAAAAGGTGTGATTTGCATCAACACCTTGAACATCAGCTTTGGTTTTAGTAATGGGTTGTCTGCCTTGTTAAGTCCTTCATATTTTACACATAACAAGGACTCAAGAATATTGATTCAATAAATGACTGAATGTCATCTCTTAGTTAAATGTGATGTACCTCTTGAAGCAGCCTTGGAGGAGATGGATGGAGTGTCGGCATCTCCTCGGGGTTGAGAGAGAGGGTTAGTGGGAAAATCTAAAGGTATAGAAGGTAGTCGAGAGAAAATGCAGTCAGCCTCAATTTTGTTAGTAGGAGTAACACTTGGAAAGGGGTGTAGTAACTTACTTGCCATAGAAGAGAAAACTGGATAGGTAGTAGGAATGGACGAACCTTGTGTTTCTTCCTCGCCCTGTCCTAAACTAGGAGGTGGGTGGGTGGGCTTGTTAATTTTCCTGAACTCTTGTAGGTCCCAGTGGGATCTTCTGTTGGTAATAATAGGATATTCAATATGTGCTTTATCAAAGTTATATACCACATTAGTCATCATTGCCTCACTATGTTTATGTATATTTTGGTAGAGCTTTATAATACCAAACAGATGATAGTGACTAATGATCCACTGGTAACTATGTGCAACCACCTCGTAGTCGGCTGGTGTGGTGGGTATATCATCTTGCATAAACAGGTAAAGTTTGTCGACACTGTTATCCAACACCTGACACCAACTACGGAGGTTAAGCATGATTGGATGTAAGGGATAGAAAAATATATCAACTGGATCCATTAGTACTAAGTCACCCCTAAAGATCCCCATAATGATAGTTGGATCGACATCTCTTTCTGCGAATTAGTGTTAAATCTCCTAAACTGAGGTCTTTTGTTAAGTTTATCTCATACTGAAGAAGGGAGAGGGTTAGTGTAGACAAAAACAAGGTTAGGGTGCCCGAGGAGTCCGACACAACGAACCTATCTTCGAGGCTCTTTCAATGAATAGTCTCAATTCCTCTGTAGGCTTTGTTCTTTCAGTCCTTTCCCTTATTGCTAGCTGCTGGCATTCCGATTCTTGTATCCGGGAGTCTTTTGTTGATAGCAGATCAGATATTGCAGCCTTACGTACCATTCATGCAGCATCTAACTCTTCATATCTTCTTGTAGCTGCTTCTTGCTCCCGTCTCTCCGATGCTTCCAATGCATTAGCAGCTTCAATTCTCTTTAGTTGCTCTTTAGCTAATAAATGGTTGCTTCTTAGCTGTTGATTTGTTGACGTGATCAAGAACTTGTTTATGGTTGGCCATCATTTTATCAGTTTCCAAGGATTTTGTAGCGATTAATTCATTCAAGGCTTTGATTTTTTCAGCATGTGCCTTGTTTAATTGCTCCCTTTCAGCTTGAAGATTGACCACTTTCTGTTCCGCTTCCATGACAGATTCAGTGAGGGTGGCAATTTGTTTGGTTAACACTTCTTCTTTGACCTGGAATAGTGCTTGAGCCTTCTTAAGCTACTGTGTACGTTCTTCTTCTTTCTCTCGAGCATTAGCCACCTCCTGTTGAAGCTACTCTTTAGCTTGTTTGACTTGTGTTGTCAACTATGTGTTCTCTTTGATTTTTTGCACTATGGTTTTGCTGAGCACTTGGTTGTTTCCTTCTAATACCTAGAATCTAGCCTCTTGTTCTTCTGTAACCTTCAGACCCTTGAGAATATTATTGGCCAAAGATGAGGCGAGATGTGTTTACATATGTACAATGCTGTGATATTTGTTAAAAGGTGAAAGCTCCTCGCAGAAAGAAGATAGGGTTATTACAGCCCTTGCCAATTCTTGAGGGTCCTTTCCAAGATATTTCCATGGACTTTGTCACGAATCTGTCTCTCAGTCCGGGTAAGCGTAATACGCAGTGCTTAACTGATAGATTTAGCAAATTTGTTATGCTTATTCCTATGGAGAGAGGGAGAGAGAGAGAGAAAGAGCTCTAAGGAGTTTAAAAGATGAAAGCCATAGCCTAGCAGTGAGTGAGGGTGGGAGAGGGAGAGAGAGAGAAAGAGCTCTAAGGAGTTTGAAAGATGAAAGCCATAGCCTAGCAGTGAGTGAGGGTGGGAGAACGTGTGTGTGCGAAAGAGACAATAGGCTAAAAAGATAAGATTAGCAAGATAATAAGTGCATTTTCCATTCACTAATGTGCCTCTTTAATAGTCAAATACATCATGAGTGTTGCACCTTGTAGATACATCCTCGCTTAATAGAGAGCCTTTCCATACTAGAGGACCAAAGAGATCTCTATGTGTAGCACGTCGGCTTGCAGTGTAAGATTCCCCCCTCCAGCTTTTGAGGTGTAAAGGTGTAAGAACCTCCCCTTCTGTTCTTGAAATTATTCCCCTCTCTGAAATAGGAGAAAGATCTTGTTTTACCCTGTTTTAGCCTAGAGAGAGAAATGTCTAGAGAGAATCTAAAATTTAGATATCTTTGGATATAAAAATCATCCTAGTGTCTAAAATGGATTCCCCTGAAACAAAAGTTCAAAATGAACTTTCCAATGTGCATTAGGAAGTAATTAAAAATGGTATAAGGGACCTTAGCCTAAGGGTCTACATTTTCAGAAATTTTCAGATTATGGTCTAATTAAGGTTCTAATGGGCCACAATTCTAGAACCCAGTTGGACTTGGTTAGTGGCCTCCCTCACCTATAAATAGACCCTTAGTCTTTTGAAAAAAATATCGGAGCTATACCATGCCAGTATTATATTAAAATAATCATATTTTCTATTATCCCTTAAATTTTTCTCTCTCTTGGGAGCTTGGAGCTCTCTCTCTCTACAATAACTCTTGGAGTTGCTCTTCTCCTCTTGGTGGACCAATTGATTAGTTGGGGACTGCTAATAGAGAATCAAGCCAAACTTGGAGGTAAAATCAATTTTTATGGTTTTTTTTAATTTATCTCAGTGACTTTCTTCTTCTCAACCCCTCTCAAGCTTGAGAAGCTTTCAAAATAATTGTTTTAATTCAAATCAAGCTTTCCCTTAAAGTCTTAATGCTTAATTAAGAGAAAGTTAATCTTTATGCTTATTTGTAATACTTTCTTTAAGTAAATCTCTCTCTCTCTAAAAGAATAGCCATCTTTATGGCCAAATCCTTTGAAAAAGGATGCTTCTCAATGATAGTCTCTTAATTCAAAGCTAAACTCTAGACTTGATAAGCTAGAGATTAAGAAAATGATATTTTTATGATTTTGTGTTACTAAAATAATGATTATTTCTTTTAGATTATTTTATAAGTAGTTAAAAACTACTTTGATTTATTATAAATGAGAAATAGATTATCCTATCAATTTAAAAAAAGAGAAATAATGAAATTAGCTTAATCTAATGAGATAATCATAATTAAGTTTATAGTTATGATTAAAATTATGATTTAAATTTATAATTTGATTTTAAGCATAAAAGAGGAACTACTATCATATTTCCATTACAAGTTTTTTTTCTTTAGAAAAAATTGAGAATTATCAGTAATAGCAGCAAAGCTATGGTAAAATTTTTAAAAAATAATACATATCTTATTTTTATGCATAATGCTAAAAGAGGACTTCCTACCATATTCTAGGATTGGACATCCTATGCAAAAAGAATGTTTTTCATCATATTCATGAGAAATAATTTTTTTATAATTATGCATAATTAATTGATTATGAGAAAAGAGTAAATTTGATAAATTTATTTTTATGCAAAAAGAGGAATTCCCATGATATTTGAGATCCAAGTAATTAAATGGTAAAAGAGAAATTTTTGATAAATTTATTTTTATGCAAAAAGAGAAATTTTCGTGATTATTTATATCTAAGTAATTAAATGATAAAAGAGTAATTTTTGGAATAATTCAAATTATGAGTATTTATCAAAAGTGAAATTTTGAGCATTATTAATTTTATTAGAAAATATAGGTGGAATTGATTTTTGTAAATCCCATGAATCTTTTACTCGAAAGAAGAATATTGAATATATTTCACTTGAGAAATTTGAGAAAGAATATGAAAATATCCATCGAGAAAAAGTACCTTTAACTAGGCCAAGCAATTGGCAAAAACTTAGAAAAAGCCCATCGATATCGAAAGTAGAAAACAGTACTAAAAGTGGATGTGATAAGATGTGATGTAGAGCCGAATGAATGTAAATGAATGTGACGGGATGTAAATGGATGCGATGTGATTAGATGAGATGTGATTACATGAGATGTGAATGTGATAAGAGGAGATGTAAACGTGATGTGATGAGATGTAAATGCGATGTGATAAGATGTGATAAGATGTGAATGCAATGTGAGTGGATGTGATGACATGTGATGTGATGTAAATGGATGTGGATGTGGATGAGATGAGATGTGAATGAGATATGATGATATGTGAATGAGATATGAATGAGATGTGATGATATGTGAATGGGTGTGATGTGATGTAAATGGATGATAATGAGATGTGAAGTGATAGATGTGCATGTGAATGAATGGATGGATGTGGATGGATGTGAATGTGAATGGATCTCCGTGGACGTTTGTTGATCGGAGAGAACAGAATCACAGAGTGGGGAGAGGTTCTTAAAAACCATATGTGTTGGGCTTGGAGGGGGTGTTTGTTGAGGCAAGTCTAAAGCTTGCTCATCGTACATCTAAAAGGCTAACTCCCCTTGCCTGTCACATGGGCCAGTTCAGCTTCCAAAGCATTGGGACTCCTCTACGACTCCCAGAATGATGCCCCTCATCTTTTTGTCTATCTTTTTTTGTTTGCCCTTCTTCAGTTCCTGCATTATCTCCTTTGTTTCCTTTAAAAGTGCTTGTCCTTCCCGCACCTCTTCAAGGGTAATTGTTGGTAGTTCTAGTGGTGCTGCAACTTGTGGTAACTATTCTTCTGGCATGCTTTTTAGAATTGGAAGATCCACTGCATAACTAAGTACCTTGGTGCAAGTATGGATTAATCACACACTTTTGATTGGTGTGCCTTCAAATAGTTCTCCATCTCTCTGTGGATATACCAAGCCCAATCTTCTTCTTTCTCTTCATGCACTTTGGCTACTCGATTGAGAGGGGCTCTGTTGTACACCTATCGACTGGCTTGACCTGCATATAATTATAGACATTGCTCGGCAAGCTTTCTCTATTACTTCATCTCGTATATTCTCATATTCTGTCCCATTTGAATTGTACAAACTCCTTTCGAGCATTTCTTCTATTGGAATCTTTTCAAAATTGTGAGTGTATTTTTATCGACGGGGCGAGAGCTACAAAGCTTCACACACATAGCAACTCTTTGGAGAGGAGGACTTGCTTTGTTGTACCATCTGCTTTTGTGGCATGTCCCCTCTTGGTTTCCCTATCATAGGATTTTAAGTATTCTGCACATAACTCTGCGTTGATTGTGCAGGGGAGGCATTCGGCCATTCTTCCGAGCTCCACTTTCTCTAGCTTTTCTTTGACTTTTGAATCCTCCAAAATCTATAAACACTCTGGGCTATGGTAGTGTAGGGTTATCTTTCCATGTATTGCCTATTGATCTTTGTTGATCATTGAGCCCTTGAACATCTGTGCATATGGCCCCAGATAATTGAGTTTTGTACCACGTGGTGCTCTCTTCTTTCGGTCCATTGGTGACCCTGTGGTAATTGTTTGTGTGATGGCCGAAGTCTCTTTGACTTTCGGTTCTCGGGTTGCGGAGGACATCTAGAACATTGAGAAAAGCATTAGTCATAATGACTGGTAAGAACTTGTGGTCACCCCCCTCTTTTTTTTGTGAAATGGTGTGTTTGTGTGTTATGCTTGATGAGAAGGGTGTTAGTGGGGTGAGCAATAACAAGGTGTATAAGACGTGAAGATGTATATGTGAGTGCTTATTGCTTGAAGATGTAGGCGGAAGGCTTAAGCTGTGAAGTGTTAAATCATGAGAGGGTTAGTATGTGAGAGGCTTAACCCGTGAGATTGCTAGGTTCTGACCCGTGAAGTTGCAAGGTTTTAACCCGTATGGTTTTTTTATTTTAAACGAGTCTATGGGTCAGTTAGGGCATGATTTATTCATTTGAATAGAGATTAAGGACTGTGCAGTCCCATCAAAAGGGTCGGTGTGGATGCTGTGAAATAGCAGACTGCTATTTCACAGGGTATCTTAATTGCTAAGATGACCATTTCACGACGTGAACTTTTTCTGACCATTTCACGATGCAAAGTACTAAGCGTTTCACAACGTGAAGCTATCCGATCATTTGTGCGTGCAAATATGGATACCCTATGCTTCCTATATGCTCAAACGTTTAATACGCCATATCATGCATTCAAAGAAGGATTAAATACACATGAAACAAGTGATCATGTTCACGGTATGAAAATCGAACTCTTTTACCGTGTATTCTCAAAGAATGCATACCTCTTGTACTTCTTCTCTATTTACTGCCCCATGAAAACCAATTTGGTACTTTGGCACTCGTGGGAATTTGTTGTTGTAACTGCTCAATTTAGAGTGTGGGAGTTTCTGATTTCTCCCTCCATCCAATCGAAGAGTGCATCCACTGAATCTTATTGATCCTGTTTGGTTGTTGGTGCGTGTGGGTGCACTCTTTCCTTTCTCTTCTCCCCAATTTTGGTTAGCTCATTCCCTTCTATTTGCTAGGTTGAATGGGTTTCTTCCTCCAAACCAATTTTTGGGTCTTCTTAGTATTTGATTTAGCTAGAAATTGGTTCTGTTTGCTTTCATTGTCCTTTCTCATACTTCTGAAAATACATGCAGTATTGGAACTTAGGTAGAACCTGGGTACCCATATTGTTGTATTACCTTGATAATAACCTTGTGCAACTAGTAAATCCTTTCAAACCCATTACCTTTGCTGTTAGGATGGTAGTTCTACTTGGAATACTGCTTGTTGTCTTTAGACAGCCTTCTCTATCCCATGTCCTTAGCCTAAAATTTTTACCTTGATCCCCAAGCTACCTCTTTTGTATCACAGTATCCATGTGCTCAAAGTTGGTCCTTGGGAACCCATTGTTGAATTACCAGATACTTTGGCTGTTTTCTTGTGGTCTTCTTGTAAGGAGGTGTGGTTGTGATACGATGACACCTTCTCTGGCACGACGATTGCTTTAAGTGGTGTCAGTGGTTTCATGTCATCTATCATTGCATGTTTTCCTTTGTTTAAGGGATCCATAATGGCACTATAGTGATATCCTTGTCCTCATTGAGTTTTGCTGCTCTCTCTTCCCATTGGGGATATTATAATTATTGGCGCAAATCTAGGATTGTTGTCAGGTTATGGTCAAACCAACGCTGTCTTTGCAATTTCTCAACCATAATCCCATGTGATACAATTAGCCAGGTTTCATCAAGTTTCTCTAAATCCACCAATCGTTCAGCTAATACATTTTTGGTTAACCTCTCTTGCACCGCAATTTGCAGGCTTGGAACTAAGTACTCCATGGGCATCACCGCCTCAATGCCATAAGCTAGACGAAAGGGAGTATATCTCGTCGCTACCTTATACAATGTTTGATATGTCCATAAAGCTACAGTTAGTTTGTGTTCCCAATCCGTGCGGCTGGCTTCTAATGTTTCTGTCAAGATAGTACACAAAATCTTGTTTGTACTTTCCACTTGACTATTTGATTTGTGGATAATAAGGTGATGAATTTTGGTGGACTACAAGGAATCCGGCGAGTAAGTGCTCAATCATCTCTCATTAATGAAATGTGATCCCCGATCATTGGACTAATTCCGGTGGGGGCAGCCGAATCTAGAAATGATTTATTCATATAAGAACTTAGCCGTGGTTCGTGCATCAGCTCGTTTAGAGGCTCTTGCCTCTGCCCGTTTTGTGAAATAGTCTGTGGCCACATTCACATATCGGGATGCGCAGCTAGACTAATGGGTCCAACAAAATCAATACCCCACTTCTCAAAAGGTTGTCTTAAAATCACGGGGGTGAGTGGCATCATGTCTCGTTGTTGTGGAATAGCAAACCTTTGACACTTCTCGCATCGTTTTACAAACTCCATGGCATCCCCGAATAATGTGGGCCACCATAGTCCTTCTTAAAGCACTTTGCGAGCTGTAACTTCCACCATGAAGTGTCTTTCAGCTATTCCTAAAGTGTGCCTCTTCTAGTATTGTGACAAATTAGTCTTCCCGCACACAACTTCTTAGAATATTGTCCTTACCTAGCTTGTACAATTCTCCAACAAATCAATTGATAAGGTGCGGCTAACTTAATAAGCCGATGCATTTTGTCCTTATTCAAAGGTTGTTCTTGGCAGAAAACCATAAGCTAGATAGTTTGATATCTTCTCACTCCATTCAGGCACCATGTCCAGTTTGAATAAACAAGCATCTGGGATACCATCATCAATACCAGGTTCCTCATTCGAAATTCTAGACATGTGATCGGCCAACACATGTTGTGTCCCTTTTCTTATTGTGATCGTGAATTCAAATTCCAAGAGTAAGAGTAACCAACGTATGATTCTTCCCGTAGTGCAAGGCTTATTCACCAAGTATAATAGGGCCTGATGGTCCACAAAGAAAACAAATTTGTTGGCCAATAGGTAATGTCAATATTTCTTGACAGCATCAACCCTTCCCATTCCATGGTGGTGTAATTTATATCTGCATCATTTAACTGGTGAGACTAGCAAAGCAGACTAGGTAATCCAATTTGAACTCACCAAGATGTGCCAATACACATCCTATTGCAAAGTTTGATGCATCGATGTGTGTACATCGAAAATGAGATCCCAGTTGGGTGGTCTTAGAATTGGTGCACTGGTTAGTGCTTTCTTCAGCTTATCGTATGCTTCTTGGCATTCCTTAGTCCATTCAAAGACAATTCACGTAGTCTATACAATGGTCTGGCAATTTCAACATTGGCACTTGTTCACTTCCTTCCTTTGATTGGGTGGATCAGGTGTCAATAGTATCTTCTTCGGATCTATCCTGGATTGTGACCATGGTGTCGCCCTTACCTAATTTTTTCACTCTCCTCTTCTGCCAGTTCTAGAGGTTGTAGCACCTGCTGGGTTCTTCCCTTTGTCCTCTTGTTTGGCTTGAGCTCGTGTTAGGACATTCAATGGCATGATGTTCCTAGGTTGCACATTTATGGTCCTGATATTGGCCTGGTTAGAAGTGGAAACGGAAATACTAGCACGATATGGACAGTCTTTGATCAAATGATCAGTCCCACACTTAACGTAAGTAAGTGAGCATGTCATTGGGCGGTGCTTCCATTGGCTAAGTTTCATGCGCATGAACCACATTCTTATTAGGACAGTTTGTTATTCGATGAGGTCCATCATAACCAAAATATTGTAGTGGCCCCCTTCTCATACTACCTGAGTTCACATCTTTACCTTTCCATTACACCGTGGTTTGGAACATTGGCACTATCGTGTTATTTTGTAAGACATAAAACTTTGGCGCAATCTCCAGGACCTCCTCATAATAATCATTATTGATTTCTACCTCACGCACAATCTCACCCTCGTCCAATGGCTCCTCAATCAATACTTGGTTGATTTTGGCCTATGGTGGTTGTGGCGGTAGAACAGGTAACCGACAAGGGCGATGTGTCCTATATTCAAAACATCCCTCTTAGTAAGTAGGATGGGTTTGGCTACCCTACAACCCGCAACGGTTTGTACGGTGGTGCTGGGTAAGGCTAATGACACTCTGGGTGGCCAGCAATTGTGCTACGATTTGGAACCTTGTGGAAGCAACTATGGAAATGTGGTGTGTTAACCTCTCACCTAGAGGAAGCTCATCATCATAGGGAGCAATACCTAGAACACTCATGGGAGTTTGCACCATATACAAGGGAGCACATGTTCCAAGGAGAATAGATGACCAAATGTCATAAAATGAGTAAAAGATCATAAAGTGAGTAAAAGATCCCAATACATGATAGTAATCTCCTATTTATACCCCCAGGGCCCCATGTGCTGCACATGTGTAAATGGACCCTAATCCCATGTGCCTAGGCCCATCCCCATGTGCATGTGCACCACTAGGACACTTTGTTACAAACCATCCCCTCCTACAATGATTTTATCCTCGAAATCAAAAGGTGGTCATGCATAAAACATATACAAGAAGCTATGTACAAAAGCCAAAAAGAATCGCATCCATGACTAAATGTAGCAGAAGACCCGTGCATGAATCATATGACCCCTTGGATCAAATGGAAAGGATAGAGGGCTCCCGTCAACAATGATGAGGCTATATATGCAATCTCCTAGATCAAAAGGAAATTTGAGGCATGCAAAATCCAAGGCAATGGCTCCATGATAATCTAGTGCAAGTGGAGTACCACTGTCGATGACAAATCTAGTCAAGTATCCTCCAGGATTAAAGGGATATGTATGGTATACACCCCGAACCATCGAAGCTGGAATGGTAGTAGCTCCTGGATCAAAAGGAAAGCTCGACTCCAAAGAGATAGGAGTCCCAGTGTCAAAAGGAAACTCCTCATGACCACACTATGAATCTGGCATGAAGGGTATCCACCAAAAAAGCTCAAAATTCCTAGCCAGAATGTCAAGTGATCCTAGCACAAAAGAATCATCGTGTATGCCAAGACTGGAATATGTTGTAGATGCACCTAAATGTTGATCCACATATCCAAAAACTATGCTCCTCAAATGGCAAGAATGCATCCAAAGAAAAACGTCTTGACTCTAAAGAAAATAGGATCGTGTCGACATTCGAAAGAGCCAAATGAACATAGCTCAAAGTCATCCTCATATAGAGTCAAATGTGAACTCATGCCTCCGTCATATGTAGCACCACTCAAGAAGTCAAAAGCATGATCCACCATATCTATGTATGTATGAGTATGATCCGACCCATGCACAATATCTCCATGTGTATAATACTCTATATGTGTGCGACCCTCCAAAACAGAAACTGGATCATCATAAAGATCATCATCACTAAGCACTGACCAAGCTCCGGATACATAATCTCACATAGACTCATTATCTTTTTACTTAATATTGTGAGGCTGAGCCACATGACTCAGTATCAAGCTCTTGTTTCCTTAAGCTCAATAATTACAGTTGTTGCTCTACTTCAGCCTTCTTCAAGTCTAATTCTATTTCTTCTGATGTTGGAAAGAAAACTTGATCATTCCTAGCTGCACTTTCCTTATCTCTCCTAACCCTAGGGGTTCCACTGATCCTCGCAATGTTAGACAGCCTGGTACTTGAAGGCTGGGTTGGTACTTTTGGTCTTAGACCTTGTCCAGCTGTGGTTGACGGGCTTGTACCCGCAAATTGTGCTTCGTCTTTTGTGCTGATTTGGAGATCAAAAAAACCCCTGGCTATATCAAAGATACCACTGGATCTTGTAAGGAAAGATAATCTTTCGTCCTCTCCAAACCCAAAGAATTGTAGCCCTTCTTCCATGGACTCTTCACTACTTGTATCAATGGTAGGTGGTTAGATTTCTTTGAGCCGAAACACTCAATTGAGTGCTCGTCTCGCCGAGTGGCCTAAACCAACACTCTTTTGTGATAAGAAGATCCTGGGTGGTTGGATACACTATCTTTCAGGAGTAAGGTCATCTCCAATGAGTTTGCCAGACCTCAAGTGCATGAGAATGTGATTTGATAGGCTAAATCACTACCTCAATTTAGCTTTTCATAGGGTTCTGTCGATCTAAATTTTTAGGTCCTAAAATTGCAGACTAGAGTTCACGTCATGAGATAACAGGGAATCGTTCACGTCATGAGAAATTTTTTGCACTCACGTGTTTAATAGTCACTTTGAATTTCAGCTTTGTATTGCCCTAATCTGAGTTGGTTGGTCTCAATTTGTGCAATAGAGGCACTTTCTTAACTTTGACCTGACAGTCCTTGGTTCGTGAGAATTAGATCCGTCATTGATAGTTCACGCACTAAAATCACAGAAGACATTTCACGTCATGAAGTAGTAAGCAAGGGTTCACGTCGTGAAACATGGAATGTTTCACTTCGTAAAGTATGAAATGGGTCACGTGAAACAGTGGATGTTTCACGTTGTAATGAAGTACTTTTTTGCTAATTCATCGAATAAAATTCCTTAGAATCCATTGTGTCAGAGGTGTCAGAATAAGGTACCCTATTTTTAGTAAGTTAATCCCAAAAATTGTGACGCTGATTGCGGAAGGCAGTTCATGTTGTGAAGTAGCAGGAAATGGTTCACGCCCCATGAACCATTTTCTACACTTTCACATGTTTAGCTCCCGTGTTGTCAACAAAATGAAGTTTGGGTGTAATTCACCTATCTAAATGTTCCAGAATGGTTGTGCTAGGGGTAAGGAATGTAATGCAACAAGAAATGGTTCACACCATGAACCGTTTTCTACACTCACATATTTGACCCCCGTATCGACAGAATGAAGTTTGGGTGTAATTTACCTATCTAAATGAAGTTTGGGTATAATTCACCTATCTAAATGTTCCAGAATGGTTGTGCTAGGGGTAAGTACTCACCCACACACTAAAAACAAACAATTTCTAACAACTCTTCACTTCCAATCAAACCTTATCCATTTATTTTCATCACAATGCACTTTCTAAATGCAAGGCAATCATGAACCTTGCATAGTGAGAGTTGAAGCTCAAAGAATGGAAGAAACAATGGTGTTCCCGGTAGCGGCACCGAAAATGTTAATGGACTACCACACCTCCCAAGAGAGAACTCTAAACATTCACCATTGAAAGAAGCAATAGACAACAATCATCGTTAGGTACTTACCACCAATGCTTTGAGCTAATTGGAATGGCTTTTTAATGCTATTGAAGTTAATTGATGAATGAAAGTAAGGAAATACATAAATTTTCATGTATGCTTAATTTTTATGATTTTTATGATTTTGTCTTCTCTAAAATGATTATGATGTTATACCTCATTGAAAAAAGGCATTCCCCTCTCTTCTTTATCCTAGATGAATGATTAATGGATAAAATCAAGTTTTTCATAATGTTCCTCTTTGATAAGTAAAAAATGTTTACATTAGAATGATTTAAATACTCTTGGTGAACTTCTAATTAATTTTAGAGAATTAAAAATTAAAAAATGATCAACCATACAAAGGAGGTTATGGTGAAATTTTCTAAAATTGTGTAAAATAAGTTTTACCTTTTTTAATTCAAAAAGAGTAATTCCCATCGTATATATATTCTTAAAGTGTTAATTTTCATCCTAGGTATAAGAAAATGCATACTAAAAATATTTTATTAAAAAAGTATTACTTTCTTTAGAATTAAATTCTATGCATAAAAGGAAGCATATTGAAATTGTTATTTTTTATATTAAAAGTGTGATTTTCATCATAAATAATTTTTATGCATAAATGGATGCATAAGGAAAATTCTTTTATATTAAAAGAGTGATTTTCATCATAAATGATTTATATGCATAAACATATGCATGAAAGATATTTTTATATTAAAAGTGTGATTTTTATCATAAATAATTTTTATGCATAAATGGGTGCATTAAAAAAATTCTTTTATATTAAAAGAGTGATTTTCATCATAAATGATTTGTATGCATAAAGATATGCATAAAAGATATTTTTTTATATTAAAAGTATGATTTTCATCATAAATAGATTTTATGCATAAATTAGATGCATAAGAGAAATTCTTTTATTCTTAAAGTGTAATTCCTACTAAATTGGATTTATGCATGAAAAGATGCATAAAGAATTTATTTTAATCCAAAAGTGTTATTCCCATCAATTTTGATTTTATGCATAAAATGATGCATAAAGAAATCTATTTTTAGTTCAAAAGAGTTATTTTCATCAATTTTGATTTTATGCATAGGAAGATGCATAAAAGATTGATTTTTAATTCAAAAGCGTCATTCTCATTTAAAATGAATTTATGCATAGTAAAATGCATAAAAGATTTATTTTTATTTTGAAAGTGTTATTCTCATTAAAATAGAATTTATGAATAGTAAAATGCATAAAAGGTTTATTTTTAAATCGAAAGTGTTATTTTTCTTAAAATCGAATTTATAGCTAAATAGATGCAAAAAAGGATTTTTATAAAAGTGTTATTCCTACTAAAGTTGTCTTTATGCCTACTTAGATGCATAAAGAATCTTTATATCCAAAAAATTAGAATTCTCTTACATCCTATAAATAGATGTGATGAGATATGATAAGAATCAGATAGATGTAGATTGATGAATGGATGATGTGTGAATGATGTGGATTGATATAGATGGATGAATGGATGATGTGGTTTGATGTGTGAATGATGTAGATTGATGTAGATGGATGAATGGATGATGTGGTTTGATGTGTGAATGATGTGGATTGATGTAGATGGATGAATGGATGATGTGGTTTGATGTGTGAATGATGTGGATGTGGATGTATAGATATAGATATGGAATGTGGATGTGTATGTATGAATGCGGATATGGATGTGGATGTATAAATGTGGATATGGATGTGGATGTGGATGTGGATGTACGAATGTGGATGTAAAAATGGATGTATGGATGTAGATATGGATGTGGATATATGGACGTGGATGTGAAAGTGGCTGTATGAATGTGGATATGGATGTGAATGTATGGATGTATGAATGTGGATATGGATGTGGATGTACGAATGTGGATGTGAAAATGAATGTATGGATGTAGATATGGATGTGGATATATAGATGTGGATGTGGAAGTGGATGTATGAATGTGGATATGGATATGGATGTATGGATGTGGATGTGGATGTGGATGTACAAATATGGATATGAAAATGGATGTATGGATGTAGATATAGATGTGGATGTATGGATGTGGCTATGGATGTGGATGTATGGATGTATGGATGTATGGATGTGGATGTATGAATGTGGATGCGAAAATGGATGTATGGATGTAGATATGGATGTGGATATATGGATGTGGATGTGGAAGTGAATATATGAATGAGGATGTGGATGTATGGATGTATGAATGTGGATGTGAAAATGAATGTATGGATGTAGATATGGATGTGGATATATAGATGTGGATGTGAAAGTGGATGTATGAATGTGGATATGGATGTGGATGTATGGATGTATGGATGTGGATGTGGATGTACGAATGTGGATGTGAAAATGGATGTATGGATGTGGATGTGGATGTGGATGTGGATGTGGATGTATGAATGTGGATGTGGATGTGGATGTATGGATGTATAGATGTGGATGTGGATGTGAAAATGAATGTATGGATGTAGATGTGGATGTGGATGTGGATGTGGATGTATGAATGTGGATGTGGATATGGATGTATGAATGTGGATGTGAAAATGGATGTATGGATGTAGATGTGAATGTGGATGTACGAATGTGGATGTGTATGTGGAATAATGAATGCGAATATGTATGTGAATGGATATGAAGTTGATATGAGCGAATGGATGAGATGAGATGTCATGTGAATCAGAATGTGAATGAATAATATAAGATGTGAACGACTGAGATGTAATGAGAAATGGATGTGATGAGACATAATGCAAATTAAGAAAGATAGGAATGGATGTTAGTGAAGTGAATGAATCTGATGTGATGGGATGAAAAATGATGTATGTGGTCAAGAATGGATACACATATGATTTAGATTTAGGTTAAGTAATATAGATTGATGTGGAACAATCTAGAAAGATGTGAGTTCATTATAGAAACTGTATGTGAACTGTTTGTAAATGACTGTTTTATGTCAAGAATGCTGGGGAAGCATTTTGACTGTCTTGAGAATGTGGTCGTGGAGACCTACCTGATAAAGTTGCAACAGCTGACGGAGAGTGGGAGGACGTCTCGCGTAGCAAGATCGGCCGAGGTCTTGACCAGCCTCGGTTCGATTTAAATGGTGAGCTTCCGGTAGTACAGTGGATGAGGGACCAAGAAAGCGGCCTATGAGTGAAGCGCTAGGTGACCTGCGAAGGATCCTAGAGGGTGCTGACCATACGGTGCTCGGGCTCTGGGTCGCCGAAGATACCCACACGTGCGTCGTGGAAGATATTGAATCAAGGAGTAACAGTTGTTTTCTGAAATCGGACATGGATTTGGTTGATTGACCTTGCTGGCCCTCAACGGATGAGTCCATGGCTCTTTTATATGGATCTGTTGGTTGATCTTGCTGATCTTCAACGGAGATCTCATCTTGATTTTTATAAAAGATTATATTGCCGGGTAATATGAACTAGGAACTATTGAGAAGGCCCCTGAGTGAACAGGTGGTGAGCGTTCTAGTTGCCAATGATACCATAAGTACACCGATGTGAAGGAATGATTGGAAATAAGGATTCAACCAGAGATTTTGAGGATTGTGAACACTGACACAATGGTTTCATTAAAAGATTGTTTTAAAGAGAGCTGATGCTGAGAAAAAGGCAATTTCATATTGGGTGTGTGAGTGGTGTGACTAGTTTTATGTTTGCATGAACATCCGGCTAGGGGACCTAGGAACTCTTTTCCCTGGTACCCGAGACAAAACCTAACCAAATTCCTAATTGGATCCCATCACTACAGTGGTTGGGCAGTTGGCTAACCCATGGGACTAGATGGGGTTAGACTGGACTGATGGATCCATAAATCGAAACTCAATTTCAATTTAGTACGATAGATGAAGTAAATCCCGGACAAAAATTATACTATGGAAAAGAATCAACGGCTGTGCCTCTCAATGAGGAAAAAAGCATTGGTCTCTATGATCCAAGTACAGTCTTTTTCCCTGATCTGACTATGGGACTTATGGGTTCGGTCACATGAGCTCAGTTAGTTAAGGCTTTTGACTACGTTAGGAAAAAGTTATCCTGGTGGAATCGCCCATGCTTTCCGAGCAAAAGAAGTTTTTCCGGGTTCGGTTTTGGAAAAACCAATGGATTAGTCTCTTGTCCGGATATCCGTGGGCGAGGCCCCGAGTGTGGGACCCTGCCCCGCGCAAGAAGTGCTACTTCCGCTGCTAGCACCCCTGAAATTGTTGCGCAGTGGGGATAGGGATCTTACAGTCTCTAGGTTCTACTGGAGTAGAAATAGCCTTACAATTCTAAGATTTGAACCTTTGTGATAGACCCTATATGTACTTTTAGAAAACATGTAACCCAAAAATCATCTAATGACTCCATTTTGTACAAACATTGGGCCACTTCCATTAATTAATTGATTTTCTTTTTTTACTCATTGTAGGTCCCTATTGAGGACCTCAAAGTTATATGAAGTTATATGTTACGACAGAAGGATTTATTAAGAGGGTGACTTTCTTATTCAAGCAGCAAGGACTACATAAAAGTGCCTTACAAGCAAAAAGCACATATCAGAACCCAGAAACACACACATGCCATCAGAAACATAGCTTCATGTAAATTTCAAAACATAAAGTGGCTTTTCTTTAACATCAAGACTGTTCAGTAGAAAGTATATTAACACGCGAAAATACAACTCTTTTCACTGCAAAATTTGACTGACACTTGTTCCCAAAAACAGGCTATATTTACTGCCTTCTTCCCTGTAAGGTGATAGAAAAGGTCACTGAGCATAACCCACACTGCCTAGATAAGCCACCACACCTACTCGGGGGTCAAAAAGCCATAAGATGTATTATGAAGCTAGGTTTCTCTGCATTGCAAGTCAGTTTTGCTGTTCACTTACCATAGGGAAACAAAATTAGACTGTGCTGAACCTTGCCTGCCGTCATGACCCAGGAGGGAGGCCTCTCCACCCACAATCCAAGCTGATGGATCTTTGAGTTGCTTATGTTATCTTCTATCTTTGTGTAGTTTAACAACCTTTAAAATTTGACAGAGTGAATAGTTCCAACTCTCTTCAATTGGCTCTCATTTTTGAAAAAAAGTAGCAAGCAAGCCTTTCATGCTCTTACAAAATAGTCCCCAGTATCATCCGGAGGCAGAGCAATGCAGACCTACAACAGATGCAGCAAAGCATGAAAACTGGATGTTTAACACCAGTGAACAATGACTAAAATGCTACATATCAAGGAGTATATACTTACCTGCTCTTCAAATAAAGAATCAATGATGAGCATCAACTTCAACCTTGAATTCTCCCAGAAGCTGTTGAACACTTTTGGTGCCGCGGACTTGGTTATCATCTCGAGTGCGCACATTCACCTGCATGATTTCATGCTCAACTTCCTCAAAAACTAAAAACTATATGCAAACAGCAACAAAAAGAGTACAAGTGTTCTAATCAGCTTACAGTGCCATCGTTCATCTCTTTTTCACCAACAACGAGAATATAGTTGAACTGCGCTAATTGTGCTTCCCGTATCTGTGCAACAACATCAAAACAAGCTTAAAAATCATCTGTACTCATCAAATCTACATATAAAACGGGTACAAAACATACCTTTTTATCAAGCTTTCTGTCAGAACTGTCCACGTCAACATAAAAGCCTGCCTCATGTATCTGTTCACGAACCTGAAGAATTTTGCCTCTACATTAGGTGCAAGTTCCTAGATTACAAGTATTTAAAATCTACCAACTATCTTGAGCCCATACCTGTAGGGCATAACCAATGAACCTTGCAGATACAGGGCAGACTATCACTTGGCGAGGACTTAGCCAGAATGGCCACTTCCCCGCATAATGCTCCAGCAGCATAGCAAGCATCCGCTCCACAGATCCTAATATTGCTCTGTGAATCATCACAGGCCTCTCCCTTTTGGCCTCATCCTCCGCTGAATATGAGAGATCAAAACGTTGTGGAAGTTGGAAGTCCAACTGGATTCCCAGCACAGCACAGTGAGAAACTTGACAAAATGATAAATACACAAGAGATCACTGTACACATTAAAAGCCTCTAATTAATGTAAACCGGTAATCGTATGAATAAGATATGACCAAATTGCCGGCAGAATATATGTGTGTAGCTTTATGTGCTGAATAATTTACCAACTTTTGAAAAAAGTGTCTTTGTGGTATACTTGTGCTCATGTGCAGGAGTTATCACAGAGAGAGGAGAGTAGCCGACCACAAAATGCAAGCACACAGACAAGTGGACCTAAAACTACTGTATACTTCATATACAAGAAAGGTTACAACTAAATATTTCAACTACAACTATTTGGAGTCCATACACAGTCTAATGTAGATTTCTGCAGATCTGTTCAGTTCGCCTGCATTGAGAACCATTCCTTCACAATAGAACCCACGGGTACATGTATGAACCCCCTGAAATTGAGCTATTTTTCTAATTACCCCAATTGGCCTATTTATAGGGGTCGGCCAGCTCCAAATGACCTGTTTTTCCCTTTTTTGCCCCACACAAGTTCACACAGGCCTGCCCAATAAAACCAGATAGCCAGCCATATGCTGGGTGCCCACAACCTGCTGACCTGGCCCCAAAAATCGCTGCCAAAACCGTTGCCAAACTAGTCAGCAAGCACACAACACACTTTAGGGGTAAGTGTATCACATTCTCCCCCACTAAAACCACAGCTGTCCTTATCTGTCCCATATCAAGATGAGTGCAAAAGCCTAATACAATTGACTCCAAGGAACTGATTGGCCTAAGATCTTTACAGCTGCTGCATTCCTGCCACACCTTGTGACTACCACAACCCGCAAAGAAACTTCCCTATGAATCTCTTGATCAAGCATCCCCTCAACCAACACCTCCAGATGAAGGGCCGACTCCTAAAGAACATCCTCTTGTACCAGATCTGGTAAAACTGCCACCTGGTGAGAACACTCACGAACAAAACTTTAGCTGCCTGTGGAACTGTGCGCATGGACCACCAACTTCGGTTTCACAAAACCCCACATATGCCTACTGATAAACAAAACAAACAGAAGCTCATGACTCAATAGAACTATTGCATCATCCCCATATCCAGTAGTTTCTCTGGGCACTTGTATGCTTAGACCGAGCAACATCTCCTAAGGAGATGTTGGGCACCAATGCGTGGACTTTCTGAAGGACACCTCCCCGTGAAACATACTCCAACCGAAGAAAACGCTCCGGCCTCAAGCAGATAAATTACTGAAAAAGCTCTCTCCAATGAAACCTCCTCCCACCTGTGGTGAAGACACGTCACGTGCACACCTTAATCCCATGCTACATAGACATGCATCTTACTTGCAGCCACCTTCACAGGCTGGTTATGGGCTGATCAGAGCAGTTTTGGCAGCCAAAACCGTGCCTCAAAGTGCCCATGACATGCACTAATGGTTGGGACATATATTGGGCACAAGTTGCACTGTTGAATGACATTTTGGGATCTGAAAAGGGCTGACCGACCAGCATACAACCTGCGATCAAAATCCTTATACAAAGGGATGCCAAGGGTCATAATTACGGCAAGCCTAGACATGGATCATTCAACAAAGCAGATTTTCACCCTGTAAAGCTTTGGAGCAGCAACTAGAAGCAAGTATAGTCAGTGTTATGCATTATGGCATTAACGCACATTAGTCACGAATTCCACATCCACTATCAGATTTGAATTTTCTTTTTCCCACGAAAGAGATCATTCTATTAGTTTACCGAACAAAACAGCCATGCTGGCAAAGTACAAACTCAGCTCCACAGAGGGAAGCAATAATAATAAAAAAAACTGAGGAAAAAGGGGGGGGAACAAGCTCTTCCTCCCCGGCTGGCTGCTACTGGGAGGAGAAGGCTACCTCATACAAAGGAGGAAGGAGCGTGGGAGGGGGGGGAGACGACACAACCAACAAATGTGGTACGCCACAAGTGGGCTCACCACCACTGTCAGAGAGAAAAGGGTTGTGACGCCGAATCCGCAAGGCCTCACAGTGCTTCTGCAAGGCGATCAGAGCCACCTTGAAGCTTCCCCCAATGTCCACGGAGGATATGAATAGTTTCAAGCCAGATGCTCCGGATGGACTCCGCTAGCGGGGTGAGGGTGCCCTTGATGGCGTCCCTACAGCAAGCTCTCCAAATATGTCACACAACAATACTGCTGCAAATCTCCCATCTCTCACAGGGACCGGGAGTCCAATGATCAGAAGAGGGAGTTGGAACTGGAACAGGAACTGCAAAGATACAAAGATAAGAGACCTACAAGGTAAGGTCCCCACCATCCTCCTCATATGCCATGGCGGCCTCGACATGAGTGGCCCAAGCAACTATGCCCCAAGTAACTGGCGGGGGGGGAGGGGGGAGGGGAAGGGGGAGGGGGAGGGACAGGTTGGGGGTTCCATAGTGAAAATGCAGAGAATCCTCTGCCAAACCTATTGAGCCTTCGGGCAATCCCAAAAGCAATGTCGCTAGGACTGCTGAAGATGGCCACACCTGAAACAAACTGCTAGCTTGCCTCTCATGGCCAGCCAAAGGCCAACCCCCAGGCTCCAATGTGCCAACTGCCACAAAAAGAGATTGATCTTTCACAAACGAAAATTGTCCCACAACCTCTTCCAGAAATGTGAGAGAAATTGAGGGGGGAAACCCTAAGACTACCACTGGTCCCCTGTTGTGCTAGAGTGCCCTCGATCGCAGGCATCTGAATCCTGCGGCCCAACCATGCAGTGTAAGCAAAGAAAGGCGAGCCAGGAACCTCCTCTCTAGCAAAGGGATCGTGCCATTTCCACTCCCCCGGATCCCACTAAAGTCACATGAGAGGGCGATCCTCCCATAGCCATAAAAGCCAGAATCCCTCTCTGGCCACCTTGGCCGGTGGAGGGTCTATGTGCCATCTATGCTCATGGAAATCAATCACCCTCACCCTCTGCAAGGTGCTCTACACTGTCAAGTCTACCATGTGGTCCAATAGAGGAGGAGAGGAAGGCAAAGCTCTCATCAGTGCCATGGACAGTCAAGGGCATGTCATGTCTAGTAAACACTCCCAACCACTGCGTGGGGGGGGGGGGGGGGGGGGGGGGGGGGGTGTATGATCAAGGCAATGGAAGAGTTGATGTCAAAGCTAAGTCGGCCTCTGCCTCGTATCCCAGTGAGGCTCCTTTCTTGGGCATCTATGTCTAGCAAGAAGCCAATCTCTGAGTGACTGAGTTGGGCCCATACTCAAAGCACCCCACAATACGTGCGGACGGGCTCCCAACATATGACCACTAGGTAAATGGACCAGGGGGTTCCATATCAAGGGCTGACGGAGGCGCTCTTTTGATGAAACTGGAGTGGATTGTTGAAGGGCCGACCTGAGATGGTAGCCTGAGGTGGTCACAAGCTCCTAGGAGGCTGGCTGCAAATCTTCCCTCAAATGTAGGGCTAAATACACGAGCCCACATCTCCGTGAAAACCCATCTCGTACTCTGGGACCAAAGACCTCCCAAAACGGGAGTGGGGGATGGAGATCCTGGTTAGGAGAAAGTCCTTCCAGGGCTCGCCATCCGGAAGAAGTCCACGAACTATCAACTTGCCCAAAAGGGCACAGCTCTTAATAGAGAGGTCAATGATGCCCAAGCCTCACCTGTGTCGAAGTTGGATGATGTAACATGATGAGGGTTGATCATAGTAATCACATCCTTAATTAACTTAACTACTGCAGAGATGACTTTAGATGAATGCAAATGCAACTATATTAATGATGCAAATGATTACAATTGAGATGAGAATCGTGTACAGATCCATGATGTTGATGCTAATGTCGACTTCATGCTGAATGATGACTTCAACCATTAAATGAACTTGATTGATTTCTGAAAAATGATGCCGATCACTTATACATGTGTGGAGGAAGCTGGTCGGCCAGCACAAATGCTGTCGGATTGGATAAGTACTATTTGCAATAATATCCCTTAAATGTTGCGCTTTGTCCTGATGCTTCCCAAACAAATGATGACCATGACGATGACGATGACGATGACGATGATGATGATGATGATGATGATGCCAACTTGTCACTGTGCAACCCGGAGGGTGTGCACATGACATTCTCTTTTGCTAAACGTGTTGCTAGGGTGGAGACCTTACAACACTTTGATTCCGGCAACTAATTCCAACTCCACTAACGCCATTGACCCCATACTTCTTCTTCTGCAGTGATTGAGGCTTATGCAGGAGCAATACTTGAACCAAGAGTCCTGAACTGTGGGAACTTGTCTAGCGATGTGGCCTAAAACTGCTTGGAAAACTCAACACACCACTGACTGGCCTAAAACTGCTTGGAAAACTCAACACACACTGACTGGCCTGTTGAAACCCTTCACACACCATCTCTGGAAAGCATGAAACTTTGTACCTCCTGAGGCAAATGTTGAATCCCCTTCCTGCTGCCATACATAAGACCCACTTATCTGTAGGGACATGCGCTAACTGATGGTGATGTTGAAGGGAACTTCCTGCTGCCAAGTGATGCACAAAACTCCACTTTCCCCTTTGATGATGGATGTCAACCAAGGATGGTCTTATCTACCTTGCAAATGCAAAGGATTAATGCATGAATGAATGAGATGTGGGTCTAAAATGACCTACATGCTCATGCAACCCTATATGCTATGCAAATGCAAATGAGGGTTACTAATGCAAATATAGGCTAAAGCATGTAATGATGACCTGTAAAATCTTTAACACTGGATTTATCTGAGCAGAAGCAACTACTGAATGAATGGAATACATCTAGCGAAAGTAAAAGCTAAGGTGAAAGTAGCATGGGTGAAGACGGGAGCTGACCCGATGTGCAATCAAGGTTGGGTGGGAGTGGCTTACTAGACTGACCAAGTGTTCTAGATAGTTTGAGGTAAGGAGACACAATAACCGGGGTAGGGAGACACAATAATCTCATGTTCTGAAGATACCATATGCTCTGGACTGCACTGAGGCTGGTTACCCTAGATGCTCTAATACCAATGTTCCATGATGAGGGTTTATTGTAGTAATCACAATCTTAAATAACTTAATTACTGTAGAGATGAATTTAAATGAATGCAAATGCAACTATATTAATGATGCAAATGATTACGACTAAGATGAGATCTGTGAACAGATCTATGATGTTGTTGTTGATGCTGATGTTGACTTCATGCTGAATGACGACTTCAACAATTGAATGAACTTGATTAATTTCTGGAAACTGATGCCTATCACTTGTACATGTGGAGGAAGCTGGTCGGCCAGCACAAGTGTTGTCGGCCAGGTTTGGACGAGTAATATTTGCATTAATATCCCTTAAATGCTGCGCTTTGTCCTGATGCTGCCCAAACAAATGATGACCATTGACTATGACTTGGCCGACTGCTGCTAGGATTCCTGATGTGGCTGCCACTGCCCAAGGGCCTGTATGGCTGCCGACTGGTCCCCTACACCCTTCAATGATCATGGTAATGCCGTTGATGATGATGATGTCAACATGTCACCATGCAACCTGAACGGTGTGCACGTGATAGATGATCACTCTCCAGGCCACCCAACAAGAGGTGATGTACCACATAGTGGCCAGAAGAACCTCGCTCGCCACCACGACCTGGCCAACTAAGGAAAGCCTGGCTGAACTACAGTAAAGAAACTTCTTCCAAATGCTCAGAAGAAGAGGGGCTAACTGCTACTCCAGGAAATATCGATACCAACATGGCATCCAAGATAACAAATTGGAGTGCCCCTCAGGATCCATTGAAAAGCCTCAGTTGGCCTCCAAGTCAAGGTGGGCAATAAGCCAACCCAGAACCAACACGACTTGTACCAGCTGATCTATGCACTGGATGCACAGCAGAAGATCTCTATCACATCAGCAAATCTCTCTCGAGATTCCCCTCATGTTCAGATATGTATGATGCTCTGTTATCGGCAAACTCTCAATCAAGCAGCTGCTCCTGCAAGTGGATGAGAAGACACAACCCCTGTAGCCCTGCCTCCTATGCGGAGAGAAAATTGCTCATGGCCTCGACAACAAACAAGAGGAGAAAAGGTGCCAATGGGCAACCCTACCAGACTGAGCGAGAAAGCAAAAATCGCTCACCTCTGGTCCCCTAAATAAGAACCTAGTTGTGAAAAGCCAAATAGAGCCCAAAAACACCTCGAACCCACTCCTCTCGAAATCCCATATGGCACATCGTCCCCTCTAGAAAGCCCCAGTCCACCCTATCATAGGCTTTCTCAAAATCAAGGAGAACTATCAAATCATATTGCCGCAACCTAGCCGAAGTGGAAAGTGAAGATGTCCACAAAATGCTCCCATCCAGAACAAAACCTATCTGCATGCCATGAATCAAATCAGTCAAGAAAGGCTACAGTCACCGACTGATGGAGATTTTGTATGCAGTCTCAGGGAGGGTGATGGGCTCGACTGCTGAATCTCCAATCTGTCACCACTCTCCTTGGGAATCAAATGAATCAATCCCTCTCAACATGGAGCCCACGGTCATAATATCATTAAAGGCAACTTTGACGTCACCTTCCATGAGATCCCAATCACGAAGAAATAAGGTAACAGGAAGGAAAGTCCAGAGAGCGGGGTAGGCCACCTCTCTCGTATGCTACCAAACCCGCTCACACGCATCCATCACCTCAAAGGATAGCGGGGCACCCATGAGAAGGGAACGGAAGAAATCCATAGCAATGGCTTGCACCGCGCGGCAGGCCGCGGGGGGGGGGGGGGGGGGGGGATCATCAGCAACTATGCATCCATCCTAGCCTCGCAATTTGCAGATACCATCCCTCCCTCTATGTGGGCCTGTAATCTCAAAGAAATCTCTGAAGACCCCCGTCACCAGCAATGGGTCCAAAAGGAAGCCCTAACATGGTATTTGTACTCCACCCCCCGCTCCTCAATGGAGCTAAGCTCTGCATTCTATGCCTCAATCCACAGCTGTCCAAGTACTCTCCTAAAGCCATTGCCGAGAGGGTAACACTCCCAACGGATGGTCCGCACCTGCTCTCTAAAGCCAATATGCGTTGTGCGGCCTCCTGTAGCGGACTGATCTCTCCAAGGCTTGCGTCCAAAGCCCCTAAGGCTGAACCAGTGTGGAAATCCAGACCCTCCCAAATCTCCTCAATCCTAAAAATCTTGGAATCTTGAATGGGGCAGTCTGGGATCCGGGTGCTCAAATGTCTTGTCTTGTCTCCAAGGAGAGAATGACAAGTGCATGCTTGATGAAAGTAGTGCCCGCCAGAATAGCAACCATGCCACCTCGTCCACAAGCCCACTCATCCACATAAAACCAGTCTAATCTCGAAAGGTTGGGGCCTGTACTCCCCTTGTCGGATCTCGAGAAGCACATACTCCCAAGGCTATGTCCGAACTCTGGTAAATGCCAAGGGTCATGTCCCCTCACAACCAAAATCAACTCCTCCCACACCGAGTACTCCGTGCTTGAAACTTTGATCGTGCCACCTCCGAGTCTGTCCTCCACCATCTATAACATGGTGAAATCACCACCCATGCACTAAAAATTGGTCTACAAGAGGGATTGAGGTACCGTGCTAGCTCTTCCTACTAAGGTATTCAGCGCATAGAGGTTTAGGAAGCCCACTCTACTTCTCCAATCCTCATGATCACCCACTGAGGTCTCCCAGTGACAATGGTGCCTAAGTCGATCAGTGCAGGTATGAACTGCTCAATGAGGTGGATTGCATCTCCACATCAGATGTTGTGCTTGTAAACCAGGCTTCTCTGCATGGATCTTGCATATAGCAATAGTTTGCATGCAAAAATAGATGGTCTTAGTGGGTAGCTCATCAAAGGTGTGTTTCTCTTCATTGCAGACATGGATTCCAAAGTGAAATCTGCTTGGAAATTGTATTTTAGGCAAGAAATGCATGTGATTAGCACTGATCTCTATGACTTAGCGTCAACCATCATCAATTATGCTTTTGCATAGTTACCATGTTACAACACATCCACTGACATGTCCACTTGTGGTGCTACCTGAATTGAAGAAACCACCTCTACTGAATAAAGTGAAGACTCTCCAGCCAGCTTGGTGATGGCTTTGAACCCTTCTCAAATGCATGTTGTTGTGCTGCCTGCATGGGGCGACACCACGTCACTAGAGTTGTGCTTACGAGTTGTAGCCTCTACAAATCCTGGGTTTGCACAATGCTTGTCCAGCTCTTGCCAAGCGTCCCCAAAAGCATGTGGTTGCCAAAGAAGCTGCCTCCGCATTAACACAAGCTTACATGTGCTCCATATGTTACCCCATCATGCGAGAAAACGGAGCCATAATTGCTTCTATGGTCACCACAAACAGTTAGGAACCAATCATCAATAAAGAACACCTAAAATGGGCTCTTCCCAAACCCCACCTTATGCATTGTTGATTCTAAGAGACGCCGTGCTTGCCCAATAAATCTCAATTGCCCACCTACATTTGGGTGCCTTTAATCTCAATTCCCCCGGTATCCAAATGAGCGCAAAAACTCCAATTTCCTCAAAGGAATTGACTGGCCCAAGATCTAGGAACTTACTTTCCAGCTGCTCCTGAAGCTACCATTCCCGCCATGCCTCATGAGCACCACAACCCGTGAAGAAACTTTTTGATGTGTTTCTTGATCAAGCACCCCTTGAACCAACACCTTCCAATGAAGTGCTAACTCCTGAAGAGCATCCTCTTGTAGAAGATCAAGAAAAACCGCCTCCTAGTGAGAATACTCGCAAACAATACTCCATTTTCATGTGCACCTATCACGGGAGTGAGATTTTTCAGATATTTTATCATCCAATTTTTCTAAAAGAAAGCTTGTAGAGCAAGCAAGGGCTAAAATAGCCTTGTAATCTATTTTTGTGAGTAATAAAAAAACTATAAATACTCAAGTAGGGATGCTTTTGGCACACGCTCAGGAGGGCAATTAGGACCCAATCTAGTGTTTCTCTCTCGCGTCTGTATTTTCTGTTCTGCATGCTTCCCGAAAAAGGTGTGTGTTTTGGACACTCGGACGGCCGAGTGTGGGACCAACGATCCTTTGTGTGAAGGTGAGGAACGGCAGCACGAGCCCAAGTAGCCCAGCACAGACAACAATGTGTCACAGTGCCGGCGAACAAGATGGCCCACAACAATGAACACCGGCCAAGCCGGTAGGCCATGAACAGGCAGCAGAGCAGCGAGCACCGCACTATCACCGAACATCGGCCGACCAGCAACGACGTCGGCACAGCATGGCAAAGGCAGCACACACCCGGCAACAAGCGCCGGCACACCCCGGCAACGGACCCAAACGGCCGACAGTGCGACGAAGGCGTCATCACAAGCCATGCACGATGTCCCTAGAAGAGAGAGATACAATTGGATCAACGTTTTTTCCCTATTTTCTCTTCTTGCTAGGCCTTAAAAACGGTATATGTGATAAACAGTGAGTTGCGTGGCAGCGCGAGCAGAGCCATGGAAGAAGAAGCGAAGAGAGAAGAAGAAGAAGAGGAAGAAAAAGAAGAAGAAAAAGAAGAGGAGAGAGAAGAAGAAGGAGAGAGAGAGAGAGAGAGAGAGAGAGAGAGAGAGAGAGAGAGAGAGAGAGAGAAGAAGAAGAAGAAGAGAGAGAGAGATAGAGAAGAAGAGAGAGGAGGTGGAGAAGAAGAAGAAGGAGAAAGAAGGGAGAGAAGAAGAAAAGAAAGAAGAAGGAGAAGAAGAAAGAAGAAGAAAAACAAGAAGAGAAAGAAAGAAATATTTTTGTTAAAAAAAAGCGATTATTATTATACTCTCATGACCAAAATCGTTTGGACTTTGGACTTGATAATTTTAGACATGCCATTATTTTGTAGGGACTTGTGTGACTTGGATAAATTTTTCGGTTATGCACCTCACTCGAGCCGACGTTATTCTAGGCCGTAAGGTTATTTCACTTAACTAGTTTATAGACTTGAGTTTGTGCATGAGGGTAGGCATGTTGTTATGCGTGGTGTAAGCATGATATGCAGGTTATTCCGATGATTTCTATCATGGAGCCGCATTGAACTTCCAACAATTATCAGCTCAACTTACATGCAATAAGTTGTCATCTTTACCGAATGATTACTTTTTCAATTATCTACGAATTGTTTTAAATTCTATATTTTTCTTAACTTTTTTGTAGTGAACAATAAGGTAAGACCTTACTTTTGCATTCTATTTTAAATCATCAAGTGTTATTTAATATTTGTTATTTAAGTTTATTTTTGTAGCAACTTTTAAAAAGTTTCAAATGCACATGTTATCTATTTTTCATCACCTAGTTTTACATTAAGCTAACAAATATAATATAGATTTCTACATGTTTTTCTAGTAACTTTTAAAAAGTTTCAAATGCACATGTTATCTATTTTTCATCACCTAGTTTTACATTAAGCTAACAAATAATATATAAATTTCTACATGTTTTTCTAGTCTTAATTTATTTTGCTAGAACCTTGGAAAAAATAAAATTCATATTCCAAATTTGCAATTCATGATGGATTTGAACTAACTTATTAACATCTTGATCTTAGTGTTGCAATTTATTTTGTAGAAACAAAGTGAATTTCGTAATTAATTTATTAATTATTGGGTGACCCAACAAGTGAAAAGAATATCTTGGGTGTTCAAGATAAGTTGATTGTGAGTGAATCCGATCAACGGTAACACGTGTGAGACGTACCCAAGATAAGTTGATTGTGAGTGAATCCAATCAACGGTAATGTGTGAGACGTTTGGTGTGAGTTTGATTGTGAGTGAATCCGATCAACCGCACATATGCCAACCAAAGAACGAAGCAGACAGAAACATGCAACTTCTCATAATTGTTGCATCATCCCAGTATCTACCAATACCTTTGGGCACCTATAAGCTCAAACCAAAATCTCCCTGCCAGCTAGGCGCCAACACATGGTCTTCCCTATGGACACACCTCTCTGTGGAACATACTCTAGAAAATACACCCTGCCATTCACCAAAGAAAACACTCCGGCCTATATCTAATCAACTACTAACAAAGCTCTCTCTGATGAAACCTCCTCTTTTAGCACGGCTGCCTGTGGTGATACACATCCATTGACATGTCCTTCAATGGAGCCATCTATGCTGAAGAAACCACCTCTACTAAAGAAAGTAAAGACTCTCCAGCCAACTCCTGTGATGGCTTTGAAGAATCCCCTTGAAGTGCCTGTCATTGTGCATGGGACTAAACATCCCCACTATGGGTTGTGCTTCCCCACTCTAGCCTGTACAAATCTTGGGTTTGCACAATCCTCACCCAGTTGTTGCCAAGCATTCAAAAATCCATTCATGGCCGCCAAAGCAGCCGCCTGCGCATCCAGGCAAGCCTGCATACACTCCGTAGACCATCATCGCCTCTATGTCCATGACGACAAACAGCCGGGAACCAATGATCGGTAAAGAAAGCCCAAAAAAAGTGCTCTTCCCAAACCCAACCTTGTGCACTTCTCGTTCTACGGGAGGCTACCCTAAACACGTAGTCAACACACAAAGGTGCAAGAAAAGAAAATTTTGAGGCTTCCTAGGCTCTGATACCAACTATGATATTCTTGTGCTTGTGTGCAAGAGTATCAATGAGAGTACAGCAGTGGAAAACAAAACGCAAGCACACAAACAAGTAAACCCAAAACAAATGTATATTGCACGTACAAGAAAGGTTACAACTGAATGTTTCCGAGTACAAAATGAAACTCAAATATATCTCCTTGATTTCATATATATACATACCTAGATGAATCCAGGAACATACCCAAATTCACCTTTTAGGAACGTGCATGTTATATACTCATGGTAGTCAACCCACAAGACTATATAGCTATCAACTCCATTATGCATAGTATGGACCAGATACTACGACATCCCCACTAACGTCATCAGTGTCCAATAGTGGGTGTAGAACTTTGTATCAAGATATGCTCTCTCACACGCACTCTACACACACACACACACACATAAGAGCATATATTCACACAAAGCCCTTCGTACTGAGTTTCTGTCAAACCTCCGGAGATGCAGGGCAGACTCAGCCATAATGAAGCCTAGCACTAAGGGAAGTAGCAAATAGAAAGAATTAGTACAGCAAATAAGTAGTTGATAGGGCAAATGTACCGCTAAAGATAGAAAGAATAAGCATAATATCAACTGGCCGCAACTCGGACGAAAACTTCACAATGTGAAATCTGCATGTCCGCTAATAGGGTTTAATTATATACCTAGATGAATCCAGGAACATGCCCAAATTCACCTTTTAGGAACGTGCATGTTATATACTCATGGTAGTCAAGCCACAACACTATATAACTATCAACTCCATTATGCATAGTATGGACTAGATACTTCGACATCCCCGCTAACGTCATCTCTGCCCAATAGTGGGTATAGAACTCTGTATCAAGATATAGTCTCACCCATGCACTCCACACACACACACACACACACACACACACACACATAAGAGCATATATTCACACGAAGGCCTTCGTACTGAGTTTCTGTCAAACCTCCGGAGATGCAAGGCAGACTCAACCATAATGAAGCCTAGCACTAAGGGAAGTAGCAAATAGAAAAAATTAGTACAGCAAATAAGTAGTTGATAGGACAAATGCACCACTAAAGATAGAAAGAATAAGCACAATATCAGCTGGCTGCAACTCAGACGAAAACTTCACAATGTGAAATATGCATGTCCGCTAATACAACTGAATTATATACCTGGATGAATCCAAGAACATGCCCAACTTCACCTTTTAGGAACGTGCATGTTATATACTCATGGTAGTCAACCCACAAGACTATATAACTATCAACTCCATTATGCATAGTATGGACTAGATACTACGACATCCCCACTAACGTCATCAGTGCCCAATAGTGGGTATAGAACTCTCTATCAAGATATGCTCTCTCTCTCACACACACACACACACACGAGAGCATATATTCACACAAAGGCCTTCGTACTGAGTTTCTGTCAAACCTCCAGAGATGTAGGGTAGACTCGGCCATAATGAAGCCTAGCACTAAGGGAAGTAGCAAATAGAAAAAATTAGTACAGCAAATAAGTAGTTGATAGGGCAAATGGACCGCTAAAGATAGAAAGAATAAGCACAATATCAACTGGCCGCAACTCGGACAAAAACTTCACAATGTGAAATCTGCATGTCCGCTAATACGGCTGAATTATATACCTAGATGAATCCAGGAACATGCCCAAATTCACCTTTTAGGAACATGCATGTTATATACTCATGGTAGTCAAGCCACAAGACTATATAACTATCAACTCCATTATGCATAGTATGGACTAGATATTTCGACATCCCCACTAACGTCATCAGTGCCCAATAGTGGGTGTAGAACACTGTATCAAGATATGCTCTCACACACGCACTCCACACACACACACACACACACACATTAGAGCATATATTCACACAAAGGCCTTCATACTGAGTTTCTGTCAAACCTCCGGAGATGCAGGCAGACTCAGCCATAATGAAGCCTAGCACTAAGGGAAGTAGCAAATAAAAAAAATTAGTACAGCAAATAAGTAGTTGATAGGGCAAATGCACCGCAAAAGATAGAAAGAATAAGCACAATATCAATTGGCCGCAACTCGGACGAAAACTTCACAATGTGAAATCTACATGTCCGCTAATACGGCTGAATTATACACCTAGATAAATCCAGGAACATGCCCAAATTCACCTTTTAGGAACGTGCATGTTATATACTCATGGTAGTCAACCCACAAGACTCTATGCTGTCAGGAGTCAATACTCAGCCCAACATTGATTGATGCATATCTGTTCAATTTGCGCGCATGTGAGAGCCACCCTTTTGCAGTAGAACCCCCCAGTACAAGATATCAACTCCTGGAAAATGAGGTATTTTTCCAATTACCCCAATTCACCTCTTTGTAGAGGGCTGAGGAGCTGGTCAGGCTGCATGGCCTCCACACGACCTGTTTTTTCCCTTTTTGCCACACACAGGTTTACAGGGGGCTGCCCAATTAAGTCCAATGGCCAGCCCACACCTGGCACCCATAACCTGCTGACCTGACTGCCCAAGCTGCTGGCAAACTGGTCGGCCAGCACACAGCACTGTAGGGGTAGGTGTACCAGTATGTAATAAAAAGCTAGCACAAGCCACGGTTCCATGTACAGCATGGGTGCAGTTAAAACGAAGGAGATGCACACAGTAGCTTGAGCATTGGCCCAGTAATTACACACAAAACACATAACCTTGGGTTAAACAGCTGTTTATAGGCAGCCCTTAGTAGATAAGGTGTTTATAACTTTATAACTGTTATGTGGTTGTAGGATTGAAGAGAAAAAAGAACTTTGGGAAGAGAGGGGGGGGGGGGGGGGGGGGGGGGGGGTTAGTTATGTTTGTTGTGGTATCAATGACCAGAGCTCATTTCCAAGCTTTACGAATTACCTGTAGAGTGCCACATTGGAACTTCCTTTTCAGGGCGTCAAAGACCTGGATATCAATTTTAGGACCATAAAAGGCTCCATCACCTTCATTGATCTGCAGACATATTCATCAGATGAAACATTTAGGTCATGAAAAAATTAAAATTGCAACTCATCATCAATTAACCAAATCAGTTACCTGCCATGGTTTACCAAATGCATTCAATCCATCTTCGAGAGCTTTCTCAGCTCTTTGCCATGTTTCAAGCTCCCCCAGAAATTTTTCAGGTCTCTACAACCCATTTCATCAAAACAAAAGAAGGGAAGGGGGGGTGCACCAATAATGACTGAGAAGCATCATAATGAACAAAAGGCAGAAAAGAAAAGCTACTTGACTTAGACTCTGAAAAGCAATGCTGGCTTTTACTGTCACACTACTCTCATTGGACACACATGAAGAAAATTTGGGCAATTAAGTACTTCTGGGCCTGTGGAAAGTTGAGCCGATTACCGTGGAAAGCATGAGTTCAAAAGTAAAGCCAAAAATATCGTACACTCGTTGTAGCATGTCTAAAACACCTCTCACTTCATCTGAAATCTGCATTACCAAAAAGAATGGTCAGAAAGACACTGATTAAAATAAGAAATTGTGCTTTCGACACAGCATATTGGAGAATTGAATATGGGTGTATATCAGAAGAAAGCAGTTAGAACACCCTGTGCTCAACCACCTCTAGCATGCTAAAAGGTTAAGAATCATAATACACATCTTAAAACAAATTTTCTAGATAAAGAACACTCCGCACCAAATGCACTAATAAAAATGCAAAAAAAGAAAAGTTCCAAACCTGAGACTCCATGCAGAAGATATGTGCATCATCCTACAAGCATAAAGGAAATATCAAGGTGTTAAGAACCATCCTCTTGATCTTGGTAAAGTACATAATAGTACGGCAAGTATACAGAGACATAAATCACAAAATATCAAGGTGTTAAGAACCATGCCCTTGATCTTGGTAAAGTAGATGATAGTATGGCAAGTATACAGAGCAATAAATCACAAAATATCAAGGTGTTAAGAACCATGCCCTTGATCTTGGTAAAGTAGATGGTAGTATGGCAAGTATACAGAGACATAAATCACAAAATAATCCAAATTTTGACCTGTTGGAACCGCCGCACCCTTGTAAGACCTGTCAAAGCTCCACTAAGCTCATTACGATGTAGTACTCCAAAGTCTGCAAACCGAAGCGGTAATTCTGCCAGAAACAGAGCTTTGTACTCAGAAGGCAGGCAGAATGAGGAAAGTGGAAATAATACTTTTGTGCCTCAATGGAGCTATGCGATGTGTTACAAGATGCGCGTGCGAGAGAGAGAGAGAGAGAGAGAGAGAGAGAGAGAGAGAGCGTATGCTAAATACCCAATGGGCCCATGAGACCAAAGTGATACAATAATGTCCATGGCATATCTCATCATGGAACAGAAAATAAAATAGAACAAAACAAAACTCTCTCACTGGAGTGATACAAAAATGTCCATGGAAATCTCAAGGAGCATGAAACATGAGAGAAGCATCAGCTCCCACGTCCCAATAGATGGTATACCACTCTCCAATATATCAAGCATGGGGCTAGTGAGTATGGCCGAGAGGTCTCCCTCAGCTACGTCACATGGAAGGTTAGCTCGATGGCGGTGGAGCATGTCCTAGATCTGGAGCTGATGAGTGGATCATAGCTGTTCATCTCGGGACCCGTGAGTGCCAGGCACGCTCAAGTGTGCATGCCTGGTCCAAGGTAACACCTCTTGCAAGAGGTGGGTCCACAGGATCCATTGTAGTGTCCTCCTAGGTCCGGAAGAAGCTTTGGTGATGGTTGGCTAGCGAGGGAGGGAGAGCCTCAGCTCTCTTAAGAACGTGTCCCTATGTCTACGGAGCTTGAGCAAGAAGAGCCCTAGTCAGTACTGGTTTAGGAAGTCAATGATCTTGGAAAGTGCGACAAACCCCTCATGGAATAGATAATGAAACCTCCAACGGATCTGATATGTAATGCTCCTCTATCTCAACCTCTTTGTGGCAAAGACCTCAAGGGTCTATGTCATGTGCACAGTGTGTATCTACCGTGTGCTACACGCACACAAGACTAGCTTCGAGGTTGGGGAAGCTTGGAGCTAGGCAGGCTGATTGACAAGCTGAGTTAGGGATAGACTAACGGGCGGGCACCCAAGTATGGACGGGCGGGCGTCCAAGTGTGGACGCCCGATGACCGGCCAAGAGCCTATAAAAGGGTGGCCAAGGTTAGTCATTAGTCATATAGAGTCTCGCGTGACTTTGTGAGAGCTCTATGGTCACGAGCCTGGATCTAGTGCAGACGTGCACCTGCTTCATGCAGGCGAGGCCGGCAGCAGTCTCGAGGCCCGCAAGGGTAGCTTCGTGGCGGTATGGGACGTCACGAGGTAGAGATTGGTCGGTATGTCCATCTAGTTAGCTCAGCTCGTGTGGGCTTGCCCACGGCTGTCGAGGTTGGGAGGTGAGGCAAACCTGCACCCCCTTCACGTTTGTTTCTTTTGTTTGCAAGTTTCGAGTCTTGTACCAAGAGCGTTCCACGAGGAGATCCTATGGGGATCTGACAATGGTATCAGAGCAAGCCTCGTGAACAAGCAAGGTGGTAGGTGGAGAAGATGAGGTCAAAAGAAAGGTATGAGTTCGAGAAGCTTGCTGTTTTTTCTGTGCATACTGCTGTTTTTTCAATTTTAGCATGTTGCTTTTTCATTGTAGGAACCCGTAAAGAAGATTGTGGTCTAGTAAGGGTTGGTTTGCTTAGCAAGAAGAAGGGCTGTATGTTTGCAACTGTTTGAACAGTTTGAGAGAGAGAAGTAACAGCATGTCGGCTGTGTTTTTCATAAAAGAGAGAGAGAGAGAGAGAGAGAGAGAGAGAAGTGACGCCAGGGTGTTGTAGCGCAGCCCTGAAGCTTTTCTGTGCAGCCAGGGCAAGTGGTACACAGGCAGTCGCTGGCGGGCTGGTACTCGCAGCCAAGTAGGTGCATAAAGCCTAGGTGGCCCGTTGTACTCGCAATAGGCACAGGCGTGCAAGTTTATGCGCTAGCGGCCGGTTATATTCGCATCAGGCACAGGCGCACAGAGTTGTACGTTGGCAAGGGCCGTATGGAGGCGGCCAGTTCGTGCGCAAGCAACAGCGCTGACGAGTGGGCGGCGTGCTACAGGAAATCGCAAAAAAGCATTCGACGGGTGGCACAGCTTTTGATAATTTTAGCTTTTGTTTTTTTTTAATTAAAAAAAAACTCCATGCCTTGCTTTCTGTGTCTTGAACCTGCACCCAAGGTTTTTTTATAAACCCACACCTTAAGGGGAGGGGTTTTTTTTTCACTTTGGTAAAAAGGATTTTTAAAAACCCAAGTATTTCTTTATAAGTGTTTTTTCTTTTTTCTTTTTTCTTTTTTCTTTTTTTTAAGAAACCAGAATATGTATGTATGTATGTATGTATTTATTTATTTTTATTTTTTTTTGAAAAAAAAAACATAAAAGCAAAAGCTAAAGTTAGCTTTTGGGGAAGCCTATATATTCCCCTTAAGCGGGCTTCTTGCCACACATCTCTCAAGTTCTCAAGCTCTCAAGTTCTCTAGCACTCTTATTTGTGCAAGATCAACCTTTTCTCTCACCTTGCCCTCTTCAAGATGTCGACCCAAGAATCCGAGTTGGAGCCCTTTATCAAACGTGAAGACCTGCCGGCTACGGAAGACACCGATGCCGATCTTTTCGACGATTATGTGTCAAAATCAGATTTCCAAGAATTTAAAGTTGCTCTCGAAGCTTCTTCCTCGGAACGTCAAGCACAAATCGCCGCACAGATGCAAGCTTTATAGAAACTCCATCTCTTTGTTGACCACTGCCCTATCTACTCTTTCGGGTATGGATACCTTGGCATCTGCTTTAGGCCCCAATATTACTCCGGAACAGTTCGGGGGCGAGCAAAAGCAGCGTACCAAGGAGATAGTGGACACTTGGCTACATAAGTGACAAGTCCATTTTCAGTCCCATCCATATGACGATGGGAAAAAGATCCAATTAGCAGCAGGTTTCCTCTCAGGCAAAGCTTTGCTTTGGTGGAAGGAACTCAACCCTAAACCAACGACTTGGGCACAGTTCGAAGACGTCTTCTTCAAGAAAGAATTCCTCAAGAAAGAGGATGACTATGATGTTGCCCGGTTTACTACTTTGACCATGACCTCGCAGAACCTCACTTAAAAGATCTACCTCCAGAAATTTAGGGACTTACAGATGAAAGCTACGAAGATGGATCCCACAACTCTTTTGGGGTTCTTCATAGCCGGTTTACCTGACTCATACCGTTTACAGGTTAAAAACAACAAATGCAAAACTTTGGACGAGGCCATTCATTCCGCTCGTATCTATGATGATACAATGGTCTCTTCCAAGTCTAAACCCGTTACCAAGCAGGGAAACAAGCACAAAAGGAAGTTCTCCGCACCAATGGCTAGCACGACTGAAGGAAAGTCTTCGGACCGACCTTCGAAGAATTCAACTTCGACACCAACCAAGAAGAAACGTCTCCTTAAGACTTTGAAGCTCAAGAAGGAGGAACGTTGCTTCATCTGCGAAGAAAAAGGACATATGCGTAGCGATTGCCCGAAGCAAAAGGGTGCAAAGACCAACACAGGACCCAATCCAAAGGCAACTAACCAATTGTCTTTGACAGGTACGACAGTTCTTGTACTTTCTCACCCTAGTACATGTTCTGATTGTCTGTGCAACTCTAAAGTTTTTGGCTTGCATGATCTTCTCTGAGTTTATGGAGAAGTGAATGGCCATAGAATCCACATTCTTCTAGACCCTGGCAGCTCACACAACTATGTTAATTACAAACTTGTGCAGAAATTGAGTCTTGACACAACACCCAGCCATCATACCTATAAGGTACGCCTACCTGCGGGTCGGCAAGTATAGGATCGAAAGGTGGAGATGCTACCGATCCGGATTCATGACTACAAAGATACTCTGGAATGCTATATTAGGCACCTAGAACATGTAGACTTGTTATTAGGGATTGAGTGGTTTAAGACTCTTCTAGTCCAGATAGATTGGTCTAGTCATATTTTTTCTTTTGAACATAGGAACACCCAATACAGTATCTTAGGTGATTGTATACATCCCTCTCAGGGACCTCTTGTAAATACAATTGATTTTGGTAATATAATGGATTCTTCTTTGTATACTGCTTTTCATTGTGTATTGATTCCACTTTCTTCATTTCTCATACCTTCTATGGATGTCAATGAATTAAGTGTATTTGAAAGCAGAGAATTACAGAAGATACTTGATTCGTTTCAAGATGTATTTCCTAAGAACTCCCATCGGGCTTACCACCTGAAAGAGCAGTAGATCATCGTATTGACATGATCCTTGGTGCTCACCCTGTTAGTATTCCACCTTACAGGATGAGCCAAGCTGAGGAAGATGAGTTGGCTAAACAACTCGAAGTATATTTGAGGATGGCCCAAATCCGTCCAAGTAAATCACCTTGGGGTGCACCTGTGTTGCTTAGGAGAAAGAAGGACAACACCTGGAGAATGTGTATAGATTACAAGAGATTGAACAAGCTGACAATTAAGAACCGTTATCCTCTTCCTAGATCAGATGACCTGATTGACCGGTTAGCAGGAGCGAAATATTTCACGAAGATAGATTTACGTATTGGCTATCACCAGATACGTATTCATGAAAGGCATGTTGAAAGAACCGCCTTTCGGACTAAGTATGGCCATTATGAGTTTCTCGTATTACCTTTTGGGTTAACCAATGCTCCAACCACTTTTCAGCAGATGATGAACGATATTTTTCGTGAACATTTGGGAAAATTTGTGGTTGTGTTCCCGGATGATATTTTGATATATAGTCGTACTCTTAAGGATCATATTAGACACCTCACGATTGTCTTAACTATTTTAAGACAGAATCGACTATATGCTAAATTAAGTAAATGTGAGTTTTTCATGACAGACATCATTTACTTGGGACACAAGATCACTAGAGATGGATTGAGCATTGACTATGACCGAGTTCAGAAGGTTCTAGCCTGGCCTATACCGGGAACAGTGAAACAACTTCGTTCTTTTCTCCGTTTTGTTGTTTTTCTTCGGAAATCTGTGCGGGAGTACTCTCAGCTCACACTACCGATGATCGACTTGTTGAAAGGTAATGGACGTAAGTCAAATCAGCCTCTCACTTGCAATAATGATCTGGATATGGCCTTCAGACTTTTGAAAGATAAAGTCAAGGAAGCACCTATCTTAGCATTACCCGATCCTAGTCGGCCTTATGTTCTTGAAACTGATGCCAGTGACCATGCCATCAGGACTGCTCTATTTCAAGATGGTAGACCTGTTGCTTTTGAAAGTAAAAAGCTAGACGACACTCAATCTTGTTGGCCAACCCTTGAGAAGGAGCTTTATGCTATCATCAAGGTTTGGAGACATTATTTATATGGCTCCAAGTTTGTGGTATTGACTGATCATAAGTCAATCAAGTATGTGTGTGATGCGGATGATTTGAGAGGAAGGAAAGCTCGACGGGCTGAATTAATGCAAGATTTTGATTTTGAGATTCATTATAGAAAAGCGTCCATGAATAGTGTTGCAAATGCGCTTAGTAGAATTAGAGAGGTGAATACTTTGTCGTTCACCGAGATTTATACTTACTTATTTTAGTCATTGAGAGAGCTTTGCAGGACTGATAGTTATTTTGGTCCATTTTGGTAGAAGATCCAAGACCGGAGCTCATTGATTGACCAAGACTCAAAGACTGAGCAACCTACCATTCAGGCTGCAGGAGACCAGTGGATGATTCGGAATGGTTTACTATTCCGTAATGACAAAATTTGTGTACCACAAATCCCGGATATTAGGTCCAAGATTCTTAAGGAGTATCACGACGCCCCTTCTGCTCGATACCATGGGATACACAGGACACTATCGTTAGTGAAACACACTTTTTATTGGCCAAAGATGAAAGGGTATGTAGAAGATTATGTTCTCAAGTGTCAAGTTTGTCAAGCAAATAAAGCCGAACGCTTTAGACAGGCTGGGTTGTTCCATCCTTTACAAATCCCAAGTAATAAATGAAAAAGTATTTCCATAGATTTTATCACCGGATTGCCAAGAACATATCAAGGCCACGATTCTATTTGGGTTGTGGTAGATCGCTTGACAAAAATGGCTAGCTTTTTACCGACCCGGAAGACCATTACAGCTACGCAATTAGCAAGACAGTTTATCGAGCACTTGTTTAGACTATACAGGTTACCGCAAGACATAGTCAATGATAGGGACTCTAAGTTTACAAGTGATTTTTGGAAACTTGTTTTTGAGAAGTTGGAAACAACTTTGAATTTGAGTTCCTCAGATCATCCTCAATCTGATGGCCAGACTGAAAGAGTGAATTAGATTTTGGAGGATATGCTTCGAGCATATGTATCCAAAAGGCAGAGTTCATGGGAGGATTATCTTCCTATGTTAGAATTTGCATATAATAGTACTAAGCATACGAGTACAGGTTTTAGTCCTTTCATGCTTATGTATGGTTTTCATCCTAGATCACTTGTTACAGTGGGATTCTCAAGACTTCAGCATGATGCAGCACGTAATTTTTTGCAAGATATGCAAGAAATGTTACAAGTTGAGAAGGAATCTATTAGAAGTGCTCAAGCTCAAGACCGGGACAGATTTTATTCTAATAGACATCGTTCACCCAGAGAGTTCTCTGAAGGAACAATGGTGTATTTGCGAGTTCCAAAAGATTTCGAGACTCTACGGACAGGTCGATCTCCGAAATTATCCCCTAGATACTGTGGACCATTTCGTATTACACGACGGATTAGTTTAGTTGTATATGAATTGGATTTGACTTCTCATGTGAAAGTTCATCATGTATTTCATGCCAATAGACTTAAGGAAGTATTGGGTGGAACAGACCACTTAGTTACTCCTCAAGAAATCATAGATGTCGAGGACATGACATTTGTTCCACACGAACTTGAAAAGATTCTTGGATTTCGTTAAAGAAGATTACGTAATACGCTTATCACAGAATACAAGATCAAGTGGAAGGATTGTGTTGAGGAGGACGCTACATGGGAGACATTGACTACTCTTCAGAGAGATTACCCTGGCTTTTTAGTGAGCTCACGAGTGAGCTCTTAGAGGAAGGGAAGTATATCCTGTGCACAGTGTGTATCTACCGTGTGCTACACGCACACAAGACTAGCTTCGAGGTTGGGGAAGCTTGGAGCTAGGCAGGCTAATTGACGAGCCGAGTTAGGGATAGACTAACTGGCAGGCACCAAAGTATGGACGGGCCGGCGTCCAAGTGCAGACACCCGATGACCGGCCAAGAGCCTATAAAAGGGTGGCCAAGGTTAGTCATTAGTCATATAGAGCCTCGCGTGACTTTGTGAGAGCTCTATGGTCAAGAGCCTGGATCTAGTGCAGACGTGCACCTACTTCATGCAGCCGAGGCCGGCAACAATCTCGAGGCCCACGAGGGTAGCTTCGTGGCAGTATGGGACGTCACGAGGTAGAGATTGGTCGGTACGTCCATCTAGTTAGCTCAGCTCGTGGCTCGGTGGAGACATCCAAGACTTGTGGGCTTGCCCACGGCTGTCGAGGTTGGGAGGTGAGTCAAGCCTGCACCCCCTTCACGTTTGTTTCGTTTGTTTGCAGGTTTCGAGTCTTGTACCAGGAGCGTTCCACGAGGAGATTCTATGGAGATCTGACAGTCTCTGAGACCAAAAGTGATACAATAGTACCATGGATATACTCAGCCATGAAAAACTGAAAGAAAAGGTAAAACAAAAACATCTACCACTAGCGTATGTTCATGTAATCAGCATGATCCTGTGTAGAGTGAGATATGTTGTGATCAGCTAATGATAATACCCACCTCAGCTAGAACTGATTTGATGGCCGAGGGAATGTCAAGCCTCTATGATGATGGTGCTCTCAATCGAGGGTGTTTGGCTTGTGCACGATAGATCGGGCGGCTCGCTCATTGAGAGAACTCCTCAATGAGAAGTGACTAAGAGAATGGAGAGACTGGTGAAGGGCATCAAAGTCCGTTGCTTGAGCTTGTAAAGGAACGAGCTCCTTGTTCTATTGTGCCACTTGGTCACGCAACTCAAGCACCTCCTTTGTACTGTGGGAAGATGATGTGCAGAGATGGGTGAGCTTCGATTCTGCCTCATGAAGGCATTGCTCAAGAGTCTGGAGCAATGTTGCATAGAAACGCGTTTCGTACAGGTTTTAAACATACATCCTGAATATTTTAATACCCTACAGTCCATCACATCACATCATTTCGTACGTTTTCTGTGCTCGTTTCCCAATGGCGGCCGCCTGTACTTTTTCGCTGTTTTGTGTGCCAGCTTGCCATCGAATCAACGCTTGCTCAAGACTCTGGAGACCCCGAATTGTGTCCTCATCCTATCGAGAGCGATCCCTCTAGCGACGGGAGTCACAAGCAGTCTTGAAGAAGTAGTTTGTGAGGTAAATGGAGAAAATGCAAAGATCAACGGAGAGACTATCCAAACCTCAACCTATGCGGCGAGCTCGATGAAGATGAGGCAAGGGCAATTCCTTTGGAGCAGGGTTGTTTCTGTACAACGTACGACGGCATATCGTGCGGAATACCGTACGGTACGATACAGTACGGATTCGTACAAATTTTTTCGGGAAAAAAAATTCTTGGATTTTTCTTCCCAAAAAAAACTTCCCCAAAAGAAATTATTCTTTTTGGTAGGTAATGGTATTTCTTTTGCTTATCTATGGCTGTTTGAGCTTCCTTTGTATTATGATGCTTCCCTCCTTTCTAAAATACTCCATATCTGGACTTGGAAATACCCAAGTATTTTTTTAAAACACCGTATTTTATTTTACGATAAGAAAAAATTTATATCGTGTCGTATTTTCCCATACGGTATCGTATCGTACGAACTGTACGGTATCGTACCTGACAACTATGCTCTGGAGGATCAAGGAACCGCAAGCAGGGTAGATCTCCCACAAAAATATATGGAGCATTGTAGGAAAAGGGAGAGCCTCAATGCGCTCTGTACCATCACCTCAATCAACACCGAATGTGACCTCATGTGGAGAACCCAAAGTAGGTGTGAGAAGAGAGGGCTCCCCGGAGGCGATGTTCCAAGCAACGGCATGTGGTGACCACAGTAGTAGTAGGAGGGATAACTCGAAGGAATCTGGATGACGACCCGCCTCCCGTGTGTAGTGGCTAGGAAGTGGTGAGGTTGCCGTGGCTAGGGGGTGAGGTAGGGAAGGGGGCAGAACATGTTCCTCAAGAGGATAGGGACGAGGTGGAAAGGGTGGAGACTGCTGCAAGCGAGGATGGTAGGCAATCAGATGATGGTGTGCTAGCAAAGACCCTCGGGGTGGAAATGGGAGTGGAGTGGAAGGGGTGTAGCCCGAGAAGAGTAGGATATAGACAGCCCCATTTCACTCCGATAGTGTTGTGTATGACCTCTGAATCACCCCTTGGGGCCCATACTTGGCCAATGACAAACTCATGAAGTGTGAGGATCCCCCAAAGCATATCTGGTGGTATTCGCATATCCTGTGAAACTCGCGGCGGGTGCCCGGGAGACTAGGGCCTTTGACACACTTGTTGATACCATCAATGCATGTTAAAACACTTAAACATGGCCACAGCCTTAACACATATCCATCATCACTTTGCATAAAACATAAAGCTGGACAAAACATCCACAAATGCTGAAAATGGAGCTTGCACGTGTGACACCACATAGAGGCCAGAAGGGACCGACCCTCCCCTTGGAGTATTTTATTACCCAAGGAGAATAATATCATGTACAAGCTTTGAGGACCTTACTCTCCCCACGGGAGATGCCGGATTATCCATATACCTCCGTGTGGGGACTGATTCTTTCCCAAAAACCACCGGTCTTCATGCAATAGAAAGGGTACAGCAAGTACTACTCTCCATTCAGCCGGTACAGCCGGTACAGTGGCTAGTACAGCCGGTACAATGGCTGGTACAATAGGTACGGTGGCTGGTATAGTCGGTACGGTGGTTGGTATAGCAAGTACAATAAGTACAAAAGTTGGTACAACCGGTACAATGGGTGGTACAGCAAGTACAGAAGCTGGTACAACCAATACAAGGGCTAGTACAGCAGGTACAACTAGTACAGAAGCTGGTACAGCAATAAATGATTAAATACCCTTGCCTTCAGTATTTCTTCGCGATGGAAGCCTCCAAAACAGTGCCCAACAGCCGGTATTCTTCATGGGCAGCCTTCAACAGAGAGAGAAAGAGAGTAGCCATCATTAGGGCAGCCTGTAACGGTGGTAGAGGCTGCAAGAGAGCCTCCATTAATGAAGAGAGAGGGCTCCAATTTATAGATTTGGGCCTCCCATGAGCTAAAATGGCAAGAGAAGGTTACGATGACAAGTGGAGAGCCACACAATAGCTCAAGTGACAAGTGTGAGGCCACTTGTCTCACTTTGATCCCTTTTTCTAACAAGTGTCAGGCCACTTGTCTCATTTTGGTCCACTTTCTTGCCACATGTCCCAATCTAAGAGATGGGTCCTTCCATAATCTTTACCTCTAAAAATATCCCAATTGGTAAACATTCTGTAATCTGCTCAATTCCAGATGTAATGACGCGAACAGAATTTCCATCGGAGTCGGGCAAAAAATAACAACTCTCCTAAATTTTAGGAGTGTGGTCCTTTGTATTCTAGGATAATCCCCCATTCCCAAAGCTTGTACTTTCCAAATATTTAAACATCCTGGAGTCCACCAAACCGCTTTCAGACTGGGAAATGTCCAGGCTGGTGACATCCTCCCCAACTTCTTAGAAGTTGTCCGCAACTTTAAGCTTCAAGCCATATATTCAAGATATAATCATGTCCCATCGATTGGGCGAGACGAGACAGTCTCAAAAATCCAATATAACTGAAGAATCCATGTCCCAAAGAAATGGGCGAGACTAAATAAGTCTCCATAATACCAATATCAAAATCATGTCCCAAGATAAATGGGTGAGACAAAAACAGTCCCATAAGTCGAGATATCATAATCATGTCCCAAGATAAATGGGCGAGACAAATCAGTCCCATAAGTCCAAGTAAATGGGCGAGACAAAACAGTCCCATAAGTCCAGATATCATAATCCATGTCCCAAGTAAATGGGCGAGACAAAACAGTCCCATAAGTCCAGATATCATAATCCATGTCCCAAGTAAATGGGCGAGACAAAATAAGTCTCCTGCCAACAAGACATCGGTCCACATGACCCTTTGCATAGACATAAGTCCCGTCATGTCCACTTTACCACTTGCACTCCGTGTTGGTACTCTGACCACACACCTTGGATGAGAGGTGGGCTCAAGTAACAAGATAAAACAATCACTCGCAGGCATAGATAACCTGGTGTTCCATAAGCATTTCTGCTACACATAGTTTATAGGCATTTCGGCCACCAATAGTTTGTAGGCATTTCGGCCACCAACTCACACTACCCTCTCAAGTGCCCATGTTCCCTTCCATCTGCTCTCTATTGTTCCACCCACACATGGTAGAAACAATCTTCAAGAGAGCACGTAGGACAAGAGAACACTACACAGGGTATGTTGTGCTTGTCACTACCCTTTAAAGTGCCCATGTTCCCTTCCATCTGCTCTCTATTGTTCCACCCTCACATGGTAGAAACAATCTTCAAGAGAGCACGTAGGACAAGAGAACACTACACAGGGTATGTGAATCATGAGTTTCATAAGTCCAATGCATCCCAAATAAAGGGAGCCAAAAAGAATAATCCATCCCTTGGAGTAGAGGTGGACTTTATCCATAAAAGCATCATATCCATGAGATATCCAAAGATTTCTTCTCTATAAACTCGGACAGATTCGTCCATAGAAATTGCTTGTGAAGCCCAATATCTATATAAATCTCGTCCAAGAAAGAAATCTCCATGGATATAATCCATCCCAATAAAGGGAGCCATGAAAAGAATTCATCCCATTAAAGGAAGCCATAAACAATGTTTCCCTGAAACCATCTCAAGGCAAACAACAACACCTTTCTCCTTGCATATCTATACAAGGGTTAGTGAACATCAAAAACACTTCATAGTAAATAGCCAAAGCACCAACTTTGCAAACTCAAAGTATACTTAGCTTTTCTTTCCCAAGTTGGTCATGAAGCCAAAAGAAATATCTCGCCACCATATCCTTAAGATATCTTGAGATATACTTCCATATAGCTTGCCTGTAAGCTTGATAATATAATCCACAATATCCATATGGAAAGAGTGCTAAACGTGTGCACATAAAGCCAACTTCACACTTCCACGATAAAATTCTGTGAATTCATAAATCCTTAGATCAACAAGCTGTCTACTGCTCATGCTCTTGCTTCATAAGCTATGAAGCGGTTGGCCATGCTTAACAGCAATCATGGTAAGTGTGGTCCCCACTTGAGATCTTTTCTTTTCCTTATTGATAGAAGGAAGCCTCCGCTTCCAAGAAAGCCTATGCTCTGATACCAATGAAACTCGCGGCGGGTGCCCGGGGGACTAGGGCCTTTGACACACTTGTTGATACCATCAATGCATGTTAAAACACTTAAACATGGCCACGGCCTTAACACATATCCATCATCACTTTGCATAAAACATAAAGCTAGACAAAACATCCATAAATGCTGAAAATGGAGCTTGCACGTGTGACACTACATAGAGGCCGGAATGGGCCGACCCCCCCCTTGGAGTATTTTATTACCCAAGGAGAATAATATCATGTACAAGCTTTGAGGGCCTTACTCTCCCCACGGTAGATGCCGGATTATCCATATACCTCCGTGTGGGTACTGATTCTTTCCCAAAAACCACGGGTCTTCATGCAATAGAAAGGGTACAGCAAGTACACTCTCCATTCAGCCGGTACAGCAAGTACAATGGCTGGTACAGCCGGTACAGTGACTGGTACAATAAGTACAATGGCTAGTACAGTCGGTACGGTGGCTAGTACAGTAGGTACAGCAAGTACAGAAGCTGGTACAGCCGGTACAATGGGTGGTACAACAAGTACAAAAGCTGGTACAACCAATACAAGGGCTGGTATAGCAAGTACAGTGGCTGGTACAGTCGGTACGGTGGCTGGTATAGCAAGCACAGAAGCTGGTACAACCGGTACAATGTGTGGTACAACAAGTACAGAAGCTGGTCCAGCCAGTACAAGGGCTGGTACAACAAGTACAGCAAGTACAAATGCCGGTACAAGTACAATGGCTAGAAATCATAATAAATGATTAAATACCCTTGCCTTCAGTATTTCTTCGCGATGGAAGCCTCCAAAACAGTCCCCAATAGCCGGTATTCTTCATGGGCAGCCTTCAACAGAGAGAAAAAGAGAGTAGCCATCATTAGGGCAGCCTGTAACGGTGGTAGAGGCTGCAAGAGAGCCTCCATTAATGAAGAGAGAGGGCTCCAATTTATAGATTTGGGCCTCCCATGAGCTAAAATGGCAAGAGAAGGTTACGATGACAAGTGGAGAGCCACACAATAGCTCAAGTGACAAGTGTGAGGCCACTTGTCTCACTTTGATACCTTTTTCTAACAAGTGTCAGGCCACTTGTCTCACTTTGGTCCACTTTCTTGCCACATGTCCCAATCTAAGAGATGGGTCCTTCCAAAATCTTTACCTCTAAAAATATCCCAACTGGTAGACATTCTGTCATAGGCACTTTGCCAACTCTTGGTATCTGCTCAATTCCAGATGTAATGACGCGAACAGAATTTCCATCGGAGTCGGGCAAAAAATAGCAACTCTCCTAAATTTTAGGAGTGTGGTCCTTTGTATTCTAGGATAATCCCCCATTCCCAAAGCTTGTACTTTCCAAATATTTAAACATCCTGGAGTCCACCAGACCCCTTTCAGACTGGGAAATGTCTAGGCTAGTGACATCCTGAAGTCTCCTCATCAATTTGGCCCATGGGACAGTGTCAAAAGCCTTGCAGAAACCAACAAAACGATAGTATATCCGACACCCGTCAGCTCTCCCCTCAATGATCCCCTATAGCGTGAAGATGTGGAGTGTCTCCTCTGGAAACCTACCTGCCCTGGTGCTATGAGTCTCTGCTCCTCGGCCCATCTATTGAGCTCATGCTCCAAGATTGATCCATAAATCTTGGCCAACGTGTGACCAATCATAATAGTCCTATAGTTACCGGGGTCCATGGGGTCACCTGCCTTCAGAATGGGCACAATGGTATTAGAAGACCAACTGGTGGGAAAACCTTCACATAAGGCCCGGTTAAACATATGAACCAAAAATGGAGCCAACACATCCCTCGCATGGGAGAAGGTGGACCTTCTCAAGACCATGCATGTCAAACCAGCCAACAATCTGTGAGTACGGGGACCTCCTATGGACCTCCTGTGCAAGCTGTCCAGAAGACTCAAATGTGATCCTCGAAAGGCATCTTTTTTCAAACATATACAGTTGGAAGATGTAGATAAGTGTCTGGAAGAGGGTATCAAGGACCAACGGTGCTACCCCAGACCCAGCCAAGATTATTTCGCATCTATATGAGGAAGTGCGGCTGGCTGGTTGCATGAGGTGTTGAAGAGCATGATCTTGGTTTTACAAAGACTCACTCTGAGATCAGATCCTCTCCTCACAAAAAGTTCGAAGTGCATCCAGTTGTCTCTGCGACCCCTCGGTCAAAATGCAAGATAAGGACATGTCATGTGCATACAAGAGGATGGGCACTACTATCTGGGTTAGCCATCACCCTCTACTCCCTAATTTGTTGATGAAGTAAGATCTCATCTATGTATAGCCCAAAGAGTGTGGGAGAGTGGCTAGCTCTGTTTGACCCCAATGGTATTACAAATCTCACCTGGAATACCATCGAGAAAGAGAGAAAGAAAGATATGTTAAGCGTCTACTAAAGACCCAATGGGCCTATGAGACCAAAGTGATACAATAATGTCCATGGCATATCTTATCATGGAATGGAAAATAAAACAAAAACAAAACATAGACATAGCTATCTCACTGGGAAGATACAAAACTATCCACCAGGAAAACTCATCATGGAATAATAAGAACATAGAAACACGAGAGCAGCATCAGCTCCGAGTAGATGGTATACCACTCTCCAAAGTATCAAGCATGGGACTAATGAGTATGGCCGAGAGGTCTCCCTCAGCTATGTCATGTGGAAAGGTAGCTCGATGGCGGTGGAGCATGTCCTGGATCTGGAGCTGATGAGGTGATCATGGCCGGCGACCAGGGGGCTGGGGCATTGGGCACGCTGGAGTGCGGAGGCTCAGTCCGAGGTAACTCCTCTCAGGCGAGGTAGGTCTGGAGCAACTCGAGGAGGGTCCACAAGATCCACTATATTGGTGTCCTCCACCTACTGGGTCCGGAAGAAACTGGTGATGGTTGGCTAGCAATGGAGGGGGCGGGGTGGCTGGGGCCGAAGCTCTCTTCCTGGACGTCAATGATCCTAGAGAGTAGACCAAATCCCTCACAAAATAGACAATGAAACCTCCCGCGGATCACATAGTATACTGGGCAGCAGCGGCATATGTAATGCTCCTCCGTCTCAACCTTTGTGTGGCATAATCAGCTGATCCTCTCCTCTCTGGGTCACCGTATGAGCTTCCCGGCTCTGAAGATGTGCTCAGCTCTAACTGTCTCCACTCTGAGACAGTTTGGTCATGCGGATTGCGCTTGGTCAGATACAGGTTTCATCCCATGAAACCCGTATCTGACCAAGCGCAATCCACATGGCATGGGACATGTGAACACTCAAGTAACCCGGCTGCTGGATGAATCCATCCTCAGTAAGTATGAGGAAGTGATCTCTGTAGAAGTGCATCTTCGTGGGGAGCTCCAGAAGGATGGGGTGTGTGTGTGTGTGTGTGTGTGTGTGTGTGAGAGAGAGAGAGAGAGAGAGAGTGTGGAGAGTGTGTGTGTCAAGAACGGCGGTGGAGACATGCTCGCTTGCTCCCTCGATCTGCTCGCCTGCTCCCTCGATTTGCTCGCATGCTCCCTAGACTATCTGCTCGCCTGCTCTGGGTGAGTACGTGTGGTGAGGCGCCTCTTCTTGGACTGTGTCGGGCTCCTTCCTGGTCTGTTCTGGCCCTGCAGCTCTCTTCGCTCCCTTCTCTTGTTCCTAGTTGCGCTGTCTTATCATCATCGATCTGCTCTTCTTCCTATCTTCTGCGACCTGTGTACGTGTATAGGACTGCCTGTGTGTGTGTGCGTGTCTGTGTGTGTGTGTGTGTGTGTGTGTGTGCGCGCGCGCGCGCGCTCCTTCAGAACTGTGTGACCTGCACGCTTGTGCGCCTCTGTGACATGCACGTTTGTGTGCTTGCGTCCTGCCCCAACGACTTGTTCTACTACATTCTCTGCATTTGATGTGTGCGCCTGTATCTTGTGTCTACCGTCCCCTGTGATTTGCAGCTTCTCCTGTCCTTCTCTGTACATCCCTCTCTCTCTCTCTCTGTGTGTGTGTGTGTGTGTGTGTGTGTGTGTGTGTGATCTCATTCCACCAAAAAAAAAAAAAAAGTGTGTGTGTGTGATCTCTGAGAGAGAGAGAGAACATCATGGCTTCTCCTACAAAATACTATGCTCATAAAAAACAAAAGCAGGCTGTGGATCAGAATGACTCTGTGCATGAGACGCCCGAGGCTGGGCTGATTTATGAGGTAATGCATGAAGGATTTCAGGATACACGCAAGAATTGGAAAGATCCTGTTCCTATGGTGGGGCTTGCAGTGGATGTGGATGAAATTATAGATCCCATTCGAGAATATGCGAAGCATGCTGTGATTATCTTTTTTCCAGGCAGGATGCCCGTTGCTGCTGATGTCGGGAATTGGCTAACACGGACATTGGGTGGTTGTTTTGTTCGCAAAGTCCACTATGTGGCAAGAGGTTTCTTTGAGGTCATTATGGTGGATGAGCACCATAAACAAACGCTTTTAGAGCACTCCTATGGACAACAGATGGTTCATGTATTGCCATGGTCCCCCACCAGAGACTATCAGGCCTTGATTAAGCATCGCTGTCCTGTTTGGGTAGAAGTGGTGGACTTCCCCCAATGTTTGGCCTCCTTGTTACCCAAAATTGCAGCATCTCTAGGAAAGGTTGTATGCCCTCCTAGACCGAATGGCAACTCAAATCGATTCTGTATTTTATGGGACACAGATCAGCCCACTCCGGAATCTTATGCTGTTACCATAAATAACGTTTCCATGGGGAGTGCATTTTTCAGACTCAAATGGGGTCTTTTTGCAGGTGCATGCTTTGAGTGCAAAAAGTTTGGACATATGGCATCTCAATGCCCTCTGGTCCTCCATAAGATGCCGCCTGATGCCTTGCCCATCCCAATGCAAAATAAGGACACTCCTGGTCCTTCAGGGATTAAAAACAAAAGTATGAAGACTCCTGTTATGCCTCAAGAAAAAGGCAAAGTGCCAGTCTCTTTTGATATGAATGTAGCTGTGGCTAATCCCTCTACTTCTTCACCAAAAGGAAAAGAAAAGATACTTCAAGAAACCTCTCAGCCACCACGCAAGACAATTATCCCCAGGCGTCCTTTACCTTCTAGAACTTGGAATGGAGCCTCCTCCAGTGGACATACCCCGGAAGAAAATTCTGGAATTGGCATCACCTGGGCTACTGTAACTGCAAGTCATACTCTGTTTCCCGAAGAAGAGGCTGCTAGCTTGCTAGCCACCCGTCTCATAGATTGTAATATGCGGAAGCTTCGGAGAAGGATCGGTACTTCAAAACTCAGAAAACAGCACTCTTTTCGCGATGGAATTAACGCACAACTGAAAGACGATGTGCAGAAAAATAGAGAGAGAAGGGGGAGATGGAGAAGGACACAGTATTGGGTCCCAATTACCCTCTGTAGGGCCCCCACCACGGATGGTGTATTTGCTTTATTAGAATGATGTAAATCTGAAACAAATACAAAGTACTTGACCTTTTCTTGGCTGGAAAACCTGCCCTTGACCTTCAGTCCTTCACCCCTTAGCTTTAGCAAACCCTTGGCTGTCCTGGCCCTTGAATGCTTGAGGCTCTTGGTGAATTGTGAGATGAATAATGGGATTATGGGCTGGGGTATTTATACCCCTCCCTTCATGCAGTCGGCTGGTTTCAGGAAGCACCCACGACTGAGTTTCATCATTAAATTGTGTTCACACTTTAATAAAGTGTTTTCACACTTGTTTAGCCCCTGTCCAGCCTGCGCATGACTCTGGGCAGCACCCTGGCTGCTGGACATGCTGCGCAGAGGTGTGGGACTGCCCCCCACACCTGGCCGCCTGCTGTCTTAGGGTTTTACACTCTGTCGGCTGCCTGTCCAGAGGCTCTGGAGCTGGCCGACTGCCCCTCCAGCCCTTGCCTTGGCTGGTGGGCAATGTCTTGGGCCCTCCTGGCCCCTTGGGGGTGGTTCTATACCTCCCCCATGCCCATACTAAGTATGCCAATGCAAAACCTTGCCCTGGGGTAGCCCTATGGGCTGGCCCCATCTCTAATGCAAACTACATGCCTACAGAGGCCTGGCATCCAGTTGCAAACCAGATACACAGCACATCTGACATCATTCCAGAGGGAGACTCACAGCGCGGACTGGCACTGCTTCATGTGCAGGACAATGCACACCTGACCTTGGACTCATGTGCAGGACAATGCACACCTGACCTCGGACGACTGAGATGGATCCCTGGCTGACTCGTCCCCGGACTGGGCTCACATGGGACCAGTTCACCATCCCAGGTCCTGCACCTTCTGAACAGAATGTCTACGTGGCATCCAAGTGCAGGATGCACGTGACATCCCCTTCTGCTTAACTTGACGGAAGCTGCATAGCCTCCAAATAATCCGTCAATAAAGCCGGATAGTCTTCGAAAAATTCCTTGTCGAGCCATACCGCTTCATGAGTTCCTCGGTCCTGAAACTTCGTGAGGAACTGTCGTAGTCTTCGCCCGGAGCCATGCTTGAAACGGTGCAGAAGGATCTGTTCTGGAACCATTACCTCTGCTTCATCTATAATGTCTGGTTCCGCTTCGTCTTTGACCTCTGAAGGGGGTGGACCTGCATATGGCTTCAACCAACTGACATGAAATACATCGTGCATAGTCCAACTCGGAGGAAGCTTTAATTGCATAGACACCTCATTAATCTTTTTCCGGATGGGGAATGGTCCGAAGCTCCTGAAAGACAACTTTGGGCATCGCTTGCCCACCTGCTTCAATCTTTGCTTCATAATCCGAAGATATACCCAATCTCCTTCCGAAAACTTCATGTCCCTTCGGTCTTTATTGGCCTGTCGAGTGTAGGCCTCTTGCGCTTTAGCCAATCTGTCTTTGACGGACTCTAGGATCTCCTGGTAAGACTCCGTCACTCTGTTCGCCTCCGGTACTGAAGACGACGTCCTGGTTAACAACGACTGGAAAGGTCTTCCAAACGCTGCCTCATATGGAGTCCTGCCAATAGCTGAAGAAAAAGAGTCATTTAAAACAGCTTGAACTAAAGGCAAAAACGATTCCCACTTACCTTGCTGATCGTGGACATAACACTTCAGCACATCAAAGGCCAACTGGTTGTATATCTCTGTCTGGCCATCTGTCTGCGGGTGGAATGCACTGGAAAAATTCAACTTAGTACCAAAATTATCAAACAATGCCCTCCAAAAATGACTGGTAAACTTGGCATCTCGGTCTGACACTATGGTCCTAGGAATGCCACCAATCGGGTACCAATGCCGAATGAATAGCTGGGCAACATCCTCGGCGGTCACATTGGCCCTGCAAGGAATAAGCATAACAAATTTGCTGAACCTGTCAACAATAGTCAAACACTATGTATTACGCTTACTCGGACTGGGAGGCAGATTTGTGACAAAGTCCATCGAAATGTCTTGGAAAGGACCCTCGGGAATTGGCAAAGGCTGTAACAACCCTATCTTCTTTCCACGAGGAGCTTTCACCTTTTGACAAATGTCACAGCGTTGTACATATGTAAACACATCACGCCTCATCTTTGGCCAATAGTATTGCCGTTCTAACTTCTCCAGAGTCGAATTCATGCCCCTATGACCACCTGTAATGGCGTCATGGGCATCATGGAGAAGAGCTGCCCGGAATGTTTTCATGACACACAGTCGGCCTTTGTAGTAAAGCCAACCATCGCGTATCAGAAAATGGCATGGTCCTGTGGCATCCAATGCCTGTTCCCACTGAGTACCGAATTCCTCGGAATTCGCGTACGTGTGCTTCATGTTTTCTAGTCCAGTACCAACAAGGTCTAGTCTAGTGGTCTGAATCGCAGATACTTGTCCCTTCCTGCTCAAAGCATCGGCCACTGGATTGGCCTTTCCTGGAAGGTACTCAATCATGCCACCGAACTGCTGGAATATCTGACTCCAGCGGTGTTGTCGATCACTCCACTGTGCACTTGGCATCGTCTGAATCCAGCGCAATGCCTGATGGTCAGTGCGAACCTCGAAGTCACGGCCATACAGAAAATGTTTCCAATGTTTCAAGGCCTGAATGACTGCTAGGAGTTCACGATCGTAGACTGAGTAATTCTTTTCGGCGGGCAGTAACTTACGAGACATGTAAGCTACTGGATGACCATTCTGTTGCAACACACCTCCAATTGCGATGTTACTCGCATCGGTGATCACCTGAAATGGTTCGTCCCACGAGGCAAGGGCTAGACAAGGCGCTTCTGACAAAGCCACCTTGAGGTTCTGGAATGCCTCCAACGCTCGTGGAGTCATTCGAATCTTTTGCCTCCTTGTTTTCACTCCCTTTAGCAGATCGGTGAGGTCTGCCGAGAGATCAGAAAACTTGTCAATGTGGGTGGAATATGCCTGGCATATACCCACAAATGATCTAATGTCATAAGCAGTCTGAGGTATTTCCCAGTTAACAATCTCGGCCACCTTAGCCGGATCAAGTCGAATGCCTTCGGCACTGATTATATATCCCAAGTAATGTACCTGGAACAGATAAAATTCTGACTTCTTTTCATTGATATAGAGCTCGTTGCTTTCCAGCAACTTAAGGACTTTCTCCACATCAATGTCATGCTGCTCAACTGTAGCTGAAAATATGAGTATGTCGTCCAGAAATATGAACACACACACTCCGATCAACTCCCGGAAAATACGCATCATCATGCGGTTAAATGTAGCTGGGGCGTTCGTCAATCCAAATGGCATAACCACAAATTCATAGTGGGCCCGTTCTGTACAGAAAGCTGTCTTGGGGATGTCCCCCTCAACAATCCGAACCTGGTGGTACCCACTCTTTAAATCCAATTTAGAGAACACCTTAGCTCCATTCAGCCTCTCGAGAATATAGTCAATTCGAGGCATCGGGAATCTGCTCTTGATAGTCAGCTTGTTGAGTGCACGATAATCGACACACAACCGAGAAGACCCATCTTTCTTCTTGACAAATAAGATCGGTGCTGCAAATGGCGACACGCTGGGGCGGATGAAGCCAGCTTGCAACAATTCTTGGAGTTGGCGGTCCAACTCCGATTCCATTGCCTTAGAAAGGCGATACGGAAACTTGCTCGGGGGTTCCGAGCCTGGGAGGAGGTCAATCTTGTGATCCTCCGGTCTGGACGGGGGAAGCTGGGGAGGGAGACTGTCCCGAAGAAAAATCTTCTGGAACTTTTCATGGAGAACCGAGTACTTCTCGGAAGCACTGGCCACCGTCTGGGCTGTCGGGATGTAAATTATCGCACACTGTGCGCCTTTCCTGACTGCTCGCTTAGCCTGCAAGTGGCTTATGAGCGGAAAGTTTGGAATACCTGGCTCACACTTAATGGTCACAGGGGTGTTTGACACATTCCGATCAATCTGGAACGTGTGCTTGTCCCACTTGACATCAGGGAGAAACTTGTGAAACCACTGGATCCCCAAAATTATGTCTGCTCCTACAAGAGGGGCAACCATAAAGTCACGCACAAACTCTATGCCCTGAATTACTAACTTAGCACCTAGAGCTTCATACTTGACGCTCGTTGTCATACCTGTGCTAAAACCCTCCACTTGTTTGTCCACCGGAGTTAGCTCGAAACGGGCACGCCTAGCGGCCTCTTCCGTGATCACATCCTCCGTGCTGCCGCTGTCAAACAAGACAACGACTCTCGGGCCACCTATGTAGCCAAAGGACTTGAGCAATTCGTTGCGCTCATACTCCTGGTCATGGGCGCCCTTCTGCTTATCTTCGAGCTCCCGGCTAATAATTGCTCCAACTGAAGCAGCGGGGGTTGAAGAACTAGGGGTAGCCACTGGGGTCTGTGTGGGAGCTGTGCTCACCACGGAAGCTGTGGAGGCGGCGGCGGGCTTTGGAGGCTTCTTCGGACAATCCCGAGAAGTATGTCCTTTTGTGTGACAAAAGTAACATCTACCCTCCTTCCTGTACTGAGCAAGCTCCTCAGCACTCAACTTGCCACCTGTCTTGCCTGCCTCCGCTTTCTGGTCTGGAGTAAGCTTAGACGCATTGTTCGAGTTCTTGGAGCCAGAGACTCCCGGGCTCTGTCCTGGGGAAGACCCCGTCTGGTTCTGGCTTTTGCCCCCCGAAGCGTTAGCCTTGGGAGAAGCCGGCTGGGAAGTCTTGGGCTTGCCACCATTGTGTTTCATTTCTGCACTCTGCGCAAGCGAGAGTGCGTCCTCAAAGGTGGCTGGTCTAAACATACGCACCTCCCATTGGATGTGCGTGTCCAGGCCATACAAAAACTGCCCTTTCTTGTCCGCATCAGATAAGCCTAATTGTAGACACAAGGTCGAAATTCTATTGGCAAACTGAAGGACTGGTTGCGCATTCTGACGCGCACCCCTGAACTCGTCTTCGAGTCGCTCAAGATAGTGGGGCGGTAAAAACCGCTGCTTAAGGTCACGGACGAACTCGTCCCACCCATAAGCTGCCATACCTGATCTGGTGTGGGCATGAGCCCACTGAGTCCACCAAGGAATGGCCTCACCTTCCAAATACCAACTGGCTAAGATCACTTTGTCAATATCTGATTTCCTAACTGCGGCAAAGTAAGCTTCAAATTGATGTAACCATGAATACAGAGTAGTGGGATCGAGTTTACCATTATACTTACTGAAATTCATTTTCTCGGGAAAATGATTCGAGGGTGCCGCCGGTGTCAATCTGGCGTCCAAAGCTCGGAGGTAACGCTCGTGTTCCACTCGTCGCATGGCTTCGTCTTCTCGTTGTCGAATCTCCAATGCCCGTATCTGCATCTCAAGCAAGGAGCTTGACTGCGGCTGTGACCCCTCGAGAGGGTCCCTGTGACGAGGATCTGGTATCTGGGGTACGGAAGGAGAGGGAGGAGGAGATGGAAAACGCGACGCTGGAGAGCGAGAACGCTCCTCCAGAGCCAAAATCCGTGCCTTCTGCTCGTCCAACTTGGTTGTCTGGTCTGCGATTGCTCGCATCATCTGCTGGAACATGTCTTGTACACTCAAGCCGGGTGCCCTAGCTGGGCTGCCTGGTGCACTCTGGTCCCATGGTTCTGGTTCTCTCTCGTCGCCGAAGTTCGCCATAGCGGGAAAATGTAGTTCCTTTCCGGAACGCAATCTGACCATCCACTATCTGTGTGGGAGACTTCCGGAGGCTTCCGGAGGCTAAAAACCAACCGTCCTTCGAGGGACAGGAGTCACTCCGAAAAGGGTAGTCCACCGGCGTCTAAAAACCAACCACACGAGCGAAAAAATTTTCTGGTTTTCTTTGCTGAATCTTCGTCCTTGAAGTAGGCTCTGATACCACTGTAATATGCGGAAGCTTCGGAGAAGGATCGGTACTTCAAAACTCAGAAAACAGCACTCTTTTCGCGACGGAATTAACGCACAACTGAAAGACGATGTGCAGAAAAATAGAGAGAGAAGGGGGAGATGGAGAAGGACACAGTATTGGGTCCCATTTACCCTCTGTAGGGCCCCCACCACGGATGGTGTATTTGCTTTATTAGAATGATGTAAATCTGAAACAAATACAAAGTACTTGACCTTTTCTTGGCTGGAAAACCTGCCCTTGACCTTCAGTCCTTCACCCCTTAGCTTTAGCAAACCCTTGGCTGTCCTGGCCCTTGAATGCTTGAGGCTCTTGGTGAATTGTGAGATGAATAATGGGATTATGGGCTGGGGTATTTATACCCCTCCCTTCATGCAGTCGGCTGGTTTCAGGAAGCACCCACGACTGAGTTTCATCATTAAATTGTGTTCACACTTTAATAAAGTGTTTTCACACTTGTTTAGCCCCTGTCCAGCCTGCGCATGACTCTGGGCAGCACCCTGGCTGCTGGACATGCTGCGCAGAGGTGTGGGACTGCCCCCCACACCTGGCCGCCTGCTGTCTTAGGGTTTTACACTCTGTCGGCTGCCCGTCCAGAGGCTCTGGAGCTGGCCGACTGCCCCTCCAGCCCTTGCCTTGGCTGGTGGGCAAGGTCTTGGGCCCTCCTGGCCCCTTGGGGGTGGTTCTATACCTCCCCCATGCCCACTAAGTATGCCAATGCAAAACCTTGCCCTGGGGTAGCCCTATGGGCTGGCCCCATCTCTACATGCAAACTACATGCCTACAGAGGCCTGGCATCCAGTTGCAAACCAGATACACAGCACATCTGACATCATTCCAGAGGGAGACTCACAGCGCGGACTGGCACTGCTTCATGTGCAGGACAATGCACACCTGACCTTGGACTCATGTGCAGGACAATGCACACCTGACCTCGGACGACTGAGATGGATCCCTGGCTGACTCGTCCCGGACTGGGCTCACATGGGACCAGTTCACCATCCCAGGTCCTGCACCTTCTGAACAGAATGTCTACGTGGCATCCAAGTGCGGGATGCACGTGACATAGATATTCCTCCTCCTGATCGAGGTGCAGACCCTGTGGAGGAAATGCAAGCTTGAGCTACTTTTTTTGTTCATGCTGTACATACACTATAAATATGATGTCATATATCATAGTTTTGACTCTCAATGTACAGGGTTTGTGTGACCCTAAAAAGTGGAAGATGGTTTGGGCATATTTGAAGCATATGCAACCAGATATCGTTGCTCTTCAGGAACACAATCAACATCACTATGCTGGACAGCAAGGCCATTATGCTGGTTATGATAATTTTTATACAGACCACCATGCCTTTTCGGGTGTACTTTTTCTTGTGAAACATCATTTGCAGCCAGTCATGGCATTTAATGACTTCCAAGGCAGATGGATGGTTATGCAGTGCTTTATTCAGGGTGAAATCTTTGAATTTGCATCGATATATGCACCTCAATCCTCTCAGGCTAGAGGACAGATATGGCAACAAATGAAATTGTACCCTTGGAGACAGAAAGCATTCATATGTGGAGATTTCAATAATGCCCCTCAACCTGGTGATAATACATCCGGTCGTACACATATGCTTGCTATTGAGAGGTCTTCATGGGCAGATTTTGTAGCAACGCTTAATCTGATTGATATTTGGAAAGAATCTCAGTCTTTGATGCCTGGGTATACCTTCCAACATAATGCTCAATCCACTTACAAAGCTCGATTGGATCGATGGTATCAGCTTGATCCGTTTCATTATGATACTCTCACAACCAAATTGTGGCTAGATTATACATTTACATATTCAGATCATGTACCCTTATGGCTCAGAGTTCATCTGCATGACATGCCCGATGACAGATTGCCACTTCGAAGGTTGCTTATCATCAATAATAGTTACTTGGAGCATGATGCATTCAAAGCACTGATACTTGAGGCCTGTCAGCCACTCTTTCCTCAATCTTTCATTGACTTGGATTATGCATGGACAGCTTTTATTGCTCGCATGCAATCAGTCATCCGTGATTATGGTAAACAGTATCTGAAAGGTTGGAGACAGACTGTTGCTTATGCTAAGCAAACATGCCAATCGTTAATTGAGCTTAGTCATCTTCGCTCTCTAACTTTGGCTGAAGCCACTTCTTTATGTCAAGCTCGTCACTGTATTCAGGTAAATGATCATCGAAAGCTTGTCAAATGGGAGATACGGGCACGACAAAAGGCGCTTTTGGACAAAGGCTGCTCTTCCAAAAAAAATTTCAAGAGTTTACATTCCAGAAAACAAGCTGCATCTATATGTCGCACTTTAATTTCAGATGACACGTGGACCTCCACCCGAGCACAATTGGCTGCGACTTGTGTTGCCCATTTCTCCTCTCAATTTGATGAGGATGATTCTCACGCCATGAAAGTGTATGATGCACGTCATCAGTTATTACAGCATGTATCCCCCATCCTTTCTGCTACTCAAGCGCAACAACTAGAATCATTTGGTTGATACTGGCAGTCTTCATGGATTGGACATTCAGAATAGACGTCAGTTGGTTGCTCAAGCTTATGCTGACGATTCTTTTTTTCTTCCTCGCAATACACATCAGGATCTCTCTACTTTGATGCAGGCTCTTTCTTTGTTTGCAATTGCGGCTGGCCTACAAATCAATTTTCAGAAATCTAAATTGTTGCCTTTGCATTCAAAACAGTGGCATAATTTGCTATGGCCAGGGGAAATAGTTCACTCCACTCATTTGATTCGGCATTTGGGATATCCTTTGGGATGGACAGTCACTCGCCGTCAACAAACAGATTGGGTCTTGGCAAAGCTCAAGAAAAAGTTGGAATACTGGAAACTTGCAACATGGCCTTTGCATGTTCGCTTACGGATTCTCCAATCCGTCTTGGTTGCTTATATTCAGTTCTACCTTCCTCTCATCAGGTTTTCTCAGGGGGAGCTGAAATTCTTTATGTCCACCATCTTGGAGATATTCTGGAGATCGAAGCAGGGGAAAAAGAGTGTACGTTTGCTTTCGGCAAATCGTTTGTGTACCCCTAAAATGCATGGAGGCTTGAATATCCTTAATTTACAGGTGCATATTCTTGCCCTCTTTCTTTTCCACAGGCTGCTGCACATTATGGCTTGGGACCTCACTATCGTCGTCTTTGGCGTGATATAATTCAGATGCTTCAGCCTTTTTTGCCGATTCCACTGTTGGAAATTCGAGATCGCCTACAGGATTGGACTATCTCCTCTATTGATTCTTCATGCCATCCCTTGAGGCTATCTGATATTACAGTTGCTGGTCTGTATAAACATTTGTTGCCATAGCCTTGGGTTTCTGAACGGGCAAATCTCTTCTGGCATATGCATCGGTCGTCTTTGTGGTGGAAAAGACGATTGCGATCTCTTTGGCATTCGAAGCTTCCTCTTCGACAACAGCTTTTTTTGTGGCGCGTTCTTTTGGCTGTTATTCCCTCAGGACAATTTCTGGCACACAGACATATATCCTCATCCACTTGCCATAGATGCTCTACTTCCAGGGAGACAGTCATTCATATTTTCTGGAACTGTCCTTCTTCTTGTCAGTTTTTTCTTCCTATCATCCAGCTTCTGCGGGCTAGATTTCCAAATATGAAATTTGGAAAGTTTTTCTGGCTGTTTGGTCTTCATTTGCCCAGACCAGAATTCACTCTTTTCTTTTCATGGGTGCGCTATTGGGCTTTATGGACACTATGGAAAGTTCGCAACCATGGAGTTTTCGGTGATGCGGCTTTTTCTGCTTTTTCTTTCTTTCGGTACTCCCTGCATCAATCTTTCTTCGATTGCATGCAAGTTGACCAAATAGATCATGATGTATATTTGTCTTATATTGACATCTTCAGTTGATGTACTTTGAGACTATCTACTTTGGATAGTCATCTTGTAAATCTAATATACTTATGATTCCACAAAAAAGAGAGAGAGAGAGAGAGAGAGAGACTAACCTCTGTATGAGCGTACCCTATGTTGAAACATCAAGCAATGGGAAGGACAATTCATTGGTTTAAGACCATATTCCTGCTTTTCTACCTGCAGAAACAAAAATCCCAGTACCCCACTAGCAATGAGTTTATGCTGTTACAATTTTAAAGGTTGAAGGACTAAACTTCTGTTGCCATATTTCTTCATGCTTAGCTAAAAACCTTCCCACAAAGGCCCAATCCAAATGCATAGCATGTAGAATGCTTGTTCCAATACATCTCACACATACCTCAAAAGTAAACATGTTTTCTTTGTAGTTTGCCGCATGGCCAGATGTTTCCCAAAGCTGCATATTGAATATGTTTGGCGATATGACCTGAAATCAACACAAATACTGGTAAAAAAAAAACACAGACAAAACACAAAAGTACAGAAAACCAAAAAAATGGAGACAAAGGAACAGTCACATCTTCCTAATGCATACACTTTGAGAAAAGCTTGAACCAACCTCATGATACTCTCCCTTCCAATACTCCCCACGAATGAACTCCACTAGCTTGTTGTAAATTCGAGCTCCATGTGGAAGGAAGAAACAGCTCCCAGGGCTGGAAATAATACACCTCAAAATTAGGACTCCAAAGGCAGACTCAATCATCCCAAAAGCAATTTAAAACTTCAACCGTTGAAAATAGACAGAGCTCATTAAAACAAAGAGTTCACTACAAAATATTCACTTAAAAGGGCAGCAATGAAGATACCTCAAAGGGTGAAAAAAGAAAAGCTCTTGTGCTTGCCCAAGTAGCCTATGATCTCTCTTTTTTGCTTCTTCAATTTGATGCAGGTACTCCTACGAGAAAAGATACAACCTAATAAGACTTAAACCAGGGAAAAAAGAAAATCTATTTGTTCTTGTTTCAACAAACTTTTTATCTTCCCTCCCTCCCTCCCTCAAACCCAGTAGGACCTGTAATTGAGGGCACAATTTATTCCCCTTTGTCTGGCTTCAAAAGATTATCTCCATTAAGAACTGGAAAAGGATAAGTCTAACCTTCAACTTTTTGGGCTCAGGATAAGAGATCCCATATACCCTTTGTAAGCTTTCCCGATCAGCTTTGCCTCTCCAATAAGAAGCAGAGGCCTGCATGTGAGAACCACTGATGTTGGTTTATCAAGAAACATAGTATACACTAAAAAACATGAAAAAAGAAAGTTTAGAAAACCTTCAATGTCGCAAACGCCTTCACATTAGATGTATTCGGAATGTGTGGTCCCCGACAAAGGTCAACTAAATGTCCACATCTGTAAACTGTAATGGTCTTATCTTCTGGGAGCTCATTGATGATTTCAACCTGGTAGGAATAAGGCATGCAAAACCATCAGACAAAGGGGTTTGAATAAAAGGAAACCATATCTGTGCAAAAATGCCCATAAAATAGCATGAAACTGGAAATGGTACGTAAATAATTGAAAGAAAAGGCTCAAATAGTTTACTTTGAATTTGTTCTCTGCAAAAAGTTCTAAAGCTTGCTGTCGAGTCACCTCAATCCGTTCAAACAATTGCTTCTCCTATGGTATCAGCAAAAGAAAAACAGGTTCAGTGCTCAGGTTCATAGTTCATAAACCTCCTCATTGCAAAACAGGGCTTGTAAACAATCCTTAACATGTTTGATATTGCTCAAGGAACAAGATGACACATAGATATAACCTTTGCAATATTGGTCGCCTGTGCCTTAATGCGCTCAAAATGATCCTCATTAAGTGTCAAGTCCCCATAATATGCATCATAGTAAAAGCCCTATAGAACAGATAGCATTAATTCAGTGAAAGTATCCAACATCTTCCAAGAAAAAGCAAGTAAGATAAAACACACTTACTTCTCCTCTGGTAGTACAAGGTCCAATGCAGATAGCATTAATTCAGTGAAAGTATCCAACATCTTCCAAGAAAAAGCAAGTAAGATAAAACACACTTACTTCTCCTCTGGTAGTACAAGGTCCAATGCATAGTTTGCATCCATACTCAAGCTCAAGAGACTGAAATCCAAACATGCATGTAAGCTTTCCAGGATGAAACTCCACAAATTAACTATGCCAAGATGTAAGAGGCAATACACACTTGAGAAAATCTACAGAGTCACTATCTAGAGAAATATAACCTTCTCACCTCACCAAGAATGTGAGCACTAGAGTGCCAAAATGTATCCCGTCCTTCGTTCGATTCAAAAGCAAAGAACTGTAGTGTGCAATCATTTTCCAAGGGCCTTGTCATATCCCAGAGGGTGCCATTCACCTGGAAAAAAAATTAATCAGTGTGTTCACAAAGGAAAAAAACAACACATCAACCTTAATTTGATGGTTTGAAAGTGTCCCTAAACTATTCAAGTGCTGAGATGTACAAAATATACAAACAAGAATTGGACCACCACATACACCAATGGAAAGTTCAGGTTATTTTCCAAACTCAATAAACTCTCTCTCTCTCTCTCTCTCTCTCTCTCTCTCTCTCTCTCTCTCTCTCTCTTACTTTCTCTCTTTCTCTTCATCTTGTTCAACCATTGCCATGGCTCGAACTTTTTTCTCTCTCCTTGCTTCATCTCTCTTTTAGACACTCCACCATGATGATGATATTGCACCCTCCAAAGCTGCATATACGTGATCCTGGATGCCAATATGGTATCAGAGCTAGGCTGAACCACATCTGGGTTTTTAGGGTTTCTGCATTCTTAGGGCTTATGCACTTTTAGGGTTTCTGTGTCTTCCTCTACAGCCCCGCCATCACCTATCTGTGTTTTTCTCATGCAATGATGCATTTTCAGCTGCCACACCTCTGATATGCTGCCCAGTCCAGCCACCTATTCCCTTGCATTTTTCCCTATGTTGTCCGCCATTCAGCCCACTGTCCACCAACATATACAGCCCTTAACACAAGCACATATGAGGTCACACAAGCTGTCCACAACAGGCTGAACTTAACGCAGCCATTCATGGTGCCACAAGGAAGGAAAACACAAGTCTCCAGAGCTGTCCATACACAGCTGAGTGCTTCTCCTTGCCACCTCTTCATCATCATGGGCTGTCCCGTGCTATAAACAGCCATACTTGTGATCTTCCTTGACAGCATGTCGGCCAGCAACACCTCACTGGTGGCTCCTCCCAGTGCACCACCTCTCCCTGCCTACCAACTTCTGCACGGTCAGTCTGGGCCAAAGGCTTCACAAGCCCTTTTTGCCCTCGTATGTTTTTTGCTTGGCAACATCCTGCTTGTCCTGCTGTGGCTCCTCCACCTCGCCATCGACTTTATACTTGTGATCTGCTCCAGCCCGCTTTCTTCACACTAGGCTGCTCTTCAGCAGCTCTGGCGCGTGGCTTCGGTGCCGTGGTACTCCTCTACAACAACATAAAATGTCAGTAAGGTACTTAGTGCTCATATCATTAATATTTTGAGATAAAGTATCATGGAGGAGTTCAAACTTTCCCTCGGGTCCTTTGCACCAGCTTTTACTCCAAAAAGGAATTACCTAGAAGTATTGCAAGCACCATCATGAGGTATCTGTACACGTCCCACACTTGACCATCAAGTGTCGGAATCTTGGAAACATTGACGCAAGGAGACGACATCAGACCATCATCAACGTTACAACTGAAAAGATAGATTTTCGGAAGTTTAACAAACTTCCTGCATGGCAGATGTCCCCCACTATATATTTTTGGATCCTTTTTGGATTTTGTAACGCCTTGTTTTCTAAGCCATCGATGTAAGCAATCTTTGTCCCCCAGGCAGGACTTGACCTCTGAGTCCTTTGCACTAGGCCATGCTTTATGAACCTCTAAGCCATGTTCACGAGCCATTGAGCTAATTGCGGGCTCCATGTATGGTCTTTTTGCATGTGTTCCTCTCTGCAACTCCATTCTGTGATGGAGTATATGCTGTAGTAAGCAATCTCCGAATTGCAATATTGCTGAAACTCCTGGGATGTAAACTCAACCTATCTGTCAGTCCTAAGAACCTTGACCAAAGAATCGGTCTCTTTTGCCACCTCAACCCTCCAATCACAAAAGTGCTGAAAAGCCTCATCCTTGGACTTCAAAAAAAAAACCCAAGTAAATCTAGAGAAGTCATCCACCATCACAAGCATGTACAACGCCTCACTTAAAGATGCGGTACTCATAGGACCACATAAGTCTGCATGAACAAGAGCAAGTGATGTCGAAGATCTGTTTGTCACCTCCTTCGGAAAGGCGGTTCAGTGTTGCTTCCCTTGTAAACAAGAGTAACAAACAGAAGATGGAACCTTGATGGTCAGTAAACCCTCAACCAACCCATCCTTTGAAGCTCGTTGTAGAAACTGATAACTCAAATGGCCAAACCGGGCATGCCAAAAAGTTGAAGAAGAACCAGTAGAGAGCAAAGCGGTCAGCTTGTACAAGCCATCCTGGACTCCTTGAGCCAAGATGCTACCAGTCTCCTTATCATGAGTGGTAATCTCGTATAGCGAGAGAAGATCATCTCCACACCCTGAGCTGTAAGAGCACTCCCACTGACAAAAGGATAAATGCCAAGTCTGGAATGTACAGAACGTTAGAGAAGTACCTCTTGTCCTCGGAGGAGCGGAAGATGGGGATGGTGCCATGTCCATGAACGAGCACGGAAGAAGAATCACCCAAAGTGATATTGCATGTCCTGGCAATAAAGTCATTGAACCAATCCCGATGAGGTGTCATGTGAGCAATAGCACCGCTATCCACAATCCAAGACCGCGACTGAGACGAGCCAATACACGACGAGCACCACTAATAAAATAATACCGTCATCCTTCTTGGTCTGGGACACCGCTGTAGAGGTAGAGTCCTTTGCTTCTTCATCCCGCTTCTTCTTGTAACATTGGGGTTGTTTATGACCCTTATTGCAACAGTAGTGACACTCCACGTCCTTGTTTTTAGAAGATTTATTTTTGTCTTTGTCTTTATCTTTGTCGTTATCCTTGGAGTTCTTGTCAGAACCCCCTTTCCCTCTCTTCTATCGATTCTTTCCTTTATCTCGTGCAGCCAAAGCTCATTAGAACCACCACAAGTGCCAGTCCGCTCCTCAAAGCGAGACTCAATCTGCAGAGGAGCCAAATAGCCATATCCTGTGTAGAGATATCCTTGCCACATACAACAAGCTCATCCCGGAGATCTTTCAACTTCGTGATGAAGGCAGATAAAGATGGAAAGGCAGAAATGGACAAATTCATAAGCTGCTTTTCCAAAGTCAAAATCCGACCCGGAGACTTAATCTCGTAAAGATCTGCAAATGCCTTCCAAGCTTCATGTGCAGCATCTGCTATACGGACATGAGAGAGAGTAGAATCTTGACAATTCAACATCAAAAAGGAGAAAACACGACGATCAATCACCTACCAAACATCAATATCTGCCTAAGTCACACCAACGGTAGAAAGGGTGGGAGGGGTGGCATTGGCAGCTATAACAAGCCAACCCCAAAGATCCACTCCACATAAGGCTGATTTCACCTTCACCTTCCATAAAGTATAGTTGGAGCCATCCAACTTTGTAGACTCAAAGAACATATGAAGAGTAGTGCAGACTCAAAGAACATATGAAGAGTAGTCGGGGCAGCCATCACTAAAACTCGGGCTCAATCTCAGAAGAAAAAACGCACACCTCAGAAGAAGGAAGTGTCCTCCACACGTACCGGATGCCACCAAGCCTCGAATCAGCAAACCAACGTCTCCAAAAAACCTGCAGAAGATGAAATGCAGCACATACAGTACTGTTGCCCTGAAATAGAACAGGCTGACTGTCACTTGCATCCCGCACTTGGATGCCACGTAGACATTTCTGTACAGAAGGTGCAAGACCTGGGATGGTGAACTGGTCCCATGTGAGCCCAATCCGGGACGAGTCAACCAGGGATCCATCTCAGTCGTCCGAGGTCAGGTGTGCATTGTCCTGCACATGAGTCAAAGATCAGGTGTGCACTGTCCTCCACACGTACCGGATACCACCAAGCCTCGAATCAGCAAACCAACGTCTCCAAAAAACCTGCAGAAGATGAAATGCAGCACATACAGTACTGTTGCCCTGAAATAGAACAGGCTGACTGTCACGTGCATCCCGCACTTGGATGCCACGTAGACATTTCTGCACAGAAGGTGCAGGACATGGGATGGTGAACTGGTCCCATGTGAGCCCAGTCCGGGACGAGTCAACCAGGGATCCATCTCAGTCGTCCGAGGTCAGGTGTGCATTGTCCTGCACATGAGTCAAAGGTCAGGTGTGCACTGTCCTGCACATGAAACAGTGCCAGTCCGCGCTGTGAGTCTCCCTCTAGAGAGATGTCAGTGGTTCTGTGTATCTGATATGGTACCGGATGCCAGATCACTGAGTAGATAGTGGTTAGGACAAGGGGCCAGCCCATAGGGCTACCCTGGATCTGAGTGTGGGCATGGGAATGGTGTAGAACCACCCCCATGAGGGCCAGGAAGGCCCAAGCTGAACCCACCAGCCATGGAGGGGCTGTAGGACAGCCCTAGGGCAAAGATAAGGCTATTTCCAGGAGTTTACAGCCTTTATATGGCTGTAGGGCATGTATGGGGCAGCCCATACAGGCTGCCCAGCCCTTGGATTGTGGGCAAAAGTTGTGTCCAACCAATCAGAAGTAGGCGCCTGATGACCAGCCAGCCAGGAAGAGATGCGCAAACTTTATGGGAATTTTTCCAGCATTTAATGGGATTTTTCAGCATTTAATGCTGAATTTACTGCTCCTGATGGGGTAGTATAAATAGAAGTGCCCATAATCCCAATCAATCATCTCATTATTCACCAAGAGCTCAAGCAAATCAAGGGCTAGACAAGCCAAGGGAATTGCTAAGCAAAGGGGTGGAGAACTAAAGGTCAAGGGCAGGATTTTCCAGCCAAGAAAAGGTCCAAGGTTGTTGTATTTTCTTTCAAATTTCTCATCATTCTAATAAAGCAAATACACCATCAGAGGGTAATTGGGACCCAATACTGTGTCCTCTCCATCTCTCCCTTTCTCTCTATTTTCTGCACATCTCCTTTCAGTTTGTGCGTTAATTTCTGTTGCGATAAGAGTGCTGAATTCTGAGTTTTGAAGTTACCGATCTTTCTCCGAAGCTTTCGCATATTACAGTGGTATCAGAGCCTACTTCAAGTACAAAGATGCGACGCGTGGAACACGAGCGTTACCTCAGAGCTTTGGATGCCAAATTGACACCGGTGGTGCCCTCGAATCATTTTCCCGAGAAAATGAATTTCAGTAAGTATAATGGTAAACTCGATCCCACAACTCTTTATTCATGGTTACATCAATTTGAAGCTTACTTTGCCGCAGTGAGGAAAACACATACTGACAAAGTGATCTTAGCCAATTGGTACTTGGAAGGTGAGGCCATTCCTTGGTGGACTCAGTGGGCTCATGCCCACACCAGAGCATGTATGGCAACTTATGTGTGGGACGAGTTCGTCCGCGACCTTAAGCAACGGTTTCTACCGCCCCACTACCTTGAGCGACTCGAAGACGAGTTCAGGGGAGCGCGTCAAAACGCGCAACCAATCCTTCAGTTTGCCAATAAAATTTCGACTTTGTGTCTGCAATTAGGCTTATCTGATACGGACAAGAAAGGGCAGTTTTTGTATGGCCTGGACACGCAAATCCAATGGGAGGTGCGTATGTTTAGGGCAGCCACCTTTGAGGACGCACTCTCGCTTGCGCAGAGTGCAGAAATGAAACACAATGGTGGCAAGCCCAAGACTTCCCAGTCGGCTTCTCCCAGGGCTAACACCTCGGGGGGCAAAAGCAAGAACCACACGTGGTCTTCCCCTGGACAGAGCCCGGGAGCCTCTGGCTCCAAGAACTCGAACAACGCGTCTAAGCTTACTCCAGACTAGAAAGCGGAGGCAGGCAAGACAGGTGGCAAGTTGAGTGCTGAGGAACTTTCTCAATACAAGGAGGGTAGATGTTTCTTTTGTCATACAAAAGGATATACTTCACGGGATTATCCTAAGAAGCCTCCAAAGCCCGCCGCCGCCGCCTCAACAGCTTCCGTGGTCAGCTCAGCTCCCACACAGACCCCAATGGCTAACCCTAGTTCTTCAAACCCCAGTGCTTCAGTTGGAGCAATTATTAGCCGAGAGCTCGAAGATAAGCAGAAGGGCGCCCATGACTAGGAGTATGAGCGCAACGAATTGCTCAAGTCCTTTGGCTACATAGGTGGCCAGAGAGTCGTCTTGTTTGACAGCGGCAGCACGGAGGATGTGGTCACGGAACAGGCCGCTAGGCGTGCCCGTTTCGAGCTGACTTCGGTGGACAAACAGGTTGAGGGTTTTAGCACAGGTATGACAAGGAGCGTCAAGTATGAAGCTCTAGGTGCTAAGTTAGTGATTCAGGGCATAGAGTTTGTGCGTGACTTTATGGTTGCCCCTCTTGTAGGAGCAGACATAATTTTGGGTATCCAGTGGTTTCACAAGTTTCTTCCTGATGTCAAGTGGGACAAGCACACGTTCCAGATCAATCGGAATGTGTCAAACACCCCGGTGACCATTAAGTGTGAGCCAGGTACTCCGAACTTTCCGCTCATAAGCCACTTGTTGCAGGCTAAGCGAGCAGCCAGAAAAGGCGCACAGTGTGCGATGATTTACATCCAGACAGCCCAGACGGTGGCCAGTGCTTCCGAGAAGTACTCGGTTCTCCATGAAAAGTTCCAGAAGATTTTTCTTCGGAACAGCCTCCCTCCCCAGCTCCCCCCGTCCAGACCGGAGGATCACAGGATTGACCTCCTCCCAGGCTCGGAACCCCCGAGCAAGTTTCCGTGGAACCCCCGAGCAAGTTTCCGTATTGCCTTTCTAAGGCAATGGAATCGGAGTTGGACCGCCAACTCCAAGAATTGTTGCAAGCTGGCTTCATCCGCCCCAGCGTGTCGCCATTTGCAGCACTGATCTTGTTTGTCAAGAAGAAAGATGGGTCTTCCCGGTTGTGTGTCGATTATCGTGCACTCAACAAGCTAACTATCAAGAGCAAATTCTCGATGCCTCGAATTGACTATATTCTCGAGAGGAAGCTGCTCTCAAAAATGGATTTAAAGAGTGGGTACCACCACGTACGGATTGTCGAGGGGGACATCCCCAAGACAGCCTTCCGTACAAAACGGGCCCACTATGAATTTGTGGTCATGCCATTTGGTTTGACGAACGCCCCAGCTACATTTACCCGCATGATGATGCGTATTTTCCGGGATTTGATTGAAAAGTGTGTGTTCATATTTCTGGACGACATACTCATATTTTCAACTAAAGTTAAGCAGCATGACATTGATGTGGAGAAAGTCCTTAAGTTGCTAGAAAGCAACGAGCTCTACGTCAATGAAAAGAAGTCAGAATTTTATCTGTTCCAGGTGCATTACGTGGGGGATATAATTAGTGCTGAAGACATTCGACTTGATCCGACTAAAGTGGCCGAGATTGTTAACTGGGAAGTACCTCAGACAGCCTATGACATTAGATCATTTGTGGGTATATGCCAGACATATTCCACCCACATCGACAAGTTTTCTGACCTCTCGGCAGATCTCACCGATCTGCTAAAGGGAGTGAAAACAAGAAGGCAAAAGATTCAAATGACTCCACGAGCATTGGAGGCATTCCAAAACCTCAAGGTGGCTTTGTCAGAAGCGCCTTGTTTAGCACTTGCCTCGTGGGACGATCCATTTCAAGTGATCACCGATGCGAGTAACATCGCAATTGGAGGTGTATTGCAACAACATGGTCATCCAGTAGCTTACATGTCTCATAAGTTACTGCCCGCCGAGAAGAACTACTCAGTCTATGAGGGGCTAGCCAACTAGAACACAAGACCTGGCCGACTAGAGAAAAAGAAGCTGGCTAACTGGAGGAGCATCACCCGACCCGGAAAAAAATTGCAAAAAATAGGGTGAAAATAGGGGTGGCCAGCCCACAACCAAGGGCCATAAAAGGGATCAAATGTGGACACAATACATGGACAGAATATGGGGATGAATATGCTAACAATCTCTACCACCACCCCTGGACCTCGTCGTTCATCCCAGGCTTCCACATCTCATCACACGGTGAATTATGCTCTCATGAGTTCTCTCCAGGACATCAATGAGCCTGAGAGTCCAAAGGAGGCTCTTTCACAGCCGCAGTGGCGGCAAGCCATGGAAGCAAAGATGTCCTCTATTAAGAGGAATCACACTCGGTCTTTGGTGCCACGGCCTTTACATCTTCGTGTGATTAGTGTGAAATGGATTTTCAAAGTCAAGTTTCATGCAAATGGTGTATATATATATATATATATATATACCTAGATGGATCCAGGAACATGCCCAAATTCACCTTTTAGGAACATGCATGTTATATACTCATGGTAGTCAACCCACAAGGCTATATAACTATCAACTCCATTATGCATAGTATGGACCAAATACTACATCCCCACTAACGTGTCATCAATGCCCAATAGTGGGTGTAGAACTCTATATCAAGATTGTTGGGGTAAAGGCATAATGCCCACCCTTATAGTGTGTACAAGCCCATAAGTTATAGTACATAGTAAACTTAGTACTTTTAATGTACTAAGTGCACTATGTGTACTAGTGCAATATACATGTGTGATAGGGGAGTCACACACTCATTCCCATGAGTTGACTTATCCCCACAACTCTCTCTCTCTCTCTCCCTTGTTCTCTCTGTGTATGTCTCCCACATGAATTACTCTAACCCTAATTCTCCCATTCAACTGGTATCAGAGCCTTCAACTAGAGCCATGGTCATTCTGCTGGTCATACCCTGATTTCCTGCTGGTCGCCATCCAGACACACGGCAGCAGTGGTGCGTGTGTAGAACTATTGCTGGCATTAGACGAGTTGAGTCCTGGAGAAGAAGCGCAAGGACACGACAAGAGCAGCGAAGTGTGTAGCACCACTAGGCGGATAGGCGAAGGAAAACGCAGCAACGCTCGCAGCAAGTCGTGACATCGTGAGCAGCGCCTGGCCACTAGGCGAAGGCAGCACTGGCCCTTGTTCACTATCGGCAACGAGGACAGACGAGAAGAGCTCGTGAAAGAAGGCTACAGGCGAAGACGGCACTGATTTGAGTCGGCGGCAGCTGGTAGGCAGGCGAGCGAAGAAGGTAGCGAACCACTGGGCGCCTGGCCACTAGGCGAAGGCAGCGCTGGCCCTTCGCTCCTCAGCTCCACAGCTCATCGCCAGAGCCAGCATCGTTTTTATGCGTGGAAGCCCTTCTTCTACAACTTCAGGGCAAGCAATGCTCTCCTTCAGAAAATCAGAGCATCTCATCTTCTTCTGAAAAATCTGCACTAATACAGCTACAACAGCTTCATCTTGGGTGATAACCATGCATGCAAGATTCTTGGCAGAGGTGATGTGAGGCTTGTGTTTTCAGATGGCTCACAGCTTATGCTCCATGATGTCACGCATGTGCCTGAGATCAAGAAGAACCTGCTTTCTACTGGACAGCTTTATGATGCTGATTATGTTACCACATTTAGTCGTGGAAAGTGGAAAATTAGTAAGGGCTCACTGGTTGTTGCCAGAGGCTCTAAGGTGGACACTCTTTATTTCATGCATGCAGGTGTTTGTCACCGTGCTACTGTAAATGCAACCGAGCTGCCGGAAATCTCTATGTGGCATAGCCGGTTGGGACACATGAGTGTCAAAGGAATGGAGCAATTGTCTCGTTTGGGTTACTTACCTTCTCTAAAGTTTTCAAGTTTTCAGTTTTGTGAGCATTGTATATATGGTAGGCAACTACAGTGCCCCCACAAGAAAGCTCTTGGACAAAAAGATGCTCAGTTAGAGCTTGTGCATACAGATGTATGTGAGATGCCTCAGCTTTCTTTGGGAGGGGCAAAATATTTTGTCTTTTATTGATGATGCCACATGCAAGGTGTGGGTTTATCCTCTTCGTTTGAAGAGTGATACATTCTCAGTGTTTCAGAAGTTTGTTGCTCATGTTGAGAATCAAACTGGCAAAACACTGAAGGCTTTGCGTTCCGACAATGGTGGAGAGTATATGTCCAAACAGTTTCAGGACTTTTGTGACGCTAAAGGCATCAAGAGGGAGCTCTCTACTCCTTATGATCCTCCACAAAACGGGACAGCAGAGAGGATGAACAGGACCATACAGGAGAAGGTCCGTTCTATGTTGTCACATGCTGCATTACCTCATGGTTTTTGGGCTGAAGCTGTTATGACAGCCGTTCACCTTATAAACAGGTCACCTAACACGAGGCTTGGTGGGAAAGTGCCAGAGGAAGTATGGACAGGGAAGCCTCCGTCATACAAGCACTTGAGAGTGTTTGGTTGTGTTGTGTACGTACACATACGCAGGGAAATGCGCACCAAACTTGATCCTAAGTCTCACAAATGCATATTCCTAGGATATGGTGACAGAGGTGAAATGGGGTATAGACTTTGGGATCCCGTGAATAGAAAGATTATACGCAGCGATGATGTCATTTTTTATGAAACATGCATGTATAAGGAGCCTGCAAGGCAACAGGAGCCTAGCAGAGTCATCTTTGATGATGATGGACATCATGGACAACAACCAAGGGCTGTAAATCAACCATTACAGCAACAAAACCAGCCCTTAAATGGTGCTGAAAATGGTCCAAATGGACAGCCAGAGATGGCAGAAGATATCCCTATGGATATACCACAGTTGGAGGAGATACCGGGCATGATATTTCAGCCTTATGGCATGGAACAGGAGCCACCAATGGGTGATATGCAGGCTGGACAGCAACCTGCAAAATGATGGTCATTGGGTACGGAGGTCCACTAGACCCTCCAGAGCCCCTGACAGGTTTGTTCCAGGGGTTGACTACTTGATGCTTACTGACTGTGGGGAGCCCTCATGTTATAAGGAGGCTTTACAGAGGGCAGACAAGGCTCTTTGGGAGCGTGCCATGAAGTCAGAGATGGATTCTCTGCACAAAAATGGAACATGGAAGTTGGTGCCTTTGCTTGCAGGCAAGAAGCTTTTGCCATGCAAGTGGGTTTACAAGCTCAAAGTTGCACCAGATGCAAAGCCAAGATACAAAGCCAAGTTAGTGGCTAAGGGCTTCAAGCAGGAATATGGTGTGGACTTTGAGGAGATCTTCTCTCCAGTGGTCAAAATGACCACTTAGAGCTGTGTTAGCTTTGGTTGCACATGATGATCTGGACTTGATTCAGATGGATGTGAAGACTGCTTTTCTTCACGGTGATCTCCATGAGGAGATATATATGCAGCAGCCAGAAGGTTATGCAGTGAGTGGAAAGGAGAAGCTTGTATGCAAGCTGAAAAAGAGTCTTTATAGGCTCAAACAGGCACCAAGGGAATGGTATCATAAATTTGATACATTCATGAAATCACAGCATTTCAGGAGAAGTGACATAGATCACTGCTTGTACACCAAGAAAGCTTTGGATGGCAGTCTATTGATCCTCATCTTGTATGTTGATGATATGTTGATTGCCGGGAAATCTTGTAAGGAGATGGATACCTTGAAGCAGAGGCTGCATCAAACCTTTGATATGAAGGTTTGGGTAATGCAAATCACATTTTGGGTATGCGGATACTTCGGGACAGAAATCAGCATGTGTTGTATTTGTCTCAGAAGGAATACATTGGCAAAGTTTTGCAGAGGTTCAATATGGACGGGGGGAAGAAGACTAGTACTCCTTTGCCTCCATATGTGAAACTCAGTGCTATGGACAGCCCACAGTCAGATAGTGGCAGGGCTGATATGGCCAAGATTCCGTATGCTTCAGCTTGTGGCAGTCTCATGTATGCCATGGTTGCTACTAGGCCGGACATTGCATTTGCAGTGGGAGTGGTTTCTAGATACATGGCCAACCCTGGCAAGAAGCATTGGAAAGCAGTGAAAGGTGTCATGAGATACCTGAAGGGCACACAGGATATGTGCATTTGTTTTGGCAAACAGGATGCATTAGTGCATGGTTACACGGATTCGGATTATGCCGGTCATCCAGATAACCGGAAGTCTACTACCGGTTATGTGTTTACATTCACAGGAGGTGCTGTGTCATGGATATCCAGGATGCAGAAGTGCACAGCCTTATCTACTACAGAGGCCGAGTATATTGCAGCCACAGAGGCTTGCAAGGAGGCATTATGGCTATCTCGGTTAGTGGTTGATTTGGGTTATACAGGGGATATTCCATTGTTGCATTGTGACAGTCAGAGTGCCATCCAGTTGGCAAAGAACCCTGTCTTTCATGCAAAGACGAAGCATGTGGATGTGAAGTATCACTTCATCAGAGAGGTGATAGAGAACAAGCAAATTCAGCTTGTTAAGATTCATACAGATGACAACCCGGCTGATCTGTTGACGAAGAGTTTGCCTCCGGAGCGGTTTGCTCATTGCAGACACTTGGATGAGGCCAGTTTCAGCCTTGATATGGCCTTGTATATTATCATGTACATGCTGATTTTTCTTTTTCTTTACTTAAGGGCACTTTGCCTTTAAGTGGGAGGTTGTTGGGGTAAAGGCATAATGCCCACCCTTATAGTGTGTACAAGCCCATAAGTTATAGTACATAGTATACTTAGTACTTTTAATGTACTAAGTGCACACTGTGTACTAGTGCAATATACATGTGTGATAGGGAAGTCACACACTCATTCCCATGAGTTGACTTATCCCCACAACTCTCTCTCTCTCTCTCCCTTGTTCTCTCTGTGTATGTCTCCCACATGAATTACTCTAACCCTAATTCTCCCATTTAAAGATATGATCTCACACACGCACTCCACACACACACACACACACACACACACACACATAAGAGCATATATTCACACAAAGCCCTTCGTACTGAGTTTCTGTCAAACCTCCGGAGATGCAGGGCAGACTCAGCCATAATGAAGCCTAGCACTAAGGGAAGTAGCAAATAGAAAGAATTAGTACATTAAATAAGTAGTTGATAGGGCAAATGCACCGCTAAAGATAGAAAGAATAAGCACAATATCAACTGCCGCAACTCGGACGAAAACTTCACAATGTGAAATCTGCATGTCCGCTAATACGGCTTAATTATATACCTAGGTGAATCCAAGAACATGCCCAAATTCACCTTTTAGGAACGTGCATGTTATATACTCATGGTAGTCAACCTGCAAGACTATATAACTATCAACTCCGTTATGCATAGTATGGACTAGATACTACGACATCCCCACTAACGTCATCAGTGCCCAATAGTGGGTGTAGAACTCTGTGTCAAGATATGCTCTCACACACGCACTCCACACACATAAGAGCATATATTCACACACAGCCCTTCGTACTGAGTTTCTGTCAAACCTCCGGAGATGCAGGGCAGACTATGGTACTTTGGACAAGTACAAAGCCCACCTTGCTACTCGAGGATATGCTCAGAAGGCAAGTAAAGACTTTGATGAGACATTTGCTCCTACAGCCAGGTATACCAGGTATACCACCATCAAGATTGTTTTGGGTCTGGATGCACACTTCAGATGGCCCGTGTTCCAGATGGATGTCAAGTCTGCTTTTCTGAATGGAGATTTAGAGGAGGAAGTTTATGTTGAGCAGCCTCCTATAGGCCACAGTACCTCATGTACAAGAGGGGAGATAGGTGAGTTATCCCATAGACAAGTTGCAGAAGTCAAGGCAAGAGAGAGCCTAACTCAGTTGTATAAGAAGATCCAATTGGGCAAAGCTATGAATCAAGCAATCAAGATTGGAGCATATCTGAGTAAGTCTCTTGTGCATTGTCTCTTGTTATTTCAGTTCTTTCATTTAGTTAATCATGCTTAAGTGTAGTTTTCATTCTCCTTAGCAAGCTACCTTGCTCTAGATCCATGAATCTTATCATGGTATCAGGCCAGGCTGAGCAAGCTACCTTAGGAGGCTTGCATTAGCATAGGATTAAAAGTAGGATTAGGATTGCATATCCACCTTGAATTTGTAAAGTGGTCCCGAAAAATAGAGGAGTGCTGAACAATCAAGTGATGGAATAGAATGCATTAGAGTTTTGCATTGAGAGGTAGGAGAAGAGCATTAAGCATTGCATCGAAGTAGGAGAAGGAGCAATTCGCTCGGCAAGAAGAGTACAGGTGAACAAGTCTCAACACCTCAAGAAGAGAGGAAGAGCAGCTGCCACAGCAGCACCGCCTTCAACCGGCTCTTGCGACCTTGCCCATTAATGCACAACCTATCTGCATCCGCACGCATCACAAGCTTTCGACTCCTCATCACAAAATTGCTTCCACCATCAGCTGCCAAGAGCTACAGTAGCCCTTAGCAAATCTCAGCCTCACGCTTCAGAACTGGCAGTGCTCTTCACATCCGTCAGAACTGGGGTGGTACTTCAAGAAGCTAAGGGCCAAGAGGCCAAAGAGAAGGGTAAAGAGTACGTGCAAACGAGGACCAAGAAGTAAATCGGTAGCTCATACACTATCAGCCTCCCTAGTGATCTACCATGCCAAGCAGCGACCCCAATGTACAGAGATAAAATTATCTCTTATAATTCCCTTCTTCAAGGCTCTCAGCACTGGGCTTCTCGCTGCTTTCTGAGGTCAGGCCATTGGCAGAACAGCAACCAACAGTGGGTGCATCCAACGAGCGCTGATTTCTGAAGAATCCAGGCCACCGATTCCTATAACCATAAGGTTATCTCTAGCCTTATCTCAAAGGTTCCAAAGGTTAAGATAAAGTTTTAGCTTTATAATCATCTCCTTCTTGTGATTATGCTTAGTCAAGGCTAGTTCATATGGAGACACTCTTTAAGCTTATTTACACGGGTGAGTGGGCCCTTCAAGCGGCTTTTCACATGGAATCAAATTCATGCCCATCAATTCGTGTCTATCTTGCGTACCACATCACGGGTGCAGTCCAAGCTTCCACTGCATGGAAACGTCGTCCTAAAAGGGCGTGCACATGGGCCTTCTAATCATCATTCCCCACTTGCATCAATAAATGTCAAAATGGCAACATGTGTGTGTATTCCAAAATTGTAAAAATGGGATTAGACACTGCCCTTGAGCCAAGATGCCAAGTGGTAAGCCCTTCCCGCAAAAATCATTTGCATTTGTGTGTTGCATTAAAGGATTTCAGACACTGCCCGTGCAAAACACAAGGTAAGACCGCCCATGCATGTCCACTGGACGCATATATTTCCCAAAATTGCATTTGCATAGAAAGAAATCCAAAGCTCCATGTAAACTAAGCCAATCAAGAAGGCACCACCACTCCTCCAATTAAGCAATTTAATGTACGGCCAATAGAGCGTGAGTAAGAACTAAGAATCAAAGACCAGAATCCAGTCCAAAGCCAATGAGCCAAGATCAAGAAAAGAAGAAGTCCAAGTGCCAAGAAGCCAAGGACTAAGAGAAGATATAAAGAAAAAGCCCGAAGACCGAGAGCCCAAGCAAGAGCCAAGAGAGCCGAAGCCAGAGCAAGGAGTCAAGAGGTAAGCAAAGAGGCAAAGAAACCATCAAACCAAAGAGCAAATGAAGCAATGTAATCGAGGACCCATGAGAGACATCCTACCTGATGAGGAAGAGCCCACGAGAGTCACTCACCAAAGATGTAAAATCCTACACCCTTGTGATACGAGGCACAGCCCCACACTAAGGGGGGTGATAATGAAGGCATAGCCAACCATGTAATCAAGAACCACTACACTCCTGGTGACAAAGGACACGGTAATGACTGTCAGAATGCACAGCGGAAATGAAGACAACTACTATAGAGAGCAAAATGCAGATGAGAGAGCGAGAGAAGCTGTGTAACTCTGCTATATATACACAAGAAAATCCCGAATGATACAATGGCAAGTGTGGGGGCAGGGGCCATTTTATATGGCCCCAAGCTGCTGGTTGGCCAGCCCAAAAAACAGGCTGACAGCAGCATATATGCTCACGACCAGCAACACTAGTCCACGACCAGCAAAAAGCAAGTCGGCCAGGTAACGAGCAATCGGCGAGTGCTGCACATCAGGTCGGGTAGCAAAGGGATCAGTCGGCCAGCATCTGATACAGCCGACAGCCCTCCCACACCCAAAAAAATGGAAAAAATACATGGAAAGTGAGGAAAATTGGGGAACACCGAAACTCAGCGGGCACACTCTCACCAGCCTGGACATTTCCCAGTATGAAAGGGGTCTTGGTGGACTCCAGGATGTCTAAATATTTGGAAAGTACAAGCTTTGGGAATGGGGGATTATCCTAGAATACAAAGGACCACACTCCTAAAATTTAGGAGAGTTGCTAGTTTTGGCCCAACTCCGATGGAAATTCTGTTCGCGTCATTACATCTGGAATTGAGCAGATACCAAGAGTTGGCAAAGTGCCTATGACAGAATGTCTACCAGTTGGGATACTTTTAGAGATAAAGTTTATGGAAGGACCCATTCTCTTAGATTGGGACATGTGGCAAGAAAGTGGATCAAAGTGAGACAAGTGGCCTGACACTTGTTAGAAAATGGATCAAAGTGAGACAAGTCGCCTCACACTTGTCACTTCAGCTATTGTGTGGCTCTCCACTTGTCATTGTAGCCTTCTCTTGCCATTTTAGCTCATGGGAGGCCAAATCTATAAATTGGAGCCCTCTCTCTTCATTAAGAGAGGCTCTCTTGCTGCACACTAGCCTCTACCACCGTTGAAGGCTTCCCTAATGATGGCTACTCTCTTTCTCTCTCTCTTGAAGGCTGCCCATGAAGAATATCGACTGTTGGGGGGACTGTTTTGGAGGCTTCCATCGTGAAGAAATACTGAAGGCAAGGGTATTTAATCATTTATTATGATTTCTAGCCATTGTACTTGTTGTACCAGCCCTTGTACTAGCTGTACCAGCTTCTGTACTTGTTGTACCACCCATTGTACCGGCTGTACCAACTTCTGTACTTGTTGTACCACCCATGTACCGGCTGTACCAACTTCTGTACTTGTTGTACCACCCATTGTACTGGTTGTACCAAATTCTGTACTTGCTGTACCAACCAATGTAGTCACTATACATGATGTACCAGCATTTGTACTTGCTGTACCTACTGTACCAACCACTGTACCTACTGTACCAACCACTGTACCGGCTGTACCAACCATTGTACCTGCTATACAGGTTGAATGGAGAGTTGTACTTGCTGTACCAGCTCTATTGCATGAAGACCCGTGGTTTTTGGGAAAGAATCAGTACCCACACGGAGGTATATGGATTATGTTGTTGGCTCGGCATTTCTACAGCCTATATTCCGGCTCAGTTGCCTCGTGTTGGGCGTGTTATGGCATTTGTATATGGATAATCCGGCATCTCCCGTGGGGAGAGTAAGGCCCTCAAAGCCTGTACATGATATTATTCTCCTTGGGTAATAAAATACTCCAAGGGGGGGGTCGGCCCATTCTGGCCTCTATGCCGTGTCACACATGCAAGCTCCATTTTCAGCATTTGTGGATGGTTTTGTCCAGCTTTTATGTTTTATGCAAAGTGATAATGGATATGTGTTAAGGTTGTGGCCATGTTTAAATGTTTAAATGTTTTAATATGCTTTGATGGTATCGACAAGTGTGTCAAAGGCCCTAGTCCCCCGGGCACCCACTGCGAGTTTCACACACCCACATTAGAGGCCCTGGTGTAATGTACAGACAGGAGATGACTGCTAACACCCTCTCTCAGCTCTTGGATGTGGAACCAACCCCAGTGAGTGAGCTGGAGTGCTCCCGGAGCATAGCTAAGGTAGAGACTTTGAGAAGAGGTCTGCCGCATTGTCCTCCATCGAACAATAAACAAGCAAAGATGTCACCAACCAAAATCTTCTCATGGACAAAGTGATAGTTTTCTCCATTTTTCCCATTTTTGGTCATGGGGGCTGTCTAGTTCTGGCTGACTATGTATGTGCTGACCGACTGAGGTTTTTGTCCTGGCCAACCATGTATATGCTGGCCGATTGGCTTTATCCCAGTCAACTAGTTTTTGCTACTGTCGCCTGTTTTTGGGCTGGTTGACCAACAGCATAGGGTGGTATAAATACCACCTTGCCCCACACTCCACTTTGTACCGGATCTTTGTGTATATAGCAGAGTTTATACAGCTTCTCTCTCTCTACACTTCTGCGTTTTGTTTCTCACAGCAGTTGTCTCATTTTTCGTTGTGCATTCCAACACCAGGATCGAGCGCCTAGTGCTCTGATACCATGATCGAATCCCCATATGTCACCACCAAACCACAACGATCACAGGAAGGCAGTGATCCTTGTCGCCTGCTGACCCCCTCACGTCCACACAAAAAACAAGGTGGGGAAGATACCTATGAGCCATGCCCACTATGCTACATATATAGCTCCATCCAAGCCCCCCAATTCACATGTGGGATTACTCCACGAGTTCCTTGGCTCTTCATGCACTCCACGACAATGCATTGGTGGCAACCAAATTCTAACACCCTTGGGGTTGGGGACTAGTCCAGCAGGGTTAGGGGAGCCCTGGGATTAGGGAAAGCAGAGAGAATAGGTGTATATTTTTTTATATCTCCTAGGTACGAGGAATTACCCAATCTTGACAGGATAGGTAATTTGATTGGCTACGACAATTGTCTCCATGATGTCAAATTATCCGGTTCCTCCAGAGTTGGATTGAGAGATTGTTGTGTTCCTTGTGACTCTAGTTCAAGTTAGTCTGTCTTTAGTTCCACTAAGATAGTTGAGGAACAATGGTTGCAGATTTAGTCAATTCTTATGCAGAGTTGCGAGTGGAAAGAGAAGACATGGTGAACCAAATTATGGAGCCAGTTGTCAATTGTAGTTTGAGTTTCCCCTGTTTATTTCCAAGAGTGGAAATGTCTTAGGAGGTTAAGTCCAATCTTTCATGTCAATAAACTCAAAGAGATGCTGGGAGCTAAGGTTAGCATTGACTCCTAAGGACCTTGTTGAGGTTAAGGACTTGTCTTACATTCCACATGAACCGGAAACGGTGATTGATTTCAAAGAGAGTCGACTTAGAAATTAGTTGATTCCTAAGTATTAAATTAAGTGTAAAGATAGAACAAAGGAGGACTCCACTTGGGAAACACTAGTTTATAGCATAGGTTTCTTGGTTTTCTTTCTTAGATAGATTTTTGTTTCCAAAAGTGGAAACATTTGAGGAGAGGAGGTATGTTACATACCTTGTCATGAGCATCCCGCACTTGGATGCCACGTGGACATATTTGAACAAAAGGTGCAGGACCTGGAGTGGAAAACTAGTCCCATGTGAGCCCAGTCCGGGACGAGTCAGCCAAGGTTCCACTCTATACGTCCAAGGACAAGTGTGCATTGTCCTGCACATGAAGCAATGCCAGTCTATACTGTGAGTCTCTCTCCGGAATGATGTCAGGAGACATAAGTAGTTGGTTTGCAACCAGTTGCCAAGCAGCTATAGAAGCATGTAGAAGGGGTCCAGTCCTTACGGCGGCTATTAGCATATATAATCTCCTGTTGGTGGCTTTTTTGGTGTTTACTGGGGCCATTTCTATGCTCAGGCATTCCCCCATTTTTCCTATATTTTTTTCCTATTTTATGGCCCTTCGATGTGAGTTGCCCACCCATTTTATGGAGTTTTTCACCTATTTTCAGGTCGTGTAGGAGTCTAGGATGTTGTCGGCCAACTTATCTTGGAGCATATTTATGGGCTGCCCTCTTCCTCATTTATCATTCATTCTTTGATCATTCTTGTTGATCACTTTGGTGAGCACCTTCAGCCCTCTGCCTACGGAGTCCACTCCTCACCTACGGGCTGGTTGCATCCACTCTTTTCTTGAGGATTAGTGCATCACCGTTTTGCTGTTTTCTCTCCTCTCTCTGTTGGATTATATCATCTCTAGAGGGTCGACATCATCTTTTTCATGCTTGTATTGGCCATTTATGAGGCCCTGCATTGGCATATCTTAGTAGAGATTATTCAGCATTTTTCTACCAATTTTTGGTATTTGTAGGCATTTTATGTAGCATTTTTTGCTACTGCCATGTTGTCGGCTTGCTACGGCCGACCAGCATCCTGAGGGAGTACATAAGGGCTGGCTCCCTTTCCCTCAATTCATCTCATTTTTCAGCATTCAATTGAGGTCATTAGCAGCTGCTACAGCTTCTCATCATTGTACAGCACCTATAGGCTTCCCTCATGCTCAATTTCAGCAATAAACATCAGTTTCCAGCATTTACAGGTGTTGTACCTGGGCCTACATCTTGTTTTATATTTGCTTCACTTTCTTTCATAGTATCATAGAAAAACGCTGACCTGTGAGTGAGCAGAAGAAAGCTGTGTTTTCTGTTTTGGAGCAGAGGCTTCGACAGTTTGCTGCGTTTTCTGCAAATTTCAGCGTAGAAGCTGCTGTGTTTTCTTCCGGGAGCAGAGGCTTCCTCAAGAGTGCTGCGTTTTCTTCATCTGACACTTGGGACTGTTGTATTTCTGAATTTTCAGCAAAGATTGCTGATTTTTCTTATTGTTGAAGCCCTCTTCTAGGTGTTGAGGACAGGGAACTACATCTTCAAAAGATCTTCTTCCTCTCCTTTCAGTTTCCCACCCTCCCTCCCTCCCTTTCTTCTTGCTGTGCACAGCCTAAGAGAGGAGGGCTTGCTGAATTTTTTTTTCAACCCCTTTCTTCAGAGAAGGTTTCTTGTCACAGGACATGGCTTCACGAGATTTCTCTACTGCTACTCCTTCTCTTGTTGATTCTCCCGCACCATCACAGCCTGGATCCCCTGCTCCCGCCGCTCCACAGGTGGTTCCTATTCCCAATCTTTCCTTACTGAGTTTCTCTCATCCAAGTCTTGCTCCCACCCCTACCCACATACCATCCTACAATCCTCCCCAAGTCAGTGACTCCATGAAGCTTACCGCAACCAACTATCATACTTGGTCTTTCTACACTCAGTTGTTGCTGGAAGGAGCCAGTGTGTGGATGGCTATCTCCACACCTCACTTGGTGGACCCTGCTTTGAGAAGCATATTGGATGCTCGGCCTCATCTTATCATCATCCATTGCATGACTCCACCCATACAAGCATAGTTTATCTCCTCCCGGTGTAATGCTCATCAGATGTGGACAGAGATCCAGAGGAGGTATGGGAGAGTTTCGACAGTGAAGATTGCCAAATTGGAGTCAACGGGAGCACCGTCAACAATCCCATCCATAAACTTCTTGGTAAGTTGCCTACTTCCTTTGATTCTTTCAGGGATAATATTTATTTCCGCGATCCTCTCCCCCCTTTTGAGGAAGTCATGAGTTATCTCCACGACAAGTGCATGCTTCGCGGAAAAGGAAAGTCGAAGTCTGCTCTTGTTGCCTCGTGACAAGGGCACGGGCAAAGGCAAAGGCCGAAAAGGAAACTCCAACAACAACAACAAAAACAAAGGCAAAGGCAAGGGTAAACAGGATTCTAAGAAATCCAAGGACAAAAGCAATGAATGTGATTATTGTGGCAGGACAGGTCATACTGAGGCTCGCTGCTTTGCTTGTCGTGATGATTCTCGAGCAGCAAAAGCCAAGTATAAAGCCCAGGATGCTTCTAAAGCATCTAACAAGGACAACACCAAAGATAAAGGCAAAGTTTCAGAGGAGGGATCTGCCAAAGTTGCATACATGGCAGTCATAGATTCATCCACTTCTTCGAAGGATTCATTCCTCGTGATCACAGATATGCCTTCTCCTAAAGAGGTTAATGTCACACCTGAAGCGGTGGAATGGGTTGGTGATAGTGGTGCTTCTGCCCACATGACCAATCAGGCCCATATCTTGGAGGACTACCAAACTCTCTCTTCTTCAGTTCGTATCGGCAACAACTCTTCGCTTTCTGTCACCGGTGTTGGTAATGTTTCTTTGGGTTCCTCTGCCACCTTACATGATGTTATGCATGTACCACGAATTTCCAAAAATCTGTTTTCAATATACAAAGCTTCTCAGAAGGGACTTGGTGTGTACTTTGATGATGAGGTCATCAAAGTAATCGACAGGAAGACTCTCTCGATTGTTGCCAATGGAGTCCATGATGGGGGTCTCTACAAGATCACCAATTTTTCTTCCCAGATCCCTCACACTGATTCCCATATTCATCAGCTTTTCTCACCCATGTTGGCTTTGGTTTTTGAGGTAGATACTTCTTTGTGGCATTCTCCCTTCGGTCATGTACCCATTGCTGCCTTACAGAAGTTCCATTCTAAGCAAGTTGTCAACGGACTACCTCAGCTCAGGTCTCTCTCACACATCTGCTCATCCTGCATGATGGGCAAGCATCATCGAGATGCATTTCCAGAGGAGGCCACTCATTGAGCAACCCGAAGACTAGAGCTTATACATGCAGATCTTGCAGGACCTATGGAGGTTGAGTCTCTTGGCGAGGCTCGATATTTTCTTCTTCTTGTGGATGATTTCACTCGCAAAGTCTGGGTATGTTTTTTGGCTCGCAAGTCAGATGCTTTTGCCAGTTTCAAGACTTGGATCGCGATGGTGTAAAATCAGTCTGGGGGTAGAGTTTCATTCCTCCGGACTAATAATGGTGGCGAGTTTGTACCATTTGATGACTTCCTTGCTTCGAAGGGCATTCATCGACAGACTTCAGTTCCTTACACTCCTCAGCAGAATGGAGTTGTGGAACGAAAGAACCGGACCGTCAAAGAGATGGCTCGTGCTTTGTTGCATCATGCAGGTCTCCCTCCTGCTTTCTGGGGTGAAGCTGTGGCTACCTCAGTTTATCTCATTAACCGCTCTCTCACAAAAGCGGTTGAGGGGATGACTCCGGAGGAGGCCTTTACAGGACACAAGTCTTCTATATCTCAGCTTCGTGTTTTCGGCTATGTTGCTTATGTGCATGTCCCAGATAAGAGAAGGACCACACTTGCCCCGAAGTCAAAGAGGATGATCTTCACAAGCTACAGTCTGAGATCCAAAGGGTACCGCTTCTGGGATCCGGAGGTTGATGACATCATCATTTCCCATGATGCTCGATTTGATGAGAGCTTTTTTGGCATTGATTCCTCTGGAGGCCTGATGCATCTTCCGACTTTCTGGATGATCCATTCCCGGCAGATGCTAGTGATCTTTTACCTCTTCCACGTCCAACTCCTCCTCCTCCCCTTGTTGCAACCCCGGTGCCAGCTGCTCCTTCACAGTCACCCGTTCCCATTGCATCAGCTTTGGCAGGCTGTATTGATACTCTGGTCTACATCTGGATATTGCTTCATGCTTGGTTCTGGATTGGTTTCTTGGAGGTCTCAAAAGCAGAGGATTGTTTCTACTTCCACCGAGGCTGAGTATAAATCCTACCTTCTCTCCTCTACTGAAGCACTTTGGATTCATCAGATTCTGGAGCATTTGTGTTGTGCCGACACTTCCCCAATTACTATTTTCTCGGATTCTCAGAGTGCTATCGCTCTAGCGCAAAATCTTGTGATACGGAGACGATCCAAGCATATTGAAGTGCATTATCATTTTGTACACGATTGGATCGAGTTGGGCCTTCTTCGACTGGCCTACTGTTCTACCAAGGAAAATGTCGGTGATCTCTTCACCAAACCACTTCCGAGAGCTACTATGGAGGTGTTACTTCAGCGTGCTAGTATTGGACCACCCCTCTAGCGCTGAAGATGAGGTGTTGGATTATATCATCTCCAGAGGGCCTACATCATCTTTTTCATGCTTGTATTGGCCATTTATGAGGCCCTCCATTGGCATATCTTCGCAGAGATTATTCAGCATTTTTCTACCATTTTTTGGTATTTTTAGGCACTTTATGTAGCATTTTTTGCTACTGCCATGCTGTCGGCCTGCTACAGCTGGCCGACCAGTATCCTGAGGGAGTATATAAGGGCTGGCTCCCTTTTTCTCAATTCATCTCATTTTTCAGCATTCAGTTGAGGTCATTAGCAGGTGCTACTACTTCTCATCATTGTACAGCACCTACGGGCTTCCCTCATGCTCAAATTTCAGCAATAAACATCATATTTCAGCATTTACAGGTCTTGTACCTAGGCCTACATCTGTGTTTTATATTTGCTTCACTTTCTTTCACTCTCTTGGAGCTTCAGCGTTTTTGTCATTCGTCTACATCTTTCCAATGCCCTCTGACATGGTATCAAAGCCCAGAGACGTCTAGACCTGGAATCGCTGGTGCTGATTTTTTGCGTTTCACGCAATCTTGGTGGCTGTCCGCAGTGTTTCAAACCTGCGTTTTCTTCTCCGGCGGGTGCAGATCTGCTTTTTTTGCATTTTTTTCCCTCTCCACTCTCTTTCTTTCCCGCCCACCCTCCCTACAAATGCAAAGAGCACCTCTCGGGCTGTTTTGGTGGCTGCATTTTTCAGAGGAGGTACATCATGGCACTCATCCAACCCCGGGCGGTTCAGATACCCACTCTTCCAACTTTTCCCCTCAGATGCCAAGTTGGATGGCACAACTATGACATCTAGGAAGTCATGGTGGAAGCAGTCTTGGAGACTTATGATCTTCTAGAGTTCATCTGTAACATGCGGAAGCTTCGGGGGAGATCGGTAACTTCAATGCTCAGAAATCAGCACAGTTTTTGCAATGGAATTAACGCACAAACTGAATGAAGATGTGCAGAAATATATATATATATATATATATATATATATATATATATATATATATATATATATATATATAGAGAGAGAGAGAGAGAGAGAGAGAGAGAGAGAGAGAGAGAGAAATGAAATGAAATGAAATGTTATATTAACGTCTTCAAAAGGCCATAATGACCTATGAGACCAAAAGTTACATCATGGTGGATCTGATACAATGTCTGGATAAAAAAACCCAGAAAATGAAAAATAAAGATGATACTACTGGCACCTAGAAAATGAAACTGGAACTGGAAGGTACACTATGGAGGTACCTCCATCTCATAATATGTGCCGCATCGGACACTGGCGGATCTCCTCAATATCCTCTGTGGTCAGCACCCTGACTGGGTGTCTCGCATGCCTCGCAAGAATAATCCGAATCTGCCGCTGCAACCTCCGTCTATGCTGGGATGCCCTCCTCCGTGGTCGTGGGCGTCTGGACCACCCAAGCTCAATCGCACGATCAATCAGTGTACCCGTGGTGTGGGCGGTATCCATGTCCTGCTGCTGCTGTGGTCCATCTGGCGCAGTGATGGCCGGACTAAAGAAGTCTGTAATGTGCCTCTGAGTCTGGCTCTCTGTGCGCCTAAGCAGGCTATCTCTATGTCTCCGCAGCTCAAGCAAGAACAATCCCAAACACCTCTGGTCCTGGTACCCCATGACTCTGGAAAGTGGTCCAAAACCCTCTCTGAATAAACAGTGGAAACGACCACGTATCTCATAGTATGCAGTACAATGGCATATATAATGCAGCTCTGTCTCTGGCTCCCCATGGCATACTCGGCATATCCTGGCCTCAGCTGGTATACCTCTATATCGGCCAATCTCAATCTCAAGCTGGTGTGAGGATGTGCGAATCTGACCAATAGCACATCGTACTGCATGAGACAAGTGTACATCCATGTAACTGGGTCTGATCACAAAACCATCTGCTGTGAGCTGAAGAAAATGTTCTCTGTAGAAAGCCATCTTCGTGCCCAGCTCCTCAGTCGGCTGTATCCATGTCCTCCTAATGTCCAGCTGAACTAAATCCTGACGGATGAGTCTGGTAATCTCTGTCCGTGTAAGAGTGAGAGAGGGTGCCTCCAGAGAATACTGGAAGGGAGGCAATCTGTCCATGCTAAAACCATGTGCCTGGAACCAAGATGTCATCTGTCCATACCAACAAGCCGTGTCTCCCTGTAAAGCTAACTGTCGGGAGGACTCCAGGGCGAGGCGTGCATATCTGTCTCGGGGGAGATCCCACAAGCCATGTATGTAGGAGACTGATCTCGTAAGAGCCTCAATCACCAGAGGGGCAGCCGCCAGCTCTGCTCGAATAATCTCATGAGGTACCACAGCCTTGGCTCTAATAAGCCTAGCAATCATAGATACCAAAGGCCTCTCCATACCTCTCCACCCGCCTGCGCTGTGATGGCCCACTGAAGGTCCCCATATCTGCACTCCATAAAGCATAGCTGATGTCACTAGAGTGTCAAAAAGCCAGAGTTTTGTTCGAGGTTCCTGAAACTGAACCTGCGAACACATCCTCTCCAAACCACCCACGGCTGCATGTGCTCTAGTCAATCTAGTCTCTGCTGCTCTCCTCATCGAAAACACTGGCCCACTGAATACTACCCCAAGATATGTATATGCATCTGTATACTCCACAATCTCCTGCCCATATGTAAATGTGGGAGCTGATCGCCTAACCCACTGTGGCGTGGTGTTAAACACCATAACCTTGGTTTTGCCAAGGTTGACAGACAATCCACTATCATGTGCAAACTCATGTAAAGCATCCAGATGACGCTGCATACCCTCAGGAGAGTCAGAGATCAACACAATATCATCAGCATATAACAATAGTGGGATCCATGTACCTGCTAGCTGGGCTCCTCTGTCCCCCAATCTCTCAATGTAGTCAGAAGCCTCATCCACATACATACCAAACAGTGAAGGAGATAACGGGCAACCTTGCTTCACTCCTATAGTGGAGTGAACCAAAGTAGAGACCCCCTCTGGGGTGCGTACCTGTCCTGCAACTGATCTGTATAAAGCCATAATTCCCCATATGAGCTCTGTGGGTACCCCCATCTCCTGTAATCGCCTCATCAATCTGGCTCTGGGCACTGTATCAAATGCTTTGCGGAAGTCCACAAAGCTACAATAAATCCGTCGCCCATGCGACCTGCCCTCCTCAATAATGGCCCGGAGAGTCAAGATGTGGTCAAGAGTAGAGAAACCTCTCCTGAACCCTGCCTGTCCCTCTGCTCGAATGCCAGCTCTCTCTGCCCATCTACTCAACTGCTGCTCAAGAATGGATGCATACAATCGTGCTAGTGTGTGACCAATCATAATAGTGCGATAATTCCCTGGCTGCATAGGGTCCCCTAACTTGAAGATAGGCACGATGGTGGACCTACTCCAAGTCTCGGGTAAGCCTTCGCACATAGCACGATTGAACATCACTGCTAGAAGCTCTGCCAGCATGTCTCTCGCATGAATAAAGTGCTCAGCAACCAATCCATCGTGATCATATGCTCTCCCAGTCTTCATCCTATCAATGGCCTTCCTTACCATCTCTGCGGTAAAGAAAGTACATGTCTGTGGGCATGGTGCTGGCGGGTCAGGAAAAGGTGTCTGTCCAGGAACTGTATATAGAGATGCTGCATAACTACCCCAAACCTCTGTAGAAGTGATGGCCAAAGCAGGGGAGGACTCATGAAACAGACGCCAAGCCTCCCTCGAATCCTGGCTCAAGAACAGCTGGTATAATTCCTGCTCTAGCTGAGCAAGGAAGGCCCGCTTCTTCCTTCGCACAAGGCGTCGGAAGGCAATACGTGACTGTCGGTAAGTAGTGACTCCCAAAGCAACCTCCCGCTGCAGTCGGGCTCTGGTCTCTCTGCACTCCTCATCATACCAGCTGTTCTGGGGCATACATCTAGAATGTTGTCTCTGTCCAGGCCGAGTATGTGGATATGCCTCTCTCGCTGCATCATGTAAAGTCTCTGTCAGTATATGGGTCAACTCCTCCAAAGGTCTCCCTGGCTCCTCTGTGTACAGACGTCTATAAATCCCATCTGTGTAGACAGCATCAATCTCTGAGGTAAAAGTATATCGAGTGTGATCTGCCCCTCGTGTCCTCTGAGCTGTGGTAAAGTGAAAAGAGATAGTCAATGTCAACAATGCATGATCCACTACTACCCCAATGGGCCGAGATCCAACTGTGAAGTCCTCAATGCATGAAACAAAGCTGGGCATAGCCATAACATAATCCACTGTGCTAGCACCATGTCTATGTGGAAAGCAAGTAAATCCAGCTGCTGACGGAAACCTCTGCAAGCCATTAAGTATGGCCAACCCATGCGCAGTCCCCATATCTACCAAATATCTCCCATACTCTGTGCACTCCACATCCTGTGAGCTTCTGTCTAATCCCATATCCAGAGTGTCCAACTCTCTCAGCATCTCCTCCGAGGTATCATAAAAGGCTGTCTGGCGGTTGCCCGTCCGGGCATTAAAGTCCCCTAGCAGGATGATGTCTCCATCCCTAGAGAACTCCCATATGTCATCATCTAGCACAGAGAAAGGAGACTGCCCTCTAGGTGCTGCATATGTCGATGTACTAGGAGCAAAATAGCATATGGCAATATACAGGAATCTGCCTGTGTCGGCCCTCAGTCTCACCCACATATATCTGGCCTGATCATCTCTCCGAACTATGTGTATAAGCGGTTGCAGCTCCTCCCTGAAAAGAACTGCCACCCCTCCTGATCCTCTACTACTGTGTACCGATCTCGTCCCTACTCTGCAAGCTGTCTCCCATCTGTATCCTGTCACCTGTGGCATCATCTGACCAGGGGCCTGGTGAGTCTCCGAGTAGAAGACTATATCTCTATCTGTAAAGCTGTCCTCAAAGGCACCTACATCAAGTCTGAGGGATCCATTGCAGTTCCAGGCTGCCAGCTTTAATTTGGTCCCATAGGTCTCGCACCGTCATGTAGAGCGTCGCTCCACGATGACCACCCTCCCTTCTCTATAAAATGCTATCTTACCCTTTTCTCTTGCTGCTCTAATCTCTGGCATGACTTCCTTCATATGTGCAAGCTGTGAAAGAGTAAGATCATCACCAAGAAAAATGCCTGTATTCTTTAAAGTGGGTCGTCTTTTCAAGAACTCCTTCTTCGCCTCAATAGAAGGGAAGCGAAGTATGAGAGCTCTTTCCTTTGATGTTTCCCCGTTGCCTCCGCTTTTTTTGCCCACTCTCCAGGCTTTTGCGTGTGTCGGACTGTCAATCCCCATCAACACCATAAGCTCTTTCACCTCCTCTTCAACTTTATCCCCGTCTTTAAGGCCGGTAATCCTCACATGCAAAGCACGTGTACGTCTTCGTTGTTCCTCTTCCAAAGTCATATTAATGATTGTAGGTGTAGGGGTTGTTATCTCCTTACCTTTACCCTTCTTGGCGACCTCTATCCACTTCTCCGCTTCATCCATCTTCTTTTGCGTCTTGGTGATGACCTCCACCCATGAGGAAGTCTTTGCTTCCTGTTGTTTCTCTTCTTCCTTAATTGCCCGTACTTGTTCCTTGATAACCTTGAGCTCTTCTATCATGGATGGCTGAATTTCACCTTCTTCAAGTCCACCATTTGCCTTGGCCTCTGCAAGCTCCCTCTGAAGAGCTGAAATTATGCCTTTGAGCGTGTTGACTTCCCCGTGAAGGTCTTTGACTTCCGCTATGAGGTCCTCCTTCTCCTCTTTCCACCGCTTACCCTCATTGAATACCATTTGGAGAAAGTTTGCTTTCTCCTTCCACCATCCCTCCATCTCTGCCTTCCATTCCTTCATTTCCTTTTCCACATTTGTTATCCTCTTGTTTGTGACCATAAAGGTCGCCTTCGTCGGGTTGCGCAAGGGTGAAGCCATGGAAGAAGTGAGAGAGAGAGAGTTATGCTGCTGCCTTGGGGGCCTGAGCAAGGGTGGGTGGGGAAAGGGCGGCAAAGGGCACACAGCCTAACGGAGAGCAAGGGTGGCCATTGCCAGCAGACCTGTGCGGCGTACAGCGAACAGGTCAGCAGGCGGGGGAAGCGAGCAGGGTGGCGGCGGCGGCGGTGTACAGCGAACAGGGCAGCGGTGGGCAGAGGCACAGGCGAAATGGCGGGGAGGGAGAGGTGGGCAGAGGCACAGGCGAAATGGCGGGGAGGGGGGAAGCGAGGTGGCGGCGGCGGCGGCGTACAGCGAACAGGGAGAGAGAGATGCGAGCGAAACAGGCGGGCAGGCGAAATGGCGGGGAGGGGGGAAGAGAGCAGGGTGGCGGCGGCGGCGGCGTACAGCGAACAGGGAGAGAGGCAGCGTGGAGAGAGAGAGTCAGGGAGAGAGAGGCAGCGTGGAGAGAGAGAGAGAGAGGACACGGTATTGGGTCCCGAATACCCTCTGTAGGGCCCCCACCAGGAATGGTGTATTTGCTTTATTAGAATGATGTAAATGTCACGTGCATCCCGCACTTGGATGCCACATAGACATTTCTGTACAGAAGGTGCAGGAAGGTCAGGTGTGCACTGTCTGAAACTCGCGGCGGGTGCCCAGGGAACTAGGGCCTTTGACACACTTGTTGATACCATCAATGCATGTTAAAACACTTAAACATGGCCACAGCCTTAACACATATCCATCATCACATTGCATAAAACATAAAGCTGGACAAAACATCCACAAATGTCACGAATGTGCAGAAATAGAGAGAGAGAGAGAGAGAGGAGAGGACACGGTATTGGGTCCCGAATACCCTTTGTAGGGCCCCCACCAGGAATGGTGTATTTGCTTTATTAGAATGATGTAAATGTCACATGCATCCCGCACTTGGATGCCACATAGACATTTCTGTACAGAAGGTGCAGGAAGGTCAGGTGTGCACTGTCTGAAACTCGTGGCGGGTGCCCGGGGAACTAGGGCCTTTGACACACTTGTTGATACCATCAATGCATGTTAAAACACTTAAACATGGCCACAGCCTTAACACATATCCATCATCACTTTGCATAAAACATAAAGCTGGACAAAACATCCACAAATGCTGAAAATGGAGCTTGCATGTGTGACACCGCATAGAGGCCGGAATGCTGAAAATGGAGCTTGCCCGTGTGACACCGCATAGAGGCCGGAATGGGCCGACCCCCCCCCCCCCCCCTTGGAGTATTTCATTACCCAAGGAGAATAATATCATGTACAAGCTTTGAGGGCCTTACTCTCCCCACGGGATGCCGGATTATCCCTATACAAATGCCATAACACAGCCCAACACAAGGCTACCAAGCCGGAACATAGGCTGCAGAAATGCCGAGCCAACAATATAATCCATATACCTCCCTGTGGATACTGATTCTTCCCCAAAAACCACGGGTCTTCATGCAATAGAGCTGGTACAGCAAGTAAAACTCTTCATTCAGCCGGTACAGCAGATACAATGGTTGGTACAGCAAGTACAGTGGCTGGTACAGCAAGTATATCAAGTACAAATGTTGGTACAACAAGTACAATGACTAGTACAGCATGTACAGTGGCTGGTAAAGCCAGTACGATGGCTGGTACAACAAGTACAAAGGCTAGTACAGCCGGTACGATGATTGGTATAGCAGGTACAGACAACAAGTACAATGGCTAGAAATCATAATAAATGATTAAATTCTCTTGCCTTCAGTATTTCTTCACGATGGAAGCCTCCAAAACAGTCCCCAACAACCGGTATTCTTCATGGGCAGCCTTCAAGAGAGAGAGAAAGAGAGTAGCCATCATTAGGAAAGCCTTCAACGGTGGTAGAGGCTAGTGTGCAGCAAGAGAGCCTCTATTAATGAAGAGAGAGGGCTCCAATTTATAGATTTGGACTCCCATAGCTAAAATGGCAAGAGAAGGCTACGATGACAAGTGGAGAGCCACACAATAGCTGAAGTGACAAGTGTGAGGCCACTTGTCTCACTTTGATCCACTTTATAACAAGTGTTAGGCCACTTGTCTCACTTTGGTCCACTTTCTTGCCACATGTCCCAATCTAAGAGATGGGTCCTTCCATAATCTTTACCTCTAAAAATATCCCAACTGGTAGACATTCTGTCATAGGCACTTTGCCAACTCTTGGTATCTGCTCAATTCCAGATGTAATGACGCGAACAGAATTCCAATCGGAGTCGGGCCAAAAATAGCAACTCTCCTAAATTTTAGGAGTGTGGTTCTTTGTATTCTAGGATAATCTTCCATTCCCAAAGCTTGTACTTTCCAAATATTTAAACATCCTGGAGTCCACCAGACCCCTTTCAGACCGGGAAATGTCTAGGCTGGTGACATCAAAATCATCACTTTGCATAAAACATAAAGCTGAACAAAACATCCACAAATACTGAAAATGGAGCTTGCACGTGTGACACTGCATAGAGGCCGGAATGGGCCGACCCCCCTCCCTTGGAGTATTTCATTACCCAAGGAGAATAATATCATGTACAAGCTTTGAGGGCCTTACTCTCCCCATGGGAGATGCCAGATTATCCCTATACAAATGCCATAACACAGCCCAACACAAGGCTACCAAGCCGGAACATAAGCTGTAGAAATGCCGAGCCAACAATATAATCCATATACCTCCGTGTGGGTACTGATTCTTCCCCAAAAACCACGGGTCTTCATGCAATAGAGCTGGTACAGCAAGTACAACTCTCCATTCAGCCGGTACAGCAGATACAATGGCTGGTACAACAAGTACAATGGCTGCTACAACAGGTACAATGGCTGGTACAGTCGGTGCAGTGGCTGGTACAACAAGTACATCAAGTACAAATGCTGGTACAACAAGTACAATGACTAGTACAGTAGGTACATTGGTTGGTACAGCTGATACAGTGGCTGGTACAGCAGGTACAAAGGCTAGTACAGTCGGTACGGTGGTTGGTATAGCAGGTACAACAAGTACAAATGCTGGTGCAACAAGTACAATGGCTAGAAATCATAATAAATGATTAAATTCTCTTGCCTTCAGTATTTCTTCGCGATGGAAGCCTCCAAAACAGTCCCCAACAGCCGGTATTCTTCATGGGCAGCCTGAGAGAGAGAGAGAGAGAGAGAGAGAGAGAGAGAGAGAGAGTAGCCATCATTAGGGCAACCTTCAACGGTGGTAGAGGCTAGTGTGCAGCAAGAGAGCCTCTATTAATAAAGAGAGAGGGCTCCAATTTATAGATTTGGACTCCCATAGCTAAAATGGCAAGAGAAGGCTACGATGACAAGTGGAGAGCCACACAATAGCTGAAGTGACAAGTGTGAGGCCACTTGTCTCACTTTGATCCACTTTATAACAAGTGTCAAGCCACTTGTCTCACTTTGGTCCACTTTCTTGCCACATGTCCCAATCTAAGAGATGGGTCCTTCCATAATCTTTACCTCTAAAAATATCCCAACTGGTAGACATTCTGTCATAGGCACTTTGCCAACTCTTGGTATCTGCTCAATTCCAGATGTAATGACGCGAACAGAATTTCCATCGGAGTCAGGCCAAAAATAGCAACTCTCCTAAATTTTAGGAGTGTGGTTCTTTGTATTCTAGGATAATCCCCCATTCCCAAAGCTTGTACTTTCCAAATATTTAAACATCCTGGAGTCCACCAGACCCCTTTCAGACCGGGAAATGTCCAGGCTGGTGACATCCTCCCCAACTTCTTAGAAGTTGTCCGCAACTTTAAGCTTCAAGCCATATATTCAAGATATAATCATGTCCCATCGATTGGGCGAGACGAGACAGTCTCAAAAATCCAATATAACTGAAGAATCCATGTCCCAAAGAAATGGGCGAGACTAAATAAGTCTCCATAATACCAATATCAAAATCATGTCCCAAGATAAATGGGTGAGACAAAAACAGTCCCATAAGTCGAGATATCATAATCATGTCCCAAGATAAATGGGCGAGACAAATCAGTCCCATAAGTCCAGATATCATAATCCATGTCCCAAGTAAATGGGCGAGACAAAAACAGTTCCATAAGTCCAGATGTCGCAAGTAAATGGGCGAGACAAAATAAGTCTCCTGCCAATAAGGCATCGGTCCACATGATCCTTGGCATAGATATAAGTTCCATGCCAACCAGGCGTCATGTCCACTTTACCACTTGCACTCCGTGTTGGTACTCTGACCACACACCTTGGATGAGAGGTGAGCTCAAGTAACAAGATAAAACAATCACTCGCAGGCATAGATAACCTAGTGTTCCATAAGCATTTCTGCTACACATAGTTTATAGGCGTTTCGGCCACCAATAGTTTGTAGGCATTTCGGCCACCAACTCACACTACCCTCTCAAGTGCCCATGTTCCCTTCCATCTGCTCTCTATTGTTCCACCCACACATGGTGGAAACAATCTTCAAGAGAGCACGTAGGACAAGAGAACACTACACAGGGTATGTTGTGCTTGTCACTACCCTTTGAAGTGCCCATGTTCCCTTCCATCTACTCTCTATTGTTCCACCCTCACATGGTAGAAACAATCTTCAAGAGAGCACGTAGGACAAGAGAACACTACACAGGGTATGTTGTGCTTGTCACTACCCTTTGAAGTGTCCATGTTCCCTTCCATCTGCTCTCTATTGTTCCACCCTCACATGGTAGAAACAATCTTCAAGAGAGCACGTAGTACAAGAGAACACTACACAGGGTATGTGAATCATGAGTTTCATAAGTCCAATGCATCCCAAATAAAGGGAGCCAAAAGGAAAAATCCATAAACCTGAGGATAGATCCAAATCCCTAGAAAAGAAGTCCAGGAATCCATAGACCTGTATACCATACCTCTTACCACATACTCCATGCTAACCATACACCTTGGAGTAGAGGTGGACTTTATCGATAAAAGCATCATATCCATGAGATATCCAAAGATTTCTTCTCTATAAACTCGGACAGATTCGTCCATAGAAATTGCTTGTGAAGCCCAATATCTATATAAATCTCGTCCAAGAAAGAAATCTCCATAGATATAATCCATCCCAATAAAGGGAGCCATAAACAATGTTTCCCTGAAACCATCTCAAGGCAAACAATAACACCTTTCTCCTTGCATAGCTATACAAGGATTAGTGAACATCAAAAACACTTCATAGCAAAAGCACTAACTTTGCAAACTCAAAGTATACTTAGCTTTTCTTTGCCAGGTTAGTCATGAAGCCAAAAGAAATATCTCCTCACCATATCCTTAAGATATCCTGAGATATATCTCCATATAGCTTGCCTGTAAGCTTGATAATATAATCCACAATATCCATACGGAAAGAGTGCTAAACGTGTGCACATAAAGCCAACTCCATACTTCCAAGATAAATTTTGTGAATTCATAAATCCTTAGACCAAGCTGTCTATTGCTCATGCTCTTGCTTCATAGGCTCTGAGGTGGCTGGCCATGCTTAATAGCAATGATGGTAAGTGTGGTCCCCACTTGAGATCTTTTCTCTTCCTTATTGATAGAAGGAAGCCTCCGCTTCCAAGAAAGCCTATGCTCTGATACCAATGAAACTCGCGGCGGGTGCCCGGGGAACTAGGGCCTTTGACACACTTGTTGATACCATCAATGCATGTTAAAACACTTAAACATGGCCACAGCCTTAACACATATCCATCATCACTTTGCATAAAACATAAATCTGGACAAAACATCCACAAATGCTAAAAATGGAGCTTGCACGTGTGACACCGCATAGAGACCAGAATGGGCCGACCCCCCCCCTGGAGTATTTCATTACCCAAGGAGAATAATATCATGTACAAGCTTTGAGGGCCTTACTCTCCCCACGGGAGATGCCGGATTATCCCTATACAAATGCCATAACACAGCCCAACACAAGGCTACCAAGCCGGAACATAGGCTGTAGAAATGCCGAGCCATCAATATAATCCATATACCTCTGTGTGGGTACTGATTCTTCCCCAAAAACCACGGGTCTTCATGCAATAGAGCTCGTACAGTAAGTACAACTCTCCATTCAACCGGTACAGCAGATACAATGGCTGGTACAGCAAGTACAGTGGCTAGTACAGTCGATACAATGGTTGGTACAACAAGTACATCAAGTACAACTGCTGGTACAACAGATACAATGACTAGTACAGTAGGTACAGTGGCTGGTTCATCCGGTACGATGGCTAGTACAGCAAGTATAGAGATTGGTACAACCGGTGCGGTGGTTGGTATAGCAGGTACAACAAGTACAAATGCTGGTGCAACAAGTACAATGGCTAGAAATCATAATACATGATTAAATTCACTTGCCTTCAGTATTTCTTCGCGATGGAAGCCTCCAAAACAGTCCCCAACAGCCGGTATTCTTCATGGGCAGCCTTCAAGAGAGAGAAAGAGAGTAGCCATCATTAGGGAAGCCTTCAACGGTGGTAGAGGCTAGTGTGCAGCAAGAGAGCCTCTATTAATAAAGAGAGAGGGCTCCCATGAGCTAAAATGGCAAGAGAAGGCTACGATGACAAGTGGAGAGCCACACAATAGCTGAAGTGACAAGTGTGAGGCCACTTGTCTCACTTTGATCCACTTTATAACAAGTGTCAGGCCACTTGTCTCACTTTGGTCCACTTTCTTGCCACCTGTCCCAATCTAAGAGATGGGTCCTTCCATAATCTTTACCTCTAAAAATATCCCAACTGGTAGACATTCTGTCATAGGCACTTTGCCAACTCTTGGTATTTGCTCAATTCCAGATGTAATGCCGCAAACAGAATTTCCATCGGAGTCGGGCCAAAAATAGCAACTCTCCTAAATTTTAGGAGTCTCGTTCTTTGTATTCTAGGATAATCCCCCATTCCCAAAGCTTGTACTTTCCAAATATTTAAACATCCTGGAGTCCACCAGACCCCTTTCAAACTGGGAAATGTCCAGGCTAGTGACACTGTCCTGCACATGAAACAGTGCCAGTCCGCCCTGTGAGTCTCCCTCTAGAATGATGTCAGTGGTTCTGTGTATCTGGTATGGTGCCGGATGCCAGATCGCTAAGTAGAAGTGGTTAGGACAAGGGGCCAGCCCATAGGGCTACCCCAGATCTTAGTGTGGGCATGGGAATGGTGTGGAACCACCCCCATGAGGGCCAGGAAGGCCCAGGCTGAACCCACCAGCCATGAAGGGGCTGTAGGACAGCCCTAGGGCAAGCAAAAGGCAGATTCCAAGAGTTTACAGCCTTTGCATGGCTGTAGGGCAGGTATGGGGCAGCCCATACAGGCTGCCCAACCCTTGGATTGTGGGCAAAAGCTGTGCCCAGCCCTTTACAATCAAGCGCATCACTTTCAGCCTGTTAGGGAAAAAAAGCAGCATTTTTTGGGATTTAATTTAGCATTTATTGCTAAATTTCTGGTCGTGGGAGTATTTGATGCTGGCCGACTGCTCATGATTGGGTAGTATGAATAGTGGAGGCCATAATCCCAATTGTTCATCTCATTCTCCACCAAGAGCTCAAGCATAAGAGGCTAGACAAAGCCAAGAGGGTGCTAAGCAAAGGGGTGAAGGATTCAGGTCAAGGGCAAGGTATTCCCAGCCAAGAAAAGGTCCAAGATTGCTGTATTTTCTTTCAGATTTCTCATCATTCTAATAAAGCAAATACACCATCCGTGCTGGGGGCCCTACAGAGGGTAATTGGGACCCAATACTGTGTCCTCTCCACCTCTCCCTCTCTCTCTCTCTATTTTCTCCACTTCTCCTTTCAGTTTGTGCGTTAGTTTCCGTCGCGAAAAGAGTGCTGAATTCTGAGTATTGACGTTACCGATTCTTCTCCGAAGCTTCCGCATATTACAGTAAATCTGAAAAGAAAATAGAGGAAACTTGACCTTTCTTGGCTGAGATAACTCTGCCCTTGACCTGCAGTCCTTCACCCCTTTGCGTTAGCAAGCCCTTGGCTGTCCTGGCCCTTTGGTTGCTTTAGCTCTTGGTGAATTATGAGATAACACACTGATTTGTGGGCCTTGGTATTTATACTACCAAATAAAGGCAGTCGGCCAGCTTAAGTCCAGGCGGCTGACTCTATTTCTGCCCACGACTGGAAAATAGTAATAAATGCTGAATAAAATCAGTAAAAGGCTGCGCATCACTTCCTTGATGGCTGGGCACTAGGCGCTTGGTTTTCTACAGGCCTGGGCACTGTATGCATGCTGTTTGGAGCCTAGGCAGCCTGTATGGGCTGCCCCATACTTGCCCTTACAGCCATAAAGAGGCTGGACAACCTGTATGTTACCCCTTGCCTGCCCCTAGGGCTGTTATAGGGCCCTCCATGGCCTATCCATGGCTGGTGGGTACAGCTAGGGCCCTCCTGGCACTCATGGGGGTGGTTTTACACTGTCCCCATGCCCACACAAGTACTTGGGGTAGCCCTATGGGCTGGCCCCTTTCCTAAAAGCAAGCCCTAACTATCTACACAATAATCTAGCATCCAGTACCATACCAGATACACAAAATCACTGACATCATTCTAGAGGGAGACTCACAGCGCGGACTGGCACTATTTCATGTGCAGGATAGTGCACACCTGACCTCGGACGACTGGGATGGAACCCTGGCTGACTCGTCTCAGACTGGGCTCACATCGGACCAGTGAACTAAAGGCAAATAAGACTCCCACTTACCTTGCTGATCGTGGACATAACACTTCAGCACATCAAAGGCCAACTGGTTGTATATCTCTGTCTGGCCGTCCGTCTATGGGTGGAATGCACTGGAAAAATTCAATTTAGTACCAAAGTTATCAAACAATGCCCTCCAAAAATGACTGGTAAACTTGGCATCTCGGTCTGACACTATGGTCCTGGAAATCCCGCCAATTGGGTACCAATGCCGAATGAACAACTGGGCAACATCCTCGACGGTCACATTGGCCCTGCAAGGAATAAGCATAACAACTATAGTTAAGCACTGCGTATTACGCTTACCCGGACTGGGAGGCAGATTCGTGACAAAGTCCATGGAAATATCTTGGAAAGGACCCTGAAGAATTGGCAAGAGCTGTAATAACCCTATCTTCTTTCTGCGAGGAGCTTTCACCTTTTAACAAATATCACAGCGTTGTACATATGTAAACACATCTCGCCTCATCTTTGGCCAATAATATTGCCGTTCCAATTTCTCCAGAGTCGAATTCATGTCCCTATGACCACCAGTAATGGCGTCATGGGCATCATGGAGAAGAGCTTCCCTAAACGACTTCATGACACACGGTCCTGTGGCATGGTCCTGTGGCATCCAATGCATGTTCCCATTGTGTACCGAATTTCTCGGAATCCACATCATGTCATCTAGTCCTGTACCAACAAGGTCGAGCCTAGTGGTCTGAATCGAAGTCACTTGTCCCTTCCTACTCAAAGCATCAGCCCCACTGGATTGGCCTTTCCTCGAAGGTACTCAATCATACCACTGAATTGCTGGAATATCTGGCTCCAGCGGTGTTGTCGGTCACTCCACTGTGCACTTGGCATTGGCTGAATCCAGCGTAATGCTTGATGGTTAGTGCGAACCTCAAAGTCACGGCCATACAAAAAATGTTTCCAATGTATAACTGCTAGGAGTTCACGATCGTAGACTGAGTAATTTCTCTCTGCAGGCAGTAACTTACGAGACATGTAAGCTATTGGATGACCATTCTGTTGTAACACACCGCCAATTGCGATGTTACTCGCATTGGTAATCACTTGAAATGGCTCGTCCCAAGAGGCAAGTGCTAAACAAGGTTCTAATAAAGCCACCTTGAGGTTCTTGAGTGCCTCCAACGCTCGTGGAGTCATTTGAATCCGTTGCCTTCTTGTCTTCACTCCCTTTGGCAGATCGGTGAGATATGCCGAGAGGTTAGAAAACTTGTCTATGTAGGTGGAGTATGCCTGGCATATACCCTCAAAGGATCTGATGTCATAGGCTGTCTGAGGTATTTCCCAATTGACAATCTCGGTCACTTTAGCCAAATCAAGTCGAATGCCTTCTGCACTAATTATGTATCCCGAGTAATGCACCTGGAACAGATAAAATTCTGACTTCTTTTCATTGACGTAGAGCTCGTTGCTTTCCAGCAATTTAAGGACTTTCTCCACATCAATGTCATGCTGCTCAACCATAGCTGAAAATACCAGTATGTCGTCTAGAAATATGAACACACTTTCCAATCAAATCCCGGAAAACACACATCATCAGTTAAATGTAGCTGGGGCGTTCGTCAAGCCAAATGGCATGACCACAAATTCATAGTGGGCCCGTTCCGTACGAAAGGCTGCCTCTCGAGAATATAATCTATTCGAGGCATCAGGAATCTTCTCTTGATAGTCAGCTTATTGAGTGCACGATAATCAACACACAATCGAGAAGACCCATCTTTCTTCTTAACAAATAAGATCGGTGCTGCAAATGGCGACACGCTGGGGCGGATGAAGCCAGATTGCAACAATTCTTGGAGTTGGCGGTCCAACTCCGATTCCATTGCCTTGGAAAGGTGATATGGAAACTTGCACGGGAGTTCCGAGCCGGGGAGGAGGTTAATCTTGTGGTCCTCCGGTCTGGACGGGGGGAGCTGGGGAGGGAGACTGTCCCGAAGAAAAATCTTCTGGAACTTTTCATGGAGAGCCGAGTACTTCTCGATGTCACCAATTGGCCAACCATTTGGTCCATCTCCAGATTTGTGTCTCGTTCACTTGAGGCCAGGCCGGTGTCTCATGTGAAGAGGCCAGTATTTTTGCTTAACATGGACGGGAGCCAGATTGGTGCCACCCGTGTGTTAACAGGATGGTGTCGTATGGACGGGAGCCAGATTGGTGCCACCCGTGTATGACCTGGACTGTGTTCTATCCATGGGATTGTCACGCCATGGAAGAGCCAGTATTTGTGCCGTGTCTTACCTATGGGACTGTCACTCCATAGGGAGGCTCGTGCCTGGAACTGTGTTTTACCTATGGGACTGTCACTCCATAGGAAGACCAGGATTTATGTTTTATGTCGTGCCATTTTTGTGCCGACAGATATTTTGTACTTGTTCCATGAACGGGAGATATGTCCATGATACTATTTGCACATGCACTCATGTTCTGCATGTTTGAAACTGTTTTCGCATGATTTGTATTCTTGTGTTTGCATGCTTGACGTGTCACTTACTGAGCGGGGACGCCTGCCAGTGAGTCGTGAAATTTGCTCTGTCTTCTGACAAGTTTTGTTGCATGTGAAGAGGTGGTAAGTGTATTGCACTTGTTGGGGTAATAGTTTTAATTCTAACCTTTTATTTTATAAGGTTGTAAGTTCACATTCACTTAAAAGTGGGCGGGCACCCACATATGTGCCAAGGTGGACCACACTAAACCCTTTGTGTGTGTGGGGGTGGGTGCATGGCCACCTACCCACACCACACCATGAAGCTGGCCGCCCACATGCAAACGTGGGGAGCCAGCCAGCTGTAATTGTGTAACTCTACTCCCATTGTTAAAAAGAGGCGACCACCCTTCGTAAAAGGGGAGAACCGGCAATCGTCTCCTCCGCTTCAAGCTGCGCCATCTTCACCCCACTCAACTGACGGCGGCTCCCTCTGTCCAGCAGGCTGCACAGGCTGCGCTGCCTCCTTTTTGCAGGCAGCTGTGTGCCATCACCAGCAAGCTGCACAGGCTGCACTGCCTCCTTTTGCAGACAGCTGTGTGCCATCACCAGCAGGCTGCACAGGCTGCGCTGCCTCCTCCCGCAGGTGGTTGTCCCCTCCAGTAGAGGCTGCCCCTTCTCCACTGCAGCCAGGTGGCTACCTCTGATCCCCCGGCGGCTGTGCTCTGCATACAGGCGGCTCCTTCTCCATCTCCAGCAGGTTGCGTTTCACTCCTGCAGGCTCTTGCAGGCTGCGCTCCACCTTCAACAGGCTGCGCTCCACCTTCAACAGGCAGCGCCTCCCACAGCAGGCTGCCTCCTCTGTATAGTGGCTGCTCTTCCACACCTCTTTAGGTTGCACCACTTCTCTTCTTCAGACTGGTGGCTGTGCTCCTACAGCCAGACATTACCTCTCCAAAGGCGGCTGCTCTCCTCAACTTCCCCTTGCAGGCAGCTAGGCCTCCTCCTCCTCCTCCACAGCCGGTGGCTGTGCTCCTCCTTTTGCAGGCGGTTGTGCCTCCTTTCAATAGGCGGCATCTCCCTTCTTCAGATGGCTACACCTTCTCCACAGGCAGCTACCCCTCATCCTCCTCGACAGGCTGCTGTGTCCTGGTGTTCACCTCTCAAGTAGCTACGCACAAACACCTCGGGTATTGGTCTTCCATCTGCGAGCTACAAGTAAGTGAATTCAGATTTAAGTAAAGAACTTTGTTGTAAATCTGATAAAGGATTCTCTCTACGGCTAACACCCGTTCGGTGCCAGGTAGTCCAAGCTTTTAGAGAACCACAGTCCAAAGATGCCGAGATCGGGAGAGCCAGGCGTTAGTACAGGACCGCCTATTTGTGCGTGGTCCTGGAACACCAGTGGAGCGCTCTCCGTGGAGTCCAGTGAAGGCACAGGACCGTAGAGACTGGACCACTCAAGTGGTCGCTCTACTTCGTACGTCGACTTCGAGCCTCTTTTTTGGTACTGTATTCATTTGTACATGGACATCATCTGGTTCGTTGAACCCATGGAGCATTGTATTTGTTAAATACTCCCAATAATATATCATATATTGAGGGGGGGGTCGGCCCGTTCCGGCCCCAGTGCTGGTGTCCATCTATTTCATTTCATTTCAATTTAATTTTTCGTTGTTATTAAGTTGTCCATTTCAAATTGTGATATTAAGTTGTGCTATTACGCGTGTGGGTGTCCAACGGAGTCTATTCCCACTTGACGGGATCGATTTCACTCGGAAGCACTGGCCACCGTTTAGGCTGTCTGGATGTATATCATCACACAATGTGCACCTTTCCTGACTGCTCGCTTAGCCTGCAAGTGGCTTATGAGCAGAAAAATTGGAATTCCTGGCTCACACTTAATGGTCACTGGGGCGTTTGACACATTTTGATTGATCTGGAACGTGTGCTTGTCCCACTTAACATCAGGAAGAAACTTGTGAAACCACTGAATGCCCAAAATTATGTCTGCTCCTACAAGAGGGGCAACCATAAAGTCACGCACAAATTCTATGCCCTGAATAGCTAATTTAGCACCAAGAGCTTCATACTTGATGCTCATTGTCATGCATGTGCTAAAACCCTCAACCTGTTTGTCCATCGAAGTCAAGACGAAACGGGCACGCCTAGCAGCCTGTTCCAAAACTTGCCACCAATCTTGCCTGCCTCCACTCTCTGGTCTGGAGTAAGCTTAGACGCATTGTTCGAGTTCTTGGAGCCATAGGCTCCCGTGCTCTATCCTGGGGAAGACCCCGTTTGGTTCTGGCCTTTCCCCCCCTGAGGCGGTAGCCTTGGGAGTAGCCAGCTGGGAAGTCTTGGGCTTGCCACCATTATGCTTCATTTCTGCACTCTGCGCAAGCGAGAGTGCGTCTTCGAAGGTGGTTGGCCTAGACATACGCACCTCCCAATAGATTTGCGTGTCAAGGCCATACAAAAATTGCCCTTTCTTGTCCGAATCAAATAAGCCTAATTGCAAACATAAAGTCGAAACTCTATTGGCAAACTGAAGGACTGATTGCGCGTTCTAACGCGCTCCCCTGAACTCGTCTTCGAGGCGCTCAAGGTAGTGGGGCGGTAGAAACCGCTGCTTAAGGTCACGGATAAACTCGTCCCACACATAAGCTGCCATACCTAATCTGGTGTGGGCATGAGCCCACTAAGTCCACCAAGGAATGGCCTCACCTTCCAAGTACCAACTGGCTAAGATCACTCTGTCAGTATCTGTCTTTCTAACTGCAGCAAAGTAAGCTTCAAACTAATGCAAGCATGAATAAAGAGTTGTGGGGTCGAGTTTACCATTATACTTACTGAAGTTCATTTTCTTGGAAAAATGATTCGAGGGCGCCGCCGGTGTCAATCTGGCATCCAAAGCTCCTAGGTAGCGCTCGTGTTCCACGCGTCGCATGGCTTCGTCTTCACGTTGTCGAATCTCCAATGCACGCATCTGCAACTCAAGCAAAGAGCTCGGTTGCAATCGTGACTCCGCGAGAGGGTCCCTGTGTCGAGGATTTGGAATCTGGGATACCGAAGGAGAGGGAGGAGGAGATGGAAAACGCGACGCTGGAGAATGGGTACGCTCTTCCAAAGCCAAGATCTACACCTTCTGCTCTTCCAACTTGGTCGTCTGGTCTGCGATTGCTCGCATCATCTGCTGTAACACTCAAGCCTGGTGCCCTACCTGGGCTGCCCGAAGCACTCTGGTCCCAAGGTTCTTAGTCTCTCTCATCGTCGAAGCTCGCCATAGCAGGAAAACGCACTTCCTTCCGGAGTGCAATCTGACCATCCACTATGTGTGTGGGAGACTTCCGGAGGCTTCCAGAGCCTAAAAACCAACCATCCTTCGAGAGACAGGAGTCACTCCGAAAGGGGTAGTCCACCTACGTCTAAAAACCAACCACACAAGCGAGAAAAATTCTGGTTTCTTTGCTGAATCTTTGCACTTGAAGTAGGCTCTGATACCACTGTAACATGTGGAAGCTTCGGGGGAGATCGGTAACTTCAATGCACAGAAATCAGCACACTTTTCGCAACGGAATTAACGCACAAACTGAATGAAGATGTGCAGAAAATAGAGAGAGAGAGAGAGAGAGAGAGAGAGAGAGGAGAGGACACGGTATTGGGTCCTGAATACCCTCTGTAGGGCCCCCACCACGAATGGTGTATTTGCTTTATTAGAATGATGTAAATCTAAAAAGAAAATACAGGAAACTTGACCTTTCTTGGCTGAGATAACTCTGCCCTTGACCTGCAGTCCTTCACCCCTTTGCATTAGCAAGCCCTTGGCTGTCCTGGCCTTTGGTTGCTTTAGCCCTTGGTGAATTATGAGATAACACACTGATTTGTGGGCCTTGGTATTTATACTACCAAATAAAGGCAGTCGGCCAGCTCAAGTCCACGCGGCTGACTCTATTTCTGCCCACGACTGGAAAATAGTAATAAATGCTGAATAAAATCAGTAAAAGGCTGCGCATCACTTCCTTGATGGCTGGGCACTAGGCGCTTGGTTTTCTACAGGCTTGGGCACTGTATGCATGCTGTTTGGAGCCTGGGCTGCCCCATACTTGCCCTTACAGCCATAAAGAGGCTGGACAACCTGTATGCTATACCCCTGGCTTGCCCCTAGGGCTGTCCTAGGGCCCTCCATGGCCTATCCATGGCTGGTGGGTATAGCTAGGGCCTTCTGGCCCTCATGGGGGTGGTTTTACACTGTCCCCATGCCCACACAAGTACTTGGGGTAGCCCCATGGGCTGGCCCCTTTCCTAAAAGCAAACCCTAACTATCTACACAATAATCTGGCATCCAGTACCATACCAAATACACAAAATCACTGACATCATTCCAGAGGGAGACTCTGCAGACTAGCACTGTTTCATGTGCAGGACAGTGCACACCTGACCTCGGACGACTGGGATGGAACCCTGGCTGACTCGTCCCGGACTGGCCTCACATGGGACCAGTTTACCATCCCAGGTCCTGCACCTTCTGTATAGATATATCTACGTGGCGTCCAAGTGCGGGATGCACGTGACATCATCACTCGACCGGTCCTCTGGTCCAACCCGAACAACGTAGAGGACGAGGATACAAGCGTTACCAACCACACTAGTCAATTGTCCCATACCACTAGCACCTACCGTAAGGGGCCACTGGTGGACCGTATGCATCAAGGATGAACAAACCGGAATGTATTGCCTCTAAGGTCTATGGGCAGATACCGACATAAGGCCAGATGAATCTAAACTTACAAAAAAATTTAAAAGAAAGAAGAGAATCACCAAAAACAAACAAAATTTTAAAAATTAAAAATAAAATTTAAAAAAAAACTTAATAGAGACCCACGAGAAAAAATAATAATAATAATAGTAATAATAACTTGCAAAAATAGACAAATACATAACTAAATCACACGCGCTCACATACATACAATCAAATTCTTTATTGAACCACAACAAAATAATTTCTAACAATTTAATAACTTATTTATATAAAAAAAACTTTAAATGACTAATTCACTAAAACAAAAGAAGTAAAGACAAGAATACAAAAAGTGTGAACTTTACCACAAAGATTGTCCAATTATGAAGTATAAGATCATCAAATTCCTCATGCATAGCATGGACTAGGTGCTACGACATCCCTACTCACGTCATCAGCGCCCCAAAGTAGATGCAGGTTTACATATAAAAAATTTTACCCCAACCAAGAGGACACAATTTTTATACAAAGACCAACGAGCTGAGTTTCTATCACTTCTCCGGAGATGAAGGGCAGACTCAACCATGATGAAGGCTAGCACTTACAACTAGACTAGCAAAAACAAATCACTTCCCTATTAAAGCAAAAATTAAGCAAGACTAGAAGTAATGATAAATAACAACTAAGAGCTAAAATTAAGCAAGACTAGAAGTAATGATAAATAACAACTAAGAGCTAAAATGATCTAAACACAAAATGAGCTTTTAAGCTCCCCATTTTTGTAAAACTTATTACTTATAATCTTAAACATTCCAAAAGCAAAAATCTCAAAGATATATCTACTTCGATTCAAAAAGCAACAAACTTTGCTTAAAACCTTTTTAAAGCAATAATCCTTTTGCACAAGCAAATTGATGAGTTGGCAAACTTGAGCAATAAAAGCAAACTTGTTTGAACAAATACGAGAGAATCTAAAAAACTGAGAAGAGACAGCACCATATTTAGTTATTTTAGAAATATTAGAAGTGAAGTGAGGTATTCTTATGATATTTAAGTTGGAATTGTTAGAATTGTCCATCTAAGTGTTTTGGGCTTTACTATTTATTTGGGATTTTACTGGATTTTTCTCCTAGTTATTTGTCCAGGGCCAGCCCTAGAGGTAGTCAGCCAGTTTCCTCCTACACTATAAAAGGAGTTCCCTATGATTCACTCTTTTATCCACTTCCCTTGCACATAGTTCAACATTCAGTTGCTTGCCATTGCCATTGTAAAGCTTTATTGTTGTTATAAAAGGTGATCTTGTCCAACTCTCTCAATCTCCTTTGCACTCTCTCATATGTTTACTATTTATACTTCCGCCTGTGCTTTCTCCTTCAGGAATACTCAGGTTGTAAATGTTTATCATATATATCTACATCTAAACCAACACAAGATTGAGAAATCTTAAGGTCCAAAAAAGAACAATGGTCATTATTTACACACTGCAGTTAAGTTCACAAAACTCTTTGTGATAAATTCCTCCACCTAGAGAGGTAGGGTTTAAATACATAAAGTCTTGGAAATTAGGAATATTGGAAACAAAAAGATCATCAACAAAACGTCTCACTTGACAAAGATTGTGGATAAAGACAGGACACGTAACACAGAAGAAACTAGGTGTTCCATAAATTCAAATTCATATGTAAAAAGATAAAAGTTGGCAAGAAAAATGGCCCTGTTAGTACCCATAGGAATACCAATGGTTTGTTTAAATAAGGAATCGCCTAAGGTTATATAGAGATTATCTAGGAGAATATCTAACCAAGACATAATATCATCTTGGTCTAGAATCTTCGTGTATCTTTTTTTATTCTTGGCTGTCTTGGTTTTTGTTTTTCAACCAGCAAAAATCAAAATGAAGAGCTGAATTTTCTATCAACAAAGCTTTGTATCTATTGTGCTCTAGTTTGTAATGAAAGACTTTAAAAATCAGAGATTTAATTCTACTATGCAAGTCATTTAAGTCCAATTTAGTATAAAGAGTATTGAAATCAAAAGTTCGAAGGCACAAAGGAGAAGACTTCTAAGGTCTATGGACAAACCATCTTGTCACATAACAATAACAACACAATCATCCACTCATCACATAAACCTCACTTATATAGCTCTTCTTTCAAATAAAAGCTATACTTATAGGATTATTAACTTATAAGCCTTAGCCCTAATAATTAGCCTGCTTTTACTAAGCTTTTGGGCCCTCTAACCACAAATTAGCAACCTATGTTAGAAGTCATCTCCTCTCTTTATGTTGACACCAAGGCCTTTGTTGTGGGTGTGCCCACCCTTGTAGGTGTTTTCTCATTTTTCCTCACTTCCCGTATTTTTCCCCATATTTTTCCCATTTTTTCTGTGGCTTGGGGGCAGCACTATGGTGGCAGGAGGACCCATTTGTTAGCCGACTGCATCAGTCTACTTGCTGGAGGTGGCCGACTGTGTTTGACAGGTCGTGGACTTCATAGCTCTGCTGGCCGACAGTGCTCAGCTGGCCGACTGGTGTTTTGTTGTTGCTGGTCGTGGAGTTCTACAGGTCCTGTCAGCTACCCATGAGCAAGCCGACTGCAGTATTGGGGCCATATAAAATGGCCCCATAGCCCCCTTGTCAAGTTGTATCATTTCGGGATCTTCCTTGTGTATATAGAGCAGAGTTACATCTCTCTTGTGCTGTTATTTTCTGCATTGTGTTTTGCTCGTGTTACAACAGGGTATCGCCCATGAAAAGGATTTCCTTGGAAGTACAGATGCGGGTTATGAGCCCTGCAAAGTCATTGACGGTGCGGGAGCATATTAACAAGCTGCAGGCTCTTCAGCAGGAAGTTCTTCAGGCCGAGAAGGAGATATCGTCAGAGGACATGGCCATAACGTTGCTGTCACACTTGCCCTCTCAGTACTCAGCATTTTACTCGTCTTTGATTACCAGTGGCAAGCGCAGCACCATCACGTGGGAGGAGCTTGTGCCCATGGTCTTGGGCCAAGAGGAACAATTCACGAACCCTCCTCAGGCTGGAGGTTCGGAGGCCTTATCTGGCCAACGGTCGAAAGGCCGTAACACGGGCAAAGGGAGGCTTCATCGGAGAAGTCTTCTAAGAAGAAGTCCGTCGTTGACCGCGAGAAACTAAAGGCAGAGAGGACCTGTAATGATTGTGGCGAGAAAGGCCACTATTGGAGACAGTGTCCCAAGCGGAAGACCGAGAAGGGTGAAGATTCCTCAACAACAATCATGAAGACTCCGGCTTTTGTGCGCCTGGAGGTTGTGGACACCGATGTTTCATTTTCTTCAAGCAGGGAGGAGGTTGGAGGATTCTCCGCAACGAATACTCGGGAGTGGATTCTAGACAATGATACTTCCACGCACATGACTCCTTCCCGTTCAGATTTACAGGATCTCTGCAGGTATTCTAGTCACATTCTTTCTGGGGATACATCCACTATCCCAATTCACAGTGAGGGCAAGATGGAGATAGTTCCCGATGGCAGAGGGGGGAAGCATTCCTCCCAGGTGTTGTATGTTCCGTCACTTGGTTTTCATCTGTTGTCAGTGCATCAGGTTTGCAAGACTGGCGTACGGGTGGAGTTTGATGAGCATTTTGTTGCTCTCCAGAACAAAGCAACAGGCCAAGTGGTTTGGGAAGGCGGAGTGGAGAATGGAGTTTACAAGCTTTCAGCACTCTCTCTCCCAGGTCCTCATGTTTGTGATGAGTGGCAGTCTGGTAATGGCCACTTAAGTGTGGATACGCTGCAGGTGCACGCTTTCCGCAACCAGATGGTGGATAGCTTGCCAATTTATGGCAGCAGTTGGCAGGAACTTGCCAGTACTGATGTTGGTAGTTCTTGTGTTCGTCAGTCAAAGGAAACTGAACAGGTAACTTATGCTCTGATGTCTCGTAGTATTCGGGACAAAGAAACTCCTGTAGGTGAGGATGTTCTTTCCACGGGGACCTTTCGGAAAGCCAGGCAGGTGGCAGTTGATTACTTGCAGAAGGAGGTGCATTCTCCAAGCTTTGTGGTTCCGGATTCAGAGGGGGTGGTTGACAGGTTTCAGAAGGCCTTGCGTGGTCTTCAGCAGGTTTCCAAGACTTGGCTTTGCACCGTAACAGGTGTTGATCCTTGTGAGCAGTGTGATGCCTCTTTGACTCGAAAGCAGAATGGTTCATTGATTTGGTTATGGACACCAGATTGGACGGGAGCTTCCTGATGAGGCAGTTGAGCTCATGGTTGCAGATGACTCTTTGGGAGGCAGGATTGCGTATCTTGTGGTTTCTGCGGCATACGAAGGATCGTGGACTCATTTACACAGGAGGGGAATTGATTGATGGAGTCCGACTCCACGGTTGGAGTGACTCATTTTGGGGAGGAGATCTGGACACGAGGAGATCTACTTCAGGCCCAGGAGCAGTTTTACGGCGCAGTAAGAGGCAGTCATCTTTTGCCTTGTCGACGACAGAGGCAGAGTACCGCGCTACTTGTGATGCTGCTTGTGAGGTGGTGAGGATGCAGAGGGTGCATTGCAGGATTGAGCTTCCACAATGGTCATCCAGAGGCACTTTGTTCGTGAACAGATCGTTGCTGATGACATCTTGCTAGAGTTTTGTTCGACGGGGGACAGTACGGTGGACCTCTTCACGAAGTCGCTATCTCAAGATTTGCTCAGGCGGCACCCCAACTCCCTGTGGTTGATTTCACAGCCAGGAGCTGAGAGGGGGTGTTAGAAGTCATATCCTGTCTTTATGTTGACACCAGGGCCTTTGTTGTGGGTGTGCCCACCCTTGTAGGTGTTTTCTCATTTTTCCTCACTCCCCGTATTTTTCCCCATATTTTTCCTATTTTTACTATGGCTTGGGGGCAGCACTGTGGTGGCAGGAGGACCCATTTGTTAGCCGACTGCATCAATCTACTTGCTGGAGGTGGCCGACTGTGTTTGACAGGTCATGGACTTCACAGCTGCTGCTGGCCGACAGTGCTCAGCTGGCCGACTGGTGTTTTGTTGCTGGTCGTGGAGTTCTACAGGTCCTGTCGGCTGCCCATGAGCAGGCCGACTGCAGTATTGGGGCCATATAAAATGGCCCCATAGCCCCCTTGTCAAGTTGTATCATTCTGGGATCTAACTTGTGTATATAGAGCAGAGTTACACGCCTCTATCTCTCTCTCTCTCTTGTGCTGTTATTTTCTGCATTGCGTTTTGCTCTTGTGTTCCCAGATCTGGTCATCATCTCCGCTGCACATTCTGACAAGTTACAACCTAACCCCAAGTTAACAATCTAATCCCCATGTCTGCAGGTACATAACACTCAAGAGTCCTGTGTGAGCTAGGTGGGAGCTCATCAGCAGATCACCGCTTAGCCAATTGGCATGCCCTATTCAGCGAGGCCATTAATGCTTTTGTCACCCTGTCGATAGAGACTATCCAATTTATCGAGATGGACATCATCCACACTCTTCGCAGCCCCCCTCCTCTTGTTTTTTGGTTTTCATACCTGAGTACCTCACATGAGGCACTTTTGTGCTTAATACCTCTTTTTGAGAGTTGTAACCTGCTTTATGCAAATGCTAGGATCCTTTCTTGGGCAAGAAAAGGAATATGACCATATGAAAGTCTCTCCTAGCGGATGTGGTTTTGAAAAGGCTTTCCTATGGGATGTGATCTTGAAAAGTTTTAAAGCACTAAAAAAAAAGATTCACTTCATTGAGTTTGATTCTGGCAATAAGAATAAGCCTCAATAAAAACAATTCTACTTAACTTTTATCCTACTCTTGCCTGCATAGCTATCAAGATCATGTCAATGAACTTCGTACAAACCTTGCAAATTGCAACAGGCCAAGGTCGAAGACAAAAATGACTGAACACAAAAGAACACATACTTGAGCAATCAGCCAATTATGATAATTCTTCGGATTGATCTCTATGGCAATGTCCATAGGAGTTGTAATCAACTTTTGCCCCTGCTTTATAGCACCGTTGAGAAGCGTGATTCTGAGTGACATGACAAACTACAGTAAGCAAAAAGCAGACACCACAGATGAAGAATTCAAAAAATTCATTCAAAATCCTAATTGTTGGCCAGCAGCTCAAGGCAGCGTAAAAAGTCAAGACTCTCAGCAAGCTGTGGACAACATCCTGTCTGTGGGCTGCTGTGATCATGCTTTTTGTGAGCATTCAATTAGGTGTTCATTTTTTGTAGATTTAGTGGGACTTCCAATGGTCGCACACGCCTTTTCTTGTTGCTACGGATATCTACGAAGGACCTTCAGAGCTCGCATGCAGGGATGTTGTCGAAAACCCTGGCATTTATGCCATTCCCTAGTAGTTCATCGAAACCCTAAAAGCAGGAATCATTTAAAACCGTAAAGGCTTGCAGATGAGCATAAAGGCGACAATGGCGTGAGATACATACTGCAGGGGGGCTCCTCCGATCTGCTGGTAGCGCAGGGCCTGCTCTTTCTGGATGCGGGTGAACGTATCGATGCGCTTTTGCAAGACGGAGTCGAGGTAGGCCTGGTCCTTGAGCACGGGGCCATTCTCCTGGTGGTGGGCTTGAACAGGCGCCATGGCATGAAAGGGGTGGAGGAGGAGACGGGAAGAAGCAGCGGGGATGCAGCAGCCAAGCCGCAAAACCCTACTCACGCGCTCTCTTGATTCATAAACCCTCCCTCTTAACAGCAGCATCAGTTTTCAATTGGTGCGTATTTTCCATGCTTTTGAATCTTCCAAGGCAAGTAGTTTTGTATCTCTCTTCTTTTGTGGAAGTCTCTTCTTTTATGGAGGTGTGTAGATTTTATGTTTGAAGAGAGGAGCTTTAACACCCCAGAGCTTGGGGCTAGACCTATGATCATCGTGCACGTATTTCAAAGCACACTATCCCATACCACCGAAGCCCACTATCTAAGTGTCTAGCTAGAGTTTGGTCATGGCTTGATCTGGGTCATGATCTAGTTGGAATCCTCCAACTAGAGATAACCAACTCAGTATCGAATCACCTATGGAGTCATCGCATCAATGCATCACAGGACAACATCAATCACTTTTTAGCCTCAACCTTTAGCTCAATTGGTTTTGGTAATTCTCACCGAACTTTAGCTCGAACCTTAGCCCAATGGCACCCTTCAGCATCCTCCTCGTGTTACTAGCTTCTTCTTCACACTTGTGCTTGTAGATTGGCAGATACAACAATTTCTCTTCAACTTCACCCCAAAAAAATAAAATTACTTTTGAATGAAATTTATCACCTCTTGAATTAGCAAACAATAATAGTTTCACTCATTTAATTTGCAAGCCAATTTTACTTCCCTTTTATTGGTGGTGGCTAATCTTTTTGAGATAGCCAATTAAAATTTCTCCAATAAAGATGGACTTGGTCACAAAGTACTTAATCCCATGACGCTAAAATAGGCTGGATAAACATATTGAAATGATAATGCTAGTAACTTTTGCATGCTTTCTACCTATGCATGGACAATGTCCTGTGCAAGCACCTCCCTTGTGTGCACTTCACAACATTTGCTCGATGTGTCTTTTGCCATCCATAATCAACTTCAAGTGTTTATTGGTGTATCAATTGTTCTTTTTCAAACCTACATTGGCTTTAATTTGTTCCTTCATTTAGTTTTTGAGACTTAGAGACAAATGAAAAAGATGTCCTTCATGTTGCTATTATGTATCTAGCCAACTACGATTTTTCATGTGCATGAAAGCGTGAACATTTTATTATATGAAAATGTGAACATTCTATTATAATAAATATTGAACGCATGCACAAAGTGTGCTTTTTTTTATGTGGCCTTGCCTTATTTCATTAGCTTCAAAATATTTCCATACAATCTTTTGGTACGATTCAAGGGCAACCCAAAATGGAAAAAGTGTTCTATTAGAAGTACTTAGAAGTAGACTTGGTATTTGGAAAACTTACATTCTAGCAACAAGTATTCAAAGTACTATTAGAGGTATGTTGAAGCATAGTACAATAACAGGTATGTTGAAGCATAGTACTATTAGAAGTACTCATGCTTGCATCTTGACAAGTCTTGGTAGACATTAGCTTGGGGCTAGACCTATAATAATTGTGCATGTAATTCAAAGCACACAATCCCTAATGTCTTGGTAGACATTAGAGAGGCGCTTGAGCTTGGGGCTAGACCTATAATAATTGTGCATGTAATTCAAAGCACACAATCCCATACCACCGAAGCCCGCTATCCAAGTGTCTAGCTAGAATTTGGTCATGGCTTAATCTAGGTCATGATCTAGAAGGAATCCTCCAACTACAGATAACCAACTAGGTGTCATGTGGCTTCACAAGTATCAAGTCACCTATGGAGTCACCGCAATCTACGTCAATGCAATCAAAGGACAACATCAATCACTTTTAACCTCAAACTTCTGCTCGATTGGATTTGGAATTATTCCCCAAACCTTATCCCAATGGCACCCTTCAACATACTCCTCACATTACTAGCTTCTTCTTCACACTTGTGCTTGTAGATTGACAGTTGGCTTATACAACAATTTCTCATCAACTTCACCCAATAATACTACCACCAATTTGATATGTTAGCTAATTTTACTTCCTTTTCTTTTGGTGGCTAATCTTTCTCTTAGATAGCCAATGGATTTTTCTCGAATAAGATAGCTTGGTCACAAAGAACTTAATCCTAAGAGCTTCCCATTTTTTTCATGGTGCTTAAATGCTTAAATAGTTTGGATGAACACATTGAAATGATGATGCTTTGGTAATTTTTGTATACTTTCTACCTATGCATGGGGATGTTCTCCTACAAAAGCACCTCTCTTGTGTGCACTGCCATGTTGTTCTACGGTTGCTTAATGTGCCAATGAAATTTGCTTGAATAAGGTAGACTTGGTCACAAATAACTTAATCCTAAGAGCTTTCCATTTTTATCATAACACTTAAATGCTTAAATAGGTGATGAAAATATTGGAATGATGATGCTTTGATGCTTTTTCGTAATTTCTACCTAGGCATGGATGTTGTCCTATAAAAGCGCATCTCTTATGCACTGCTGTGTTCTACATTTGTTTGATGTGTCTTTTGCCATGCATAATCAACTTCAAGCATTTTCTGATGTACCAGCTATTCCTTGTAGGTTGTTTCAAACCTACCTTCGCCTTAATTCATTCGTTTCATTTTAAAAGTACCCCCTTGTGTGCACCACTATGTTCTCTTCTGCCATCCATAATCAACTTCAAGTGTTTGCCATTGTACAAGTTATTCTTGTAGGTTGTTTCTGAAAGATCCATTCCCCCTCCGCGCAACGAATTCTGGGGTACTAGCAGCGGAAGTAGCACTCCTTGTGCAGGGCAGAGCCTCTCACTCAAGGCCTCGCCCACCACGGATATCTGGGACAAGAGACTAACCCTCGGTTCTTCCAAAATCGAACTCGGAAAAACTTCCCTCGCCTAGACATAGGCGATTCCTTCAGGATATTTTATTCTAACGTAGTCAAGGTCTTCACTAACCAAATTGATCCGACCGAACCCGTAAGTCTCATGGAGGTCAAATCAAGGAAGAGACTTGCACTTGGATCATAGAGTCCAACGCTTTTTTCCTCATCAAGAGGCATAGCCATTGATTCTTTTCCATAGAACAAGGGTTATCTAGGATTTACTTCAACTATCGTAATTTAACAAAATTGAGTCTCATTTTAGGGATCCATCAATCCAGCCTAACCCCATCCAATCCCATGGGTTAGCCAACCGCCCAACCACTATAGTGATAGGATCCATTTATGAATTTGGTTATGTTTTGCCCCGGGTACCACGGAAAAGAGTTCCTAGGCCCCCGCCGGTGCTTCAAGCAAACTTCAAGATAGTCACACCACTTACAAACCCAATATGAAATTGCCTATTTCACAGATTCAGCTGTCTTTAAAATAATCTTTTAATGAAACCATAATATCACTGATCATAATCCTCCAAAATATCTATCTTGAATTCCAACTTACAATCATTCCTTCATCGTGTACCTATGGCATCATTAGAACGCTCACCACCTGTTCACTCAGGGGCCTTTTCAATAGTTCCTAGCTCATAGTACCCGAAAATATAATCACATTAGAAAATTCAAATGGACTCTCCATTGAAGATCAGCAAGATCAACCAACAGATCCATATAAAAGAGCCATGGACTCATCCATTTGAGAACCAACAAGGCCAGTCAACCAGATCCATGCCCGAGTTCAGAAAACAACTCTAACACCTTGTTTCATTTTCTTCCTCGACGCACGCGTGGGTATCTTCGGTGACCCAAAGCCCGAGCACCGTATGGTCAGCACCCTCTAGCTCCTTCGTAGGTCACCTAGCACTTCACTCATAGGCTACTTCCTTGGTCCCTCATCCACCGTACCAGAAGCTCACCATTTAAATCGAACCGAGGCTGGTCAAGACCTCGGCCAATCTTGCTACGCGAGACGTCCTCCATTGACTTTTCGTCCAACTGTTGCAACTTTATCACTTAGGTCTCCACGACCTCATTCACAAGATGGTCAAAATGCTTCCCCAGCATTCTTGACATAAAACAATCATTCAAAACCAATCATAAAATACAGTTTCTAACGAACTCTCATCTTTCCACATTATTCCACATCATTTCTCATTATTCCACATTCTTCTAACTCAATTCACTTTGCTTATTCCTCATCGAGTCATATCTATTCCCATCATCCTTCATCCATTCTCATCCATTCTCATCCAATCACATCATATTACATCTCACACATCTATCCTTATCACATCACATTTATTCAGATCCTCATCACATCACATCACATCCATCCTCATCACATCTCATCCATTCACATCTACCCCGATCCACATCACATCACATCACATTTCACCCATTCACATCTATCTAGATCCACATCACATCACATTCATCCACCTTACATCTTATTCATCCATTCACATTATATCACATCCATTTATATTCATTCAGATCCACAACTTATCACATCCATCCACAACTCATCACATCACATCCATCCACTCACATCTCATCACATCATATTCACATCCATTTACATCTCATCATATCATATTCACATCACATCCATTTCCATCTCATCATATCATATTCACATCACATCACATCCATTCACACCTACCCAGATCCACATCACATCCATTCACATCACATTACATCTACCAAGATCCACATCACATCCATTCACATCTACCCAGATCCACATCACATCACATCACATCCATTCTCATCTCATTACGTCACATTCACATCTCACCGCATCTCACCACATTCATTCAAATATCATCACATCACATTCACATCCATTCATATCTTATTCACATCACATTCACATCCATTCACATCTCATCGCATCCATTCATATCTCATCACACCCATTTACATCTCATCACACCCATCACATCCATCACACCCATTCACATCCATTCACATCCATCACACCCATTCACATCCCATCATACCCATCACTTTCATTACATCCACATCCATTCACATCCATCACACCCATTCACATCCCATCACACCCATCACTTTCATTACATCCACATCACATCACATACATTCCATCCACATCTATCCATATCACATCACATTCATTTCATCCACATTACATCACATCCACATCTATCCATATTACATCACATTCATTTCATCCACATCTATCCATATCACACCACATCCATTCACAGCTTATCACATTCATCCACATGCATTCATTCATTCACATGCACATTTATCACATTATATCTCATTCTCATCCATTTTCATCACATCACATCCTTTCACATATCATTACATCTCATTCACATCTTATCACATTCACATCCACGTCTATTTACATCTCATCCACATCTCCTCACATTCACATCCACATCCATTTACACCACATTCACATCTTATCACATCACATTCACATCTCCTCTAATCACATTCACATCTCATCTAATCACATCGCATCCATTTACATCCCATCACATTCATTCAAATCTATATCATATCTTGTCACATCCACTTTTAGTACCGTTTTCTACTTTCGATATACTAATAGGACTTTTCTAAGTTTCTGCCAATTGTTTGGCCTAGTTAAAGGTACTTTTTCTCAATCCCATTGAATCTACGTATCACAGTGTTGTTGAAGGTTTAAAAAGGAAAAATAAACCTTATCAGAATTGAATAGTAAAAATTTAGAAAGAGCATTTAAGTATTGTATTTTCATTCCTTAAGCTTCATTAATGAGAATTAATTTTAAACTTCTATTTACTCATTGGATCCTCCATCCTCCCAGGGATTCCACATTCTCTTTTCTGAATAAGAATTATCTAAGTTTTCTCGATGGATATTTTTATATTCTTTCTCAAATTTCTCAAGTAAACTATACTCAATATTTTTTTTTGAGTAAAAGATTCATGGGATTTACAAAAATCAATTCTACCCATATTTCCCAATAAAGTTAATAATGCTCAAAATTCCACTTTTGATAAATACTCATAATTTGAATTATGCCAAAATTTTCTCTTATCATTTAATTGCTTGGATCTCAAGTGAAATTTTAATACATTCCTAACTAGCATTTATCACAATAATGTGTCTACTAGGGTTGATTGTAGATTATCCCAAAGATAGCCAGGTTTTTCCTTGGATACGATGTTATGACTAGCTTTAGGGGTAATCACTAATTTTTTCCATTTAAATTTTTTTCATATTGGGAAACTAGTCAAAGTTTGATAGACTCCTCAAATGGAATTAGGGTAAATGTAAAAACATAGCTATAAGCCAGAAAAGAATAGAATCACCCCAATATGTAAGGTGATTTCAACCACCGAGGAGCATCATGATGCCATAAATATTTTAGTTTTAACTTTAGTTTCAGTTTTAGTTTCTCTTGCTTTAGTTTCATATTTTAGTTTCAGTTTTAGTTTCTCTTGCTTTTAGATATAAGCATTGAATCTTCATTCCCTGGTTCACTCATAAAGATTTAGTCATAATAATAACTCATTTCTTCTCTCTCAAAATTGTATGTGGTGCCTAGTGTGTATATATTCTCATTCCTTCTCTTAACATTGTCATCAAGAGTGATTAGTGTGGTGCCTAGTATATATAATGGCAATGTAAGTACACTCACTATCCTTACTAGGACTTTGTTCAGAAGGTTGTGAATCTTTTGATGGGGTTCACGTGTGGCATTAGACCCTTTTATGTAACCTTTTAGGTCTCGGTACATTTTCAGGGCTCAAGTCATAGAGGTATGAAAAGGTTGAAGATACATTATCATTTTCATAAAATAAGAGTATTTTTCCCATTATGGATTTCTAATAAGGTGTAGCAACACCTTTAGTCATAGACTTTCTAGATCTTACAATGGATCCATAGAAATCCTTATCTTCACTTTCACTTGATGGTTTCTTATATTTTTCTCATGTTTCAAAGGATTGGTCTTGGTAAATAGTACCTATTCTTCTTGAAATGGAAGTCATTACTCTTCTTCTTTTTGTGTTTAGACAGTATGTGGTTTAATTACAACAAGTGATCTAGTTAGACATTTGATAATTCTAAGAATGTTTTCTTGAGCTTGTTTATTATGGCTCTTGACAAGAATGTTATTCTCATCTTATGGTGATAGTGTGGGTTTTAATGACTGCTTTTGATGGTTGAGGGCACTAATGTTAGCTTAGAAGTCCCTGGTGTGAACAACCCTACACATGGGCACTTTTTACCTTATGTTGGTGGCAAGATGTTGGTATGGGTTTTTCCCCCGTGTGAACACACCCTTGTGTGTTAGCCACATTAGCCCTAGGTCTAGGGCTATTTGTACTCTTGTACTCCATTTATTCCTTATCATTATCATCGAGTACTTTCCAACTCTGCTTTTGGTCTCTCTCTCTCTCTCTCTCTCTCTCTCTCTCTCTCTCTCTCTCTCTCTCTCTCTCTCTCTCTCTCTCTCTCTCTCTCTCTCTCTCTTTGAGCTCAATTTGACTGTGTGCATGTGTGTTTGTGTGAGTGTGTAGAGCATCTTCTTCCTCATCCAACATCGGTATCAAAGCAGTGTTCAGTGCCTTGGTTCTAGAGCCTGCGTTTGTATTCGATTGTTGGCTCTTGCGATCGTCATTCGCGCTTGCTCCCCCCTGACTTCTTGCCATTAGCCTTAATGCCTTTCCTTTCGTTGGTGTTGGCTCTTGTTACATTTTTCAGAGCTAGTTTTTGAGCTTAGCTACAGAGCCAATAGCTCCTCACCATTAGTCTCTGAATCAGTGAATCAGGTGTACATTGGTGACCTTCTTCAATTTCGCCACCATACATCCTTTCATCTTCGCCACTGCACAGCTCCTAAATAAGCTCTTGCACTTCTCACTTTCCACATATCTAGGGTTTTTTCCTCCTCTGTACATTGGTCAACTTTCTTTCTGCTATACCGTACATTTTGGGTAACCCCACACACTAGCACTACACTCAGCTCAAGCTTTCAAAAGCTTTCGGCATTGGATTTTGGTATCCATTGAGATTTGATGTTTCTGTTATTGTTGCTGAGTATTGGCTTTCAGTTTTGACATTGGACTTTTGCGTCCATGAGTTTAGTCCGGTCAGCCATTCAGCTTTCCATTTGGCATTGAAATTATGTGTTTGTCAATTTTGCTTATTCAGCCATTCAGTTGCATCAGTCAGGTTGGCCTAGTCTCAGTAGTTCAGCCTTTGGCTTTCCTCATTCAGCACTTGCACATTCAACATTCAGCTTCAACTTCAGTTGTACTTGATCATTGATCAGCCATTCAACTATTTCCGTCAGTTTTACCCTATCAGTATTGAACATTCAGCTTTCAACTTTTGGCATCAGACTTTCTTGTCCACCAGCTATTTCAGTTGGCTTTGCCCGGTCAATTGTTCAGTGTTTGGCTTTCCTCATTCAACCATTTTAGCTTCACGTATTCTGCATTAAAGCATTCAACTATTCAGCCCCATTAAAGCATTCAACTATTCAGCCCCATTAAAGCATTCAACTATTCAGTCCCATTAAAGCATTCGACTTTAGCATTCAACCATTCAGCCATTTCAACTTTAGCTTTGAGTATTCGACACTTGGCTTACAACATTTAGCATTCAGCTCTTCGGCTTTTGCATTTAGCCATGCAGCCATTTGGCTTGGCTTTTCGCATTTTCAGCCATTCGGCTTGAGCAATTCAGCAAAAATCAACTTTCAGCGCTTGGCATTCAGCTTTTAACATTTAATTGCGGCTTCAAATTCATAAATTAGCTTTCAGTCTTTAGCTATCAGCATTCAGCAGTTGGTTCAGTAGTTGGCCAAGTTTACTCCATTGGCCGGGTTTACTCCATTGGCCAGGCTTACTTTCTTGGCCGGGTTTACCCATTCAGTAGTCGCTTTTAACTTCAAGACTCTACATTTGTGTTAATCCCATTTTGGATTAACAAATATGGTCCTCCATTTGAGGGCATTAATAAGTGTCATGCAAAGGCACTATAAAAGTTGTACATTATGAGATATTGGCCACCCAAGCCCTTAGTTAGTAAGTTTTAGGCACCCAAGTATGAATAAAGGTCAATTGTATATAAGGAATTTTCTCATAATAGAAGGACACAATCCCCCTTTGTGCTATGAGAGCTCTTGCCTTGTCTTGTGTGAGAGAGAGAGAGTGTGTGTGTGTGTACTCTCTAGTGCATGTTCCTTCTCTATGCATGTATGCATAGAGGGCTGAGAGAGAGATTGCCTTGTGTTGTGGTGTGAGTGACTCTATGGTAATAGCGTGGAGGTGGAGCTTGGAGGATTGGATCTTCTAGAAGTGAGCTTGGGGACCTCAAGAGACGTGAGCTCAAAGCATTGGTAAGAACCTAACGATGGTTGTTGTCTATTGCTTCTTTCAATGGTGAATGTTTAGAGTTCTCTCTTGGGAGGTGCAGTAGCCATTAACATTTTTGGCGTCGCTCTGCCGGAAACACCATTGTTTCTTCCATCCTTTGAGCTTCAACTCCCACTATGCAAGATTCATGATTGCCCTTGCATTTAGAAAGTGCATTGTGATGAGAATAAATGGATAAGGTTTGATTGGAAGTGAAGAGTTGTTAGAAATTGTTTGTTTTTAGTGTGTGGGTGAGTACTTACCCCTAGCACAACCATTCTGGAACATTTAGATAGGTGAATTACACCCAAACTTCATTTAGATAGGTGAATTACACCCAAACTTCATTCTGTTGACACGGGGGCCAAACATGTGAAAGTGTAGAAAACGGTTCATGGTGTGAACCATTTCCTACTGCATTACATTCCTTACCCCTAGCACAACCATTCTGGAACATTTAGATAGGTAAATTACACCCGAACTTCATTTTGTCGACACGGGGGCCAAACATGTGAAAGTGCAGAAAATGGTTCATGGGGCGTGAACCATTTCCTGCTACTTCACAACATGAACCACCTTCCGCAATCAGTGCCAACTTACTAAAAATAGGGTACCTTATTCTGACACCTCTGACACAATGGATCCTAAGGAATTTTATTCTGTGAATTAGCACAGAAGTACTTCACGACGTGAAACATCCACTGTTTCACGTGACCCATTTCATACTTTACGACGTGAAACATTCCCTATTTCATGATGTGAACCCTTGCTTACTACTTCATGACGTGAAATGTCTTTTGTGATTTCAGTGCGTGAACTATCAATGACGGATCTAGTTCTCACGAACCAAGGACTGTCAGGTCAAAGTTAGGAAAGTGCCTCTATTGCGCAAATTGAGACCAACCAACTCAGATCAGGGCAACACAGACTTGAAATTCAAAGTGACTATTAAACAGATCAGGGCAACACAGACTTGAAATTCAAAGTGACTATTAAACACGTGAAAGTGCAAAAAATTTCTCACGACGTGAACAATTCCCTGTTATCTCATGACGTGAACTCTAGTCTGCAGTTTTACGACCTAAAAATTTAGATCGACAGAACCCTATGAAAATCTAAATTAGGGTAATGATTTAGCCTATCAAATCACATTCTCATGCACTTGAGGTCTGGCAAACTCATTGGAGATGACCTTACTCTTGAAAGATAGTGTATCCAACCACCCAGGATCTTCTTATCAAAAGAGTGTTGGTTTAGCCCACTCGGCAAGCACTCAATTGAGTGTTTCGGCTCAAAGAAATCTAACCACCATTGATACAAGTAGTGTGAAGAGTCCATGGAAGAAGGGCTACGATTCTTTGGGTTTGATATAGCCAGGGTTTTTTTTTGGTCTCCAAATCAGCACAAAAGACGAAGCACAATTTGCGGGTACAAGCCTGTCAACCACCGCTGGACAAGGTCTAAGACCAGAAGTACCAACCCAGCCTTCAAGTACCAGGCTATCTAACATTGCGAGGATTAGTGGAACCCCTAGGGTTAGGAGAGATAAGGAAAGTGCAGCTAGGAATGATCAATAGGGGGGGGGGAGTAGCTCCTCAAAGACCAATTAACACGATCACAAGGGCAGATTTGCTCAATATGGCTTCGGAAATGGGCCGAGGAATGGTTAGGGAACTAGGCACTGCTCTAGAATCCAGGCCATCCCAAATGAAGCCACATATCATTTCCAAGCTTATACAAAAGTTCTCAGGGGATGGGGACCCGATCCAGCATGTTGAGAACTTTGAGTCAACATGTGAAACCTGTGGGCCAGTGAGTGATGTGACCATGATCCATGCCTTCTCACTGACCTTAGAAGGAAAGGCTCATCAATGGTATCGAACTTTGAAGCTAGAAGATAAAATCAACTTCACTTGGCTCAAGAATGTGTTCATACTAAGCTTTGCTTGAAGTGGTGACAGATGGAGTCATGTGGCTCGGCTTCACAATATTAAGTAAAAAGATAATGAGTCTATGTGAGATTATGTATCCTGAGCTTGGTCAGTGCTGCTTAGTGATGACGATCTTTATGATGATCCAGTTTCTGTTCTAGTAGAGGGTCACACACATATAGAGTATCATACACATGGAGATATTGTGCATGGGTCGGATCATACTCATACATACATAGATATGGTGGATCATGCTTTTGACTTCTTGAGTGGTGCTACATATGACAGAGGCATGAGTTCACTCACATTTGACTCTACATGAGGCTGACCTTGAGCTATGTTCATTTGGCTCTTTCGAATGTCGACACGATCCTATGTTCTTTAGAGTTATGACATTTTTCTTTGGATGCATTCTTGCCATTTGAGCAGCATAGTTTTTGGATACGTGGATCAACATTTAGGTGCATCTACAACATATTATAGTCTTGGCATACACGATGATTCTTTTGCTAGGACCACTTGACATTCTGGCTAGGAGTTTTGAGCTTTTTCGGCAGATACCCTTCATGCCAGATTCACAGTGTGGTCATGAGGATGGGCTTATGAGTTTCCCTTTTGACACTGGGACTACTATCTCTTTGGAGTCGAGCTTTCCTTTTGATCCAAAAGCTACTACCATTCCAGCTTGGACAGTTCGGGGTGTATACCATACATATCCCTTTGATCCTGGAGGATACTTGACTAGATTCGTCTCATCGACAGTGGTACTCCACTTGCACTAGATTATCATGGAGCCGTTGCCTTGGTTTTTGCATGCCTCAGATTTCCTTTTGATCTAGGAGGTTGCATATATAGCCCCATCATTGTTGACGGGAGCCCTCTATCCTTTCCATTTGATCCAAGGGGTCATATGACTTCAAGAGAGCATTTGATAATGTTCCCAAACACCGTCTCTTGTACCGGATCTAGCAATTGGGATACATCACGCAGATTCAAAAGTAGCACTATATGAGCATGTCACAGGCAGACTCAGGACCAGGACCAGGACCGGGCTCTCCGATGAGATCCATAGCACAATAAGGGTGAAACAGGGCTATCCTCTTTCACCTACACTATTCAGATTATACATCGACGAGCTAGAGACTTTCATGCAGACCTTGGGGGGGGAGGGATCATTGTTGGGGCAGGAGCTCTTATTTCGATTCTTCTTTATGCTGATGATGTGGTTTTGATCTCGTCCACTACATAGGGACTTCAGATGCACCTGGATGCTCTTCATAGGTTCTGCTAGGAGAGGGAGTTGAATGTGAACCTTGGAAAGACCAAGGTAATGATCTTCAACACTTCTTATTCAACATTCCAGAGACATGAGGGATTCATGTTTGGAGGAGAGCAGGTGGAGCTGGTTAGATGTTACATGTACTTGCGGTGGTTTTCACAAGGCCTTCCTTCACTATGATACCAGCGGCTCAAGACAGGATGCGGAGAGGGAGGATATGCTTCATTGGCGCATCTCGAGAGACAGTGTCATCAGTCTCATTTCCAGCACCCGAACACAAAGTCTCTTGTTCGACACATTAGTGCGACCTACCCCACCATGTATGGGAGTCCTTCTCGGCCTGCGACCTCAGACTCCCACCATGTATGGGAGTCCTTCTCGGCCTGCGACCTCGGGCTGGACGACTGGAGAGCGATCGAGAGGGTACAGGTTCTATTGTTTTGTAGGCTCATCAGAGCCAAGCCTTTGGTACCCCACCACATTTTACTAGCAGAGTTTAAGGCCTCAGGCTGGACGACTGGAGAGCGATCGAGAGGGTACAGGTTCTATTGTTTTGTAGGCTCATCAGAGCCAAGCCTTTGGTACCCCACCACATTTTACTAGCAGAGTTTAAGGCCTCAGGCTGGACGACTGGAGAGCGATCAAGAGGGTACAGGTTCTATTGTTTTGTAGGCTCATCAGAGCCAAGCCTTTGGTACCCCACCACATTTTACTAGCAGAGTTTAAGGCCTCACCATTGGTCCTCGATGCAGCCTTCCAGACTACCATATACCTCCAACGGATCCTCAGATTTGGAGACACAGTAGAGGGTCGCACTGGCTTCCATGGCTTGCTTTGACTTCATCCTAGGCTCTGGCAGATGCAGGTACTCAAAGATGTTGGTTCCATAGACTCCTTACATGGTTTCACTCGCTTGGTCTAGACCTAGACTAGCTTCCGCCATTCAGATACAATCTCGACGCTCCTCACTTATACTTATCACGACACCAGATCAGTCAGGTCATTCGTGCGGACCTGCTCTAGCTCTACACATTCTGTACGTGGATCCTCCCCACACGTTTGCATGTGAAGATGGCTGCATACCGCAGCCATTTTCTCAGGATCTCGGACGAGGGTCTCATTGAGCCTCTAGGGTACACACGGATACATCTCTCGCATGCACTCACGATCTCTCTTGGACAGCTTAGAGTTTCATCCCACAGATTGGAGATTGAGGCAGGCAGGATGAGATAGACGAGGAGAGGCAGGAGAGTCAGCAGACAGGAAGAACGGGGACATGCTCCATATGTGACATGGGCGAGGTTGAGACAGAGGAGTACTTCTTATGCAGATGCCCAGCGTACTATGAGATCTGGGGGAGGTTTCACTGTCTCTTTAGAGATGGCTTTGGCTCTATTTCCAGGGTCATTGACTATGAGGATCAGAGATGCCTAGCTCTATTCGTCAGAGAGGCTTTCACTTTCAGAGACAGGAGACTTAGACAGATGCTGGGCCACCAGACTCATGATGCACGAGAGACCCAGGAGCCAGATAGCCCACCAGACCACACTGAGGCTCACAAGGAGGATCCACAGATTCTGGACCCGACATGGCTGTAGAGACCACTGTTGTGTTGAAATTTGAGCAAAATGATGAGCTATGGTGGATCATACACTAGAATCAACATGATTAACAAAGTGATTAAGAAATGATTAAGACGTAATTAGTGAATAATTAGCACATAGATTAATGTAGGCATGGATACTCAAAAACTAGCAAATTCTCATTAGGGCTATGCCTCAATTTATAGAGTTTACATCAAGCATCATATCCCTTTGATTTCTCCATGATTTACTCCCAGAATATCTCCACCTTTTGCCTGATTCTCTCCACCTCTTCTCTTTTCCCTGATTATCTCCCAGAATAACTCCACACTCCTAAATTCCCTCATGCTACCCATTATTCTCTCCCAGTAGATTCTCCTAACCTTTTCACAGGTTCTTTCACAATTACATCTCCTCTTTTACAGCCTCTATCCAAGAGCTTGTTCCTACACCCTATTCACTTGTATATTTCAACACCTCCCCTCAAGTGAATAATCCTAGCACACCTAGACCCTATACCAAGTTTGCCTCCCCTTACTTGGTAGTCCGCGACCAGTGTCTACTCCTCCCCTCAAGTTATCTCAGCACACCTGGACCCTGTATTAAGTTTCTTTCTTACTTGACAGTCCGCGACCAGTGCCTCAAGTCCCTAAACTCCATAGTCCTTGACACTCTCTCTCTCTATGTGTCCAAGGCTACTATAAGTGCCCGCGACCTTGACTAAAGTGCTCACACATACATCTACCACGTGGCCTACATCATCGGGGTGGCTCAGAGGTGGTTTTACTTTATTGGGGCAGGTTACATTGGGTTGTGGGCTCTCTCTCTCTCTCTCTCTCTCTCTCTCTCTCTCTCAGAGATTTTCACACAGCTCCTCACTCTTTGGAGCCTCACATCTTCTCTTCTCTTCAGTCTTCTTGTCGTGGTAGCTTCTCTCCACGCGTCCGTCTCTTCTTCCAGTCTTCTCGGGGCAGCTTCTCTTCTTGTGGCAATTTCTCTTCTCGTGTCCATGTCTTCCTTCACATCTTCTTCTCGGTGTGGATTCTCTTCTTGGGAAGAGATATTCTTTTGCTTCCATGGCTGGGGCCATGAGCTCGTCCGTCAGGTCATTTTGCTCCATGTGAGCAACATGTTTCAATGTTTTGCTGACAGTTCCTTTGGGCTTTTTATGTTTATTTTGTATCATTATGCAATGCAAACCCAAATTTATGCGGGAGGTCTTACCTCTTGCCTTAATCTGGACAAGGGCAGTGTCTGTTCCCATTTTTACACTGATAAAATGTGCCCAATACATAATACGTATAGCATTCATTCTCATGCACATTCCAAATGCAACTCTGGCTGTGAATAATCTTGTATTTGAATGAGATTTACAGGCATTAACCAAGGGTTAAATGCAAAATGTTGATTTTCACAAATTTTATCAGCACAATTTTCCAGAAATTACACTAAATTAAGGGTAACCAATTTGTACGGGATGGTTGGAGTATCAAACCAACTCCGATTTGCAATCTGAAGCTTTAGGGATCTGTATCAGATACCTAATGGTTAATTTGAACCCTCAATTGCACCAAAGTACAGTGATTAGCACTGATTAATCATTGATTAGCAAATTAATGCTCTGGTTTGTGTGCAGAAAACAGAGTATGCGGGGAGCTCAGATCTGGTGCCTTCCACTTCAAATGAGCTCAAATGCTTTCAAAGGCATCAATAGCAATGAGTCTAGTAGAGGATTAAGCCAAGAAACACAAGATTTGACCAAATAATGAAAGCTTAATCTCTGTTTTACCAAAGTCACCTGCAGATTTGATGAAGAGCTTGGATCTCTCTGTAGACTTGATGAAATTAATTTCTGTCTTCACCAGCTTGTAGAGCATGCTTGATTACCCTTTGTGCTAAGAGGAATTAGCTCAATTTGATTTGAGCTTGAAGAAATCTCAATTCTCCTCCAGAAAAAATGCGCCGGCAAAATCACTGATTTCTGCTTCGTTTTTGCGCCGTTTGCTACGTCGTCTTGCTGAGCTTGAAGATGGAGATGTTAGCTAGCTTGAGCTAGAAGCTTGTGACCTAATGTGATGTGTGCTAAGTGCTAGAGACCCTCCACTGGCTGGGGGTGAAGGGGAAGAGTGAAAGCTTACTAAAAAATTGATTTTTTGCTAATTATTTTACTAATCCTAATTAATTCACTAATGGGCTCATAAATCTAGTTGATTCTAGGCATGGCTCTGATACCATGTTGAAATTTGAGCAAAATGATGAGCTATGGTGGATCATACACTAGAATCAACATGATTAACAAAGTGATTAAGAAATGATTAAGACATAATTAGTGAATAATTAGCACATAGATTAATGTAGGCATGGATACTCAAAAACCAGCAAATTCTCATTAGGGCTATGCCTCAATTTATAGAGTTTACATCAAGCATCAAATCCCTTTGATTTCTCCATGATTTACTCCTAGAATATCTCCACCTTTTGCCTGATTCTCTCCACCTCTTCTCTTTTCCCTGATTATCTCCCAGAATAACTCCACACTCCTAAATTCCCTCATGCTACCCATTATTCTCTCCTAGTAGATTCTCCTAACCTTTTCACAGGTTCTTTCACAATTACATCTCCTCTTTTACAGCCTCTATCCAAGAGCTTGTTCCCACACCCTATTCACTTGTATATTTCAACATGTTGTACCCACGAGGATGCACATATGAGATGATTGAGCAGAGACGCATAGAGAACCTACATAGAGGCCACTATAGGGGACTGGTCTCACGACGCCAGAGGACATTACGGGCATTCAGACAGAGACACCTCGGGGGGGGGACCCTCTATTGTTGCCTACGGATTGCGGGCTCTCGAGGGACCAGATTATCCACTTGGGAGGAGAGGTGGAGGGGCATGACTTCTTCTACTATTATGGTGCACCTGACGAGGGCCCAGCCCTCATGAGTACCTATATGGCATGAGATGCTTCTCACTCATGATGTACACTTATAGCATGCTGCATAGCTTTTTGATTTTCATTTCAGTTTCAGTTCTAGTTTCACGCATTTGAGTTTCATTATGCTTTCCGATGAGGCTCCCGAGTGCATCGCCTTATGTATTCATGTATGTTCGACATGTGGACCCGTTATGGTCCTTCGAAGACAATAATAAAATTTCATTTCATTTCATTTCTCTCTCTCTCTCTCTCTCTCTCTCTCTCTCTCTTTATACTATAAGTAGATCTTCAACCTATCTCTCTACCGGTGCAACCCCCCCCTCTCTCTCTCTATTGTGCTTAAATTTGCAGCGTTCTCTAAGTTGAAGTGCAAACAAGAGTGGGCTATGGTGGATCAAATGCAAGAATCAACATAATTAGCAATAAGTGATTAGATGATGATTAAGACAAGATTAGTGAGCAATTAATCTAATAGGATAATGTAGGCATGGATACTCAAAAACCAGCAATTTCTCATTATGTCGATGCCTTAATTTATAGGCTTTACATCCACAAGATGCCAAGCATCTAATCCCACTGATTTCTCCTTGATTTTCCTAGAATCTTTCCACACCCCTATATTCACTCATGCTACCCTTGATTCTCTCATCAGTATATTCTTCTCACCTTTTCACCTCTACCCACTTAATTACAGACTCCCTTTTACAGTCTCTTGCTAAGGGCTTATTCTCGCACACACCCATTCACTTGCATATTTCAACACCTCCCTTAAGTGAATAACTCTAGCACACCTGGACCCTATACCAAGTTTCCCTCTTACTTGGTAGCCTGTGAGACCAGTGCCTCGAGTCCCTAACTCATAGTCCTTGACACTCTCTCTCTATGTGTCCAAGGCTACTACAAGTGCCCATGACTTTGACTAAAGTGGTCTCACATACATCTACCACATGGCCTACATCATCGGTGGCTCAGAGGTGGTTTTACTTTGTTGGGGTAGGTTACATTGGATTGTGGGGTTTCTCTCTCTTTGTGGGGTTTCTCTCTCTCTTTTCTCTCTCGAAAAAGATGTCCTGAATCCTCTTCCTTATTTAGGAGTCTCCATGAAGTTTGCCGATGTCGATCCTTCTTCATTTTATTTGCTGTTGAAAGGTCTCTGCCCCCTCCGCGGAACGAATTCAAAGGTGCTAGCAGCAGAAGTAGCACTTCTTGTGTAGGGCAAAGCCTCTCACTCGGGGCCTCGCCCACGGATATCTGGACAAGAGACTAATCCCTTGGTTCTTCCAAAACCGAACTCGGAAAAACCTCCCTTACCCAGCAGACATAGGCGATTCCTCCGGGATATTTTATTCTAATGTAGTTAAGGTCTTCACTAACCAAACTGATCCGACTGAACCCGTAAGTCTCATGGTCACATCAAGGAAGAGATTTGCCCTTGGATCAACACTCTTATCCTCATCAAGAGGCACAACCGTTGATTCTTTTCCATAGAACAAAGGTTATGCGGGATTTACTTCAACTATCGTAATTTAATAGAATTAAGTCTCATCATCAGTCCAGCCTAACCCCATCCAATACTATGGGTTAGCAAACCGCCCAACCACTGTAGTGATAGGATCCATTTAGAAATTTGGTTATGTTTTACCCCGAGTACCAGGGAAAAGAGTTCCCAGGCCCCCTAGCCGGTGCTTCAGGCAAAGTTTAAGATAGTCACACCACTTACACACCCAATACGAAATTGCCTTTTTCACATATTCAGGTGTCTTTAAAACAATCTTTTAATGAAACCATAGTATCACTGATCATAATCCTCCAAAATATCTAGCTTGAATTCCAATTTACAATCATTCCTTCATCGGTGTACCTATGGCATCATTGGCAACCAGAATGCTCACCAGCTGTTTACTCAGGAGCCTTTTCAATAGTTCCTAGCTCATAGTACCCAAAAATATAATCAAGTATTACATTCATTTCTTCCCGAGAGTACCTATGGCATCATTGGCAACCAGAACGCTCGCCACCTATGAACTCAGGGGCCTTTTCGATAGTTCCTGGCACATAGTACCTGGAAATATAATCACATAAGAAAGATCCAGATGGACCCTCCGTTGAAGATCAAAAAGATCAACCAACAGATCCATATTAAAGAACCATGGACTCATTCGTTGAAGACTAGCAAGGCCAATCAACCAGATCCATGCCCGAGTTCAGAAAACAACTCTAACTCCTTGTTCCATTTTCTTCCCCGACATATGTGTGGGTATCCTCGGTGACCCAGAGCCCCAGCACCGTATGGTCAGCACCCTCTAGGCTCCTTCGCGGAGGTCACCTAGTGCTTCACTCATAGGCCGCCTCCTTGATCCCTCATCCACTATACCGGAAGCTCACCATTTAAATCAAACCGAGGCTGGTCAAGACCTCGGCCGACCTTGCTACGCGAGACATCCTCCGTTGACTCTCTGTCAGCTATTGCAACTTTATCAGGTCTCCACCACGACCTCATTCACAAGATGGTAAAAATGCTTCCCCAGCATTCTTGACATAAAAGGGTCATTTAAAAATAGATCATAAATACAGTTTCTAATGAATTCTCATCTTTCCTCATTGTTCCACATCATTTCTCGTTATTCCACATTCTTCTACATCAATTCACATTGCTTATTCCACATCCAGTCATATGTATTCCCATCGTCTTCATCTATTCCCATCCAATCACATCATATTACATCTCATCACATCTATCCACATCTATCCAATCACATTATATTACATCTCATCACATCTATCCACATCTATTCTCATCCAATCACATCATATTACATCTCATCCACATCTATTCTCATCCAATCACATCATATTACATCTCATCCACACCTATTCTCATCCAATCACATCATATTACATCTCATCACATCTATTCTCATCCAATCACATCATATTACATCTCATCACATCTATCCACATCTATTCTCATCCAATCACATCATATTATATCTCATCACATCTATCCTCATCACATCTCATCCATTCACATCTACCCATATCCACATCACATCCATTCACATCACACCTCATCCGTTTACCCCGATCCACATCACATCTTAACCATTCACATCTACCAAGATCCACATTCGTCCACCTTACATCTCATCCATCCATTCACATTACATCACATCCATTTATATTCATTCAGATCCACATCTCATCACATCACATCCATCCACATCACATCTCATCCATTCACGCCTCATCACACCCATCACACCCATCACACCCATTCACATCCATCACATTCATTGCATCCACATCACATCACATCCATTCCATCCATATCTATCCTTATCACATCACATTCATTCCATCCATATCACATCACATTCATTCCATCCCCATTACATCACATCCACATCTATCCACATCACATCTCATCACATTCACATCCACATCCATTTACATCACATCACATCTCATCCGTATCTCATCACATTCACATCCACATCCATTTACATCACATCACATCTCATCACATTCACATCCACATCCATTTACATCACATCACATCTCATCCACATCTCATCACATTCACATCCACATCCATTTACATCACATCTCATCACATCCTCTCACATCTTATCACATCGCATTCACATCTTATCACATCGCATTCACATCTTATCACATCACGTTCACATCTTATCACATCATGTTTACATCTCCTCTTATCACATTCACATGTCCTCTTATCACATTCACATCTCATCTTATCACATCGCATTCACATCTTATCACATCACATTCACATCTTATCACATCACGTTTACATCTCCTCTTATCACATTCACATCTCATCTAATTACATCGCATCCATTTACATCCCATCACATTCATTTACATCCCATCACATTCATTTACATTTATTCGGCTCTACATCACATCTTATCACATCCACTTTTAGTAATGTTTTCTACTTTCGATACGGATAGGACTTTTCTAAGTTTCTGCCTAGCCTAGTTAAAGGTACTTTTTCTTGACGGATATTTTCATATTCTTTCTCAAATTTCTCAAGTGAAATATATTCAATATTCTTCTTTTGAGTAAAGGATTCATGGGATTTACAAAAATCAATTCTAACCATATTTTCCAATAAAATTAATAATGCTCAAAACTCCACTTATGTGATAAATACTCATAATTTGAATTATACCAAAAATTTCTCTTTTACCATTTAATTACTTGGATCTCAAATATCATGGAAATTCCTCTTTTTGCATAAAAATAAATTTACCAAAATTTACTCTTTTCTCATAATCAATTAATTATGCATAATTACAAAAAAAAATATTTCTCATGAATATGATGAAAATCATTCTTTTTGCATAGGATGTCCAATCCTAGAATATGGTAGGAAGTCCTCTTTTAGCATTATGCATAAAAATAAGATATGTATTATTTTCTAAAAATTTTACCATAGCTTCGCTGCTATTACTGATAATTCTTAATTTTTTTCTAAGAATAAAAGCTTGTAATGAAAATATGATAGTAGTTCCTCTTTTATGAGATTAAAATCAAACTATGAATTTAAATCATAATTTTAACCATGAAATTAAACATAACTATGATTATCCCACTATATTAAGCTAATTTTAACATTCCTCTTTTTCCACATTGTTAGGATAATCCATTTCTCATTTAGAATGAATTAGAGTAGTTTTCAACTACTCATAAACAATCTAAAAGAATTTACCATTATTTTAATAGCATAAAATCATGAAAATAGCATATACTTAATCTCTAGCTTATCAAGCCTAGAGTTTAGCTTTGAATTATTAAGAGACTATCATTGAGAAGCATCCTTTTCCAAGGGATTTAGCCATAAAGATGGTTATTCTTTTAGAGAGAGAGATTTACTTAAAGAAAGCATTATAATTAAGCATAAAGATTAACTTTCTCTTAATTAAACATTAAGATTTTTAGGAAAAGCTTGATTTGAATTAAAATAATCATTTTGAAAGCTTCTCAAGCTTGAGAGGGGTTGAGAAGAAAGTCATTGATAAAATTAAAAAAAAACCATAAAAATTGATTTTACCTCCATGTTTGGCTTGATTCTCTAATTGCAATGAAGCTCCCGACCAATCAATTGGTCCACCAAGAGGAGAAGAGTAACTCCAAGAGTTGTTGTAGAGAGAGAGAGCTCCAAGCTCCCAAGAGAGAGAAAAATTTAAAGAATAATAGAAAAAAAGATTATTTTAATATAATACTGGCATGGTATAGCTCCAATATTCCATTATAAATTATTGAGGGTGTATTTATAGGTGAGGGAGGCCACTAACCAAGTCCAGCTAGGTTCTAGAAATTTTCGGGTTCAGTTTGACTCAATTTGGACAAGATTTGGACCAGTTTGGCTCCCTTTTTGATTTGGTTTGATCCAGGAGAGAGGAGAGATAAAAATATCATAATTTTTTTGAATTAAAAACCCTTCCACACATATGAAAGAGGCGCCTACCTCAAGAGTCTCCCCTTCCTTACCAAGGTGTCAAAAATGCATCATTATTCTAAAATATCTCATTTTTTTAGTAATATCTCATAATTTTTAACTAATAAACCTTGTACTCAGTCAACTCTTCATCTTATGTGACCATTTACTCATTTTTGGGTATTTTCTTTTATTCTTTTGGATTTATCTCATCCCAACACTTGGATTAATCCAATTGGCCCATTAGAACCTTAATTGGACCATAATCTAAAAATTTCTTAAAATGTAGACCCTTAGGCTAAGGTCGGTTATACCATTTTCAATTAATCCCTAATGCACATTGGAAAGTTCATTTTGAACTTCTGTTTTAGGGGAATCCCTTTTAGACACTAGAAAGATTCTTATATCCAAATATATCTCAATTTTGCATTATCTCTCTCTAGATATTTTCTCTCTCTAGGCCAAAACATGGTAAAACAAGATCTTTCTTCAATTTCAGAGAGGGAAATAATTACAAGAATAGAAGGGGAGGTTCTTACACCTTTATACCTTAAAAGCTGGAGGGAGGAATCTTACATCCTACTCCACTTAAAAACCGCGAGATGTCCTCATCTTGCAGGCTGGAGGATAAACTCTTTCACCTTAAGATCCAACTGATTCTGGGGTTCCTTATAGTTTGTTTAGCCCCCCACAGAATCCTGGGATAAAGATCCCTGTTACAAGAAGAACATACAAAACTCATTACCAGGGAATAATTCATTCATATTCTTAACACAATAATGGTCCATCAGACCGAAAATTTTATTTGAACATTCCTCCACGGGAATTTTAGTTATGCAAGTTTTTAATTTGTCATTCCTTAATTAGATCCATTGGGTCAAAGGTCAAATAACAGCAATCTGTTAGCATAATCCACTAATCTCATAGTGATTTGCTAAAGTCATAAATCGTCTTCCAGTTATTAACATCATCACTGGGATTCTTCCCATTCATCCTCATTGTGATAATCTTTTATTGCTACTTCATAATTTTTTTTCATTTCTTGCTTCTTGGTTGATCCACTTTAGCCAATTCGCTCTGATACCAGCAGAAAGATCCCTGTCCCCTCCACGCAACGAATTCAGGGGTGCTAGTAGCAGAAGTAGCACTTGTTATGCAGGGCAGAGTCTCTCACTCGAGGCCTCTCTCATGGATATCGGGACAAGAGACTAATCCCTTAGTTCTTCCAAACCGAACTCGGAAAAACTTTCCTCGCCCAGTAGACATAGGATAAAATCCTATAATGAAAATATGATAGTAGTTCCTCTTTTATGATTCAAATCAAACTATGAATTTAAATCATAATTTTAACCATAAAATTAAACATAACTATGATTATCCCACTATATTAAGCTAATTTCAACATTCTTCTTTTCCCAAATTGTTAGGATAATACATTTCTCATTTAGAATGAATTAGAGTAGTTTTTAACTACTCATAAACAATCTAAAAGAATTTACCATTATTTTAATAGCATAAAATAATGAAAATATCATTTTCTTAATCTCTAGCTTATCAAGCCTAGAGTTTAGCTTTGAATTAAGAGACTATCATTGAGAAGCATCCTTTTCCAAGGGATTTAGCCATAAAGATGGCTATTCTTTTAGAGAGAGAGATTTACTTAAAGAAAGCATCAAAATTAAGCATAAAGATTAACTTTCTCTTAATTAAAAATTAAGATTTTTTAGGAAAAGCTTGATTTGAATTAAAACAATCATTTTGAAAGCTTCTCAAGCTTGAGAGGGGTTGAGAAGAAGAAAGTTATTTGAGAAAATTAGAAAAAACCATAAAAAATGATTTTACCTCCAAGTTTGGTTTGATTCTCTAATTGCAGTGAAGCCCCTGACCAATCAATTTGTCCACCAAGAGGAGAAGAGCAACTCCAAGAGTTGTTGTAGAGAGAGAGAGCTCCAAGCTCCTAAGAGCGAGGAAAATTTAAAGAATAATAGAAAAAAGATTATTTTAATATAATACTGGCATGGTATAGCTCCAATATTCCATTACAAAGGACCAAGACGACGAAGCTAAATAATGACAAAAGCGTTTCTCTGCTCGAGTCTTAGAGATGAGCATGCTTGTCTCTGATCCCCCGGCTTGAAAAACAAAAACAAATATAGTTTCAATATTCCATTATAAATGACTAAGGGTGTATTTATAGGTGAGGGAAGCCACTAACCAAGTCCAACTGGGTTCTAGAATTTTCCAGGTTCAGTTTGACTCAATTTGGATAAGATTTGGGCCAGCTTGGCTTCCTTTTTGATTTGGTTTGATCCAGGAGAGAGGAGAGATAAAAATATCACAATTTTTTTAAATTAAAAAACCCTTCCACACATGTGAAAGAGGCGCCTACCTCAAAAGTCCCCCTTTCCTTACCAAGGTGTCAAAAATGCATCATTATTCTAAAATATCTCAATTTTTTTAGTAATATCTCATAATTTTTAACTAATAAACCTTGTACTCAGTCAACTCTTCATCTTATGTGAGCATTTACTCATTTTTGGGTATTTTCTTTTATTCTTTTGGATTTATCTCATCCCAACACTTGGATTAATCCAATTGACCCATTGGAACCTTAATTGGACCATAATCTAAAAATTTATGAAAATGTAGACTCTTAGGCTAAGGTCCCTTGTACCATTTTCAATTAATTCCTAATGCACATTGGAAAGTTCATTTTGAACTTCTGTTTCAGGGGAATCCCTTTTAGACACTAGGAGGATTTTTATATCCAAAGATATCTCAATTTTAGATTCTCTCTCTAGACATTTTCTCTCTCTAAGCCAAAAACAGGGTAAAACAAGATCTTTCTTTTATTTTAGAGAGGGAAATAATTACAAGAACAGAAGGGGAGGTTCTTACACCTTTATACCTCAAAAGCTGGATGGAGGTGTTACCATATATATTGGCAGTGATGTGTGTGAACACACTTAGGACTGCCTAGGCACTTTTTCTCTCTTTAGGAGGTTTTTTTCCCCCGGCTTGTATATACACCCATTATTCTAGGGCTAACTTATCTTTGTACATTCACACAATCTAATACACTGCGTGTTGTGTGCATTTTTGCTTCTTCTTCTCCAAGCTTTGTGTGCTTTTCTGCAATCCTAATTTCAACAATTGGTATCAGAGCAGGCATCGGCCTCCTAGGGCTACGCCGCTAGCACTCTTTGACTCACGTTCTCTGATTGAGGTGAGCTTTCACGAGCGCTTGCAGGTCCCTATACTCTGTAGATGAACTAGTGGGCCTTGCGTTCTCAGAAATTGCATTTGAGATCGTTTCGAGCTCCGTTTTTGCATTACAAGTTCTGTACAGGTGTTCGTCATTTTGTGTAGAAATTTTGACAGTGCAGTTTTTTGCAAAATAGGCATACGTATTCTATTGTGGACCATGTTACATAGCACGAGTTGTTTTCTGTTCAGTCTTTGCTTCATTACAGGTAGCTTTTGCATCAGTTTCAGTCAGTGGGCCAAGGCTGATAACAACAATGATGTATTTCGCATGTTGTGTCTGCTTTGTTGATGAGACAAATTGGATGGAGACAGCAACTACCCACTTTGGGCATACATGATGCAGCATGTTTTAGTTGCAAAAGGAGTGTGAAACATTGTGCAGGGTATGGATGTACATCCAGGTTCTGTGGATGTAGGATCTGTTGAGGATGTTACAAGTTCTAGCAGCTGTACTATTGCCACTGTTTTACCCACTGCTCAACAAGCTTGTTGGGATGGTAAAGATGCGCAGGTTCATGCCTTGATTGCACTTTCTGTCAAACGTAACATCACTCCACATATTTGTTCAGCAAAATAGACTTGGGATATTTTAGCTGATTTGTATGCAGGTCATAACGAGGCAAAAATCTTTTACTTGCGTATAGAGCTAGAATCGAAGATTATGTTGGTCTTAGTTGGACATGCCCTGTGCATGTGTTTGCCCACATGTTTCAGGCCATTACTCGCACACGAACACCAACAATGTACATGTGCAAGGTGGTAGGCTATGAAGAGATTGTCAATTTACTTGGCCAAGGGTGGGACATTGTGGAGGGGGAGCACAAAGGAGAGAATTTAAGGTGCAATGTAGTGCATTCCAGTGTCTCCTTTTGATTCTTGTGAGCTCATACCACTTTGCCTACTTGTTTATGTATTACGAGCGGTGGATGAGGAAGAAGGGTGCATGACCCTTACAAGCTCAAAAAGAGGAGGTTGTAGAGCCTATGTATCTCTTTATAGGCCTACCTAATGTGGGGATAGAGATTGTCCAAGAAGCAAGTAAGCAATGGAGCCTTTTGAACGTCTGTGTGATGATCACCTCTACACATTTTGGGATTTGAGGGAATCAATAATGCTTGATTCAATGTGCAGGGTAGGAAGGTAAGGATTGTTTGACATTTAAACCAATGTATTTTCTCAACCCTTTTTGGAGCCACTTACTGTGTTGGGTGTTTGGATAGGTTGGAAGGAGAATGGAAGAAAACACCAAGGTGTCTTCAAATTGGGGGCCAGATGATGTCACCTTAGTTCAAAGAATCTAAGCTATGAGTATCCACTAGAACAATTTTGTTATATCCCTCCACTGGAGTTTTGTATAAAAAAATGTTTTCTGAGATACTTCGGTATTTAAAATATGTTGTCTAGTTTCTTGAAGAGGTGATTTTGTCTTTTAAAAAATCAACATTTTTTTTTGGTCTAGTGTGAAATGGCCACTATCTAGTATAAATAGTACTTTGAAGGCCTTATGTGTCATTTTTCACTCATTCTCAATAGCACAAGACACCTCCACTCTTGAGCTTCAGAGCACATAGCTGCCTATGAGCGCTTCATGGACTTCCTCCATGAGAGAGAGTTTCAAGAGGCCACACACTTGCACGTAGTTTTCACACTCCGCCTCCATGAAGAAATATTTGTGGACACGTTATCTTACATAGACACCCACATCATGCCGCACTCTGTCTCTTTGGACATTAATGATAGATTGCGGGTGCCCTCCAACCTCCTAGAGTACATCAACCATAATGATCGGCCTTTCCAAAAGCGGCTCAGAAGATTTGAAGCAATGGCTATGAAATCTGGACACTTCCTAGAGCTTGACAAGAAACAAGTACGCAAGCTCAACATAGGTGCCATTGGCCATTGCTTCATATCATGGCTGGCTTGCTTTGTTTTCTTCCTTTCAGAAGGAGAGGATGAAGAGGAGGTCAAAATGCCACAACTGTGCTTTGGTAGATTCATCCACGACAAGAAAGAGCTTCAAAGTGCAGCACACATAGGTGTGAATGCAAGCCTCATCTCGTCGCAAAACAATTCCCAAGAGGTGCGTTGGTGTAGAAAATCCGCGCCGCTTTGAGGTCAGTGGAAGCGGCACCACCATTGAAGATGAAGATGGCTCTGCCCCCTTCATGAGATAGAGATTGACTCTCTATGTTTGGTTGTGGTAGGGGGGGAGCTTTTCATTTTTTTTCATGACATCATTGAAAAGTCATGTGGCCTCCGCATGGATGAGTGCTTGAGCATGCTCAAGGTGAAGGCGGAGTTTCCATTCGATGACTCCAACACAAGAAACATGGAGGAGAACCTCCTCCCACTCATAGACTCTGTGGATGTGACAGTGGTGATTTCTCTGGAGGCAGCTAGGAATGCAGAGTAGGCAAACATCATCAAAGGGGAGTTCCAAGCGACGTAACAAAGTGTATCCCACGCAATTGTGCCTTGAACACCAGCTCTCCAACACATAATATCAAGAAATCCAAGTCCAACATTGAATTAGAAAGAAACGCTGACTCTAGATGAAGATGATAAGCAAGAGAGGGTGCTAGAGATGGATAGTTTTGCTATGCGGGGTGGGGGAACACGATCTACTGTAGGTCCATATCCGGCTCTTGCCCACTACATTGGACACCTCCCCACCCAGTGACTTTGTGATTATTCACAAAGAATTCACACCGAGATGCCAACTTCGCCCTTTTTGCATTGAAGACCTTCTCAAAGCAACTATGTGTGGCTACTATTAGCCGATCGATCAGTTTTGTAATCCTAGTTAGGAAGTCATTAGTCATCATCATGACCACATTTGGGAGCAGATATGGAGGCAAGGTGCTTGCATCTAATTAGGAATTTCCAAGTCCCTTGGCCATGACTCACCTCAAGAAATTGCCACTGCCATTCTAACCGAAGAGCTCCCCGTAGCTAAGAAGCGCCAAACCTCACTTGTAAAAAGTATTCCCAAATCCCATATGTAACTTTTTATATCAATACAATGCAGAATGATGGTTTTTAAGTACATTTGTTTGATTTCTAATGTGAAAATATTTACCATTTAATTTTAGTTGGTTTTTAAGTGAAATAAATGAGTTATCCCTTGACGACATGAACTAAAATAAATGCTCAAATTTTAGGAAAAAAACTACAAAAAAAAATTAGAAGGGCTAGAGGGGTGCAAAAATAGCACAGCTTTTTCGCACCCCTCTGGCCATCACGATTTTGAAGGCTTTAAGCCCGAAACTAGAATGAGAATAACTTCTTTAGTTCTAATTAATCATATAAAATGGTGTGTCTTCAAATTTTAGTGAAAAAACTACCAAAAATTTTACAAGGGCCAGAGGGGTGCAAAAATGGCCTGTACGAGGCCCCCGTACACAAACCATCTTTATTTTTTAATAGTAAATGAATAATGCTCAAAACTCCACTTTTAGCATAAAATTTATTATGCATAAATTCATTTTCTAATGATATAAATTTTGCCATAGCTTCCCCACATTTTCTATAAAATGAGAATACTCAAAATTTCTCTTTTAGCATAAAATTTAATTTATAAATAAACCTTCATTTTCTAATGATAAAACTTTGACATAGCTTCCCCACATTTTCTATGAATTGAGAATTCTCAAAATTCTACTTGTAGCATAAATTTATTATGCATAAATTCAAATAATGATATAAATTTTGCCATAGCTTCCTTACATTTTCTATGAATTGAGAATGCTTAAAATTCCACTTTTAATATAAAAATTAGTTTATGCATAAACGTAAGCATAAATATAAGCATAATTGCATCTAAGCATCTTGTTTATTTTTAGAAATATTCAAATATAACTTTCATATGAAAATAAATATATGAATGTTATCATAAGCTCTCTTTCATCATAAAATGAATAAATATAAGATTTCTTATCATAAAAACAAGCTAAAATGAATTAACCTCATTCTAACTAGGTTAATAATCATAAAAATGTTTAATCTTCATCTCTAACTTGTTAGGCTTAGAGTTTTGGGTAAGAAAATGAGATTAGAATCAAGGTTTATTCTCCTAAGAAGGATTTAACCATAAAAGTGAGTATTCTTTCAAAAAGAGTGATTATAAATTAAAAAATAATACATTTAAGCATAAGAGATTAACATTACTTCATTTTGTGATGATGAGAGGTAGCAATTGGTTTGAGGCATGGAGAAGCACCCCAAATCCACCACTCGATGGGATGTCAAGAAACTCAATCTTCTTTTGACTTCTATATTGGTGTGAGTTAAAGATCAATCATCTCTTAGATACCATGCATATCTTCAGGAATGTGTCAACAAATTTTTGGGACAATTTAGTTGGTAAAAGAGATACCAAGGGTGCAAGGGATGACTTACAAATAATTGGACACCTTCAAAGTGCATGGCCAATTTTAGTAGATGAGAGTGGTAACAGAGGCACCATGGGTATAACCACCAAGAAGAAGCATAATAAGGTGAAAAGTGTGATTGCCCCTTTTTGTATACCAATGGGAGCAATGCATTCATTTAAGGGTACCTTCACAAAGACTAAAAAGAGAGGAGAGGTATAAGTATATGGCCTCAAGACACATAATTGGCATTAGATATTTTAGGTATTCAAATATTCTTTTATTTATTTTCTCTTTATGGTACACAATTTGGAGGCTTATATACTAATGTTCATTTTTTTCTACACATTTTTTATTCTTCCAATGGCTATAGTTGGTTGTGGGAGACAAGAAGGTGAGAGAGACTATTTACAAAATGAGAAGCTTGGCGAGATATGAAACTTCTCTTGAATTCACTATCTAAGTTATATCTAATATTTGGTATTCTCATGCAATCACAAGTTATATATAATAAATAGTACATATGATTGCTACGTATGTAGGTACATATCCTTAAAGAGATAGATTCTACATGGAATGTCTCAATGCTATTGAGGAAGTGTGTATGATCAAGGAAAACTTTCCTAAAATATTTCTCATTAGTCAATTATATCTTATGGTGGTGCATTTGGTTGATGAAGTGGCACTTTATGGTGTTGTTCATTTTGATGGATGTTTTTTCTTGAAAGGTTCATGAAAACCTTAAAGGACTTTGTTAGACAAAAAACAAGGCTAGAAGAAAGCATGGAAGATAGATGGTTGATGCAAGAGTCTCTTGTGTATATCTCAAAGCATCTCTGTCAAACAGATCCTTCATGCCACAATTGTGGAGCGATGAGGAGGATGACTGACTAATCACTAATGTGACACAAGGAAAAGAAAGACAATGAAGACTGGATGAAGCATTATGCCAAAAGGTGAATACATTCTGCATTCTAAATAGTCCCATCATGGAGAAGTGGATTGGGAGATATAAGGATGAGAGAAGATATTTCAAAAGAGCAAATAGACGCTTGCCATTTCCGCTTGACTTAGAACCTCTTCCAAATGTGATCCATATAGAATGGCTTTGTAAGGCAATATTGATGGCATCAAAATACAGAGATATGATCAAAATTGTAAGGTTCCTCATCATCCCCTAAAAGATGTATAAACTCTCCTCTCAGTCCCCTGTAATCATCCCCTAATTTAGAATGCAAGAAAACATTATTTTCCTTTGTTTTTGACCTAGAGAGAGAAAATATTCTAGAGAGAGATAATATAATTTTGAGATATTTTTGGATATAAAGTTATCCCTTTTATTTAAGATGAATTTTCCTAAAACAGAAGTTTAAAAAGAGTTTTCTAATATGCATTAGAAATTAATTGAATATGTGCATTAGACACCTTAGCCTAAGGGTACCCATTTTCAAAAAATTATGGATTAAGGTCCAAAGAGTGTTCTAAAGGGCCAATAGGGTTAATCCAAGTGTTGGAATAAGAAAAATACAAGAATAAAAGAAAATCTCCCAAAAATAAGTAAATTCTCACATAAGATGAAGAGTTCACTAGTACAGGCACTTAATAGTAAAACAAATGGAGATTTATTAGTAAAAAATGGAATTTTGACACCTCAGGAGGGTGAGTGGAGCTCATGAAGGAGGCGCCTAGAATCCTCATGATTACCCCAAATTTTTAATTAAAAAAATGAGATATTTAATTTGTCCTCTCACCTTTTTCAAACTAGAAAAGTGGGCCTAACTGGTCCAAAACTTGTCCAACTGAAGCTGGAAGCCTCTAGATTCTAGTTGGACTTGGTTGGTGCTAGTGTAATTTTTCATTTAGTGTATTTCTTTTATCCCTCTTCATTGGGCCTCCATTGTGAAGCTTTGGGGCTTCACTAAACCTTTTCTTCTCTTGAAGATTACCCTCTTCCCTTGGTGGGGCCAAGCCTTTTTGTTAATCTTCTTCCTAACCTCCCTCATGCTTAGGAAGCATTTTATTTTGGGGTTTCTCTCTTAAAACCATGCTTTTCTTAATTTATGATGAATTAATGTTTATGTTTAAGCTTAGGTTTATGCATAAACTAATCTTTATATCAAAAGTGAAATTTTAACCATTCTCAATTCATAGAAAATGTAGGGAAGTTATGGCATAATTTTATCATTAGGAAATGAAAGTTTATGCATAATAAATTTTATGCTAAAAGTGGAGTTTTGAGCATTATTCATTTGCCTAAAAAATAAAGAAGGTTATGCACAAATTTTCTAGATTCATTCAATTAATGAGAATTATAAAAATTATTATGAATATAATTCATTTAGGTAAAAATAGATTAGTAGGTGTGCATGAATATTTTATGCTAAAAGAGGGATTTTCATGATATTTTATTTTGGAAAAATAGAGAAAAGAATGTGAAAATATTCATTGGGGTGCATCGAGAAAACATATATAAATTTTTAATGAGAAAGAGGAATTATGAACACATTTAACTTTTGGAATCATGAAGTATATGTCTAGAATCTTGTTAAAATAGAATCTTGGGGTACATTCTGAACGAGAAAAAGGATTTCCCAAAAAAAGACTCGAAACATGCTTAGTTGGATGAATGTAAATACTTGTGATGACTGACTTATTCCTAGATTCCCTGCCTGCTGCTGCTGGGAGGAAAGGAATCTGGAATTCTTGAAAGGATCAAGTGTAAGATTTCTCCCCCAACCCCTTTTTGATGTCCAGTATCTTCCCCTGTAATCAATCCCTCTTTAGAAATATAAAGACCTTGTTTCTAACTGTTTTAACCTAGAGAGAGAAAATATTCTAGAGAGAGAATATTCAAATTTTGAATATTTTTGGATAAAAAAATATCTCACCTTATTAAAATGAATTCCCCTGAAACAGAAATTCAGAAAGAATTTTCCAATGTGCAATTGGAATTAATTGGAAATAGGTATAAAGAACCTTAGTCTAAGGGTCTAGATTTTCAAAAATTTTTGGATTATGGTCCAATTAAGGTTCCTATGGACCAATAGCATCAATCCATGTGTAGGGAGGAGATAAATCCTATTTGTAAAAGAAGATACCCAAAAATGAGTAAATGCTCACATAAGATGAAGAGTTGAAAATGTACAAGGTTTATTAGTAAAAAACTATGAGTAATATCAAAAAAATGAGATAAATTGAGTATCCAAAAATGAGTAAATGCTCACATAAGATGAAGAGTTGAAAATGTACAAGGTTTATTAGTAAAAAACTATGAGTAATATCAAAAAAATGAGATAAATTGAGTATCCAAAAATGAGTAAATGCTCACATAAGATGAAGAGTTGAAAATGTACAAGGTTTATTAGTAAAAAACTATGAGTAATATCAAAAAAATGAGATAAATTGAGTATCCAAAAATGAGTAAATGCTCACATAAGATGAAGAGTTGAAAATGTACAAGGTTTATTAGTAAAAAACTATGAGCAATATTAAAAATATGAGATATTTTGGGTATAATCATTCCATTTTGACACATATGTAAGGAAGGGGAGTTCTTTAAAGGAGGTCCATATTTCACATGCTTGAATGAGTTTTAAACTAAAAAATAATGTGACATTTTTATCTCTCCTCTCTCTTGAACCAAACCAAATCAAAATGGAACCAAACCGGATCAAAAAGTAACCAAACTAGGTCCAAATCTAGTCCAAATTCAACCAAACTGACTTGGAAAATTCTAGAATCAGTTTGTTTGGTTAGGAGCTCAATTTTTCCTATAAATAGAAGCCTCCCCTTGTTGAAAAAAATATAGTGTCTTGTTGAAAAAAATATAGTGTCTTATGCTTTGTTACTCTACTTCACCTAAGCCAAGAACTGTGAATTCTTTAATAATTCACTAGTTTTTGACACTTCTCTTTTTCTTCAATTCCCATTGGTGGCTCCATCAACATACTAAACCAATTGATTGGTTGGGGGCCTCTACCGTGAACAAAGAATCAAGTAATTTGTAAGGTAAGTATGGTGAATTTTGATCTTTTCTATAATTTCTCAATGTTTCTCTCTTCTCAACTCCTCTCAAGCTTGAGAAGCTTAATTGGTATGGTTTTTGAATGCTATTAAAGTTAATTGATGAATAGTAGTGAAGAGTTACATAATTTGATTGAAGTTAATTGATTAATGATAGTAAAGAATTACATAAATTTTTATTTATGTTTAATTCTAATGGGTTTTATGTAATTTCTCTCTCTCACTTAAGGAATAGTCATACTCATGACCCATCTTAATCTAAATGAAGCTTTTCATAAAGCTTTTCCTTAATCCAAGATTAATCTATACTTGAGAACAATTTAATAGTTTTTTTAATCTATGCTTTTAGTTTATGATTATTTTTTATTTAATCCATTAAGGATTAATGATCCAATTAGGGATCATTCTAATCATTCTCTTAAAGATAACCTATCTTTTAAAATAATTGAGATTTATTAGTTATAGTAGCGAAGCTATGGCAAAATTTTATAAAAATTTACACATAAAATTATTTCATTCAAAGCATGAAAAGAGGATTTCCTACCATATTCTAAGAATTATCATCCTAGATTAATTGAAAGATATACATTGTAATCCTAGAGAAATTGATTTTTATATTATGCATAATTGAATTTCATGCATAGAGGTATGCTTAAGAGATGAATATTTTATTATAAAAGAGTTACTTTTAGCATAATTGAATTTCATGCATAGAGGTATGCATAAGAGATGAATATTTTATTATAAAAGAGTTACTTTTAGCATAATTGAAATTCACGCATAGAGGTATGCATAAGAGATGAATATTTTATTATAAAAGAGTTACTTTTAGCATAATTGAAATTCATGCATAGAGGTATGCATAAGAGATGAATATTTTATTATAAAAGAGTTACTTTTAGCATAATTGAAATTCATGCATAGAGGTATGCATAAGAGATGAATATTTTATTATAAAAGAGTTACTTTTAGCATAATTGAAATTCATGCATAGAGGTATGCATAAGAGATGAATATTTTATTATAAAAGAGTTACTTTTAGCATAATTGAATTTCATGCGGTATGCATAAGAGATGAGTTAGGATGTGATAAGATGAGTTAAGAAGTGATAGGATGTGTATGGGATGAGGTAAGAAGTGTATGTGATGGGATAAGATGTATATGGGTTGTGATATGGATGTAAATGTGGATGTGTATGTATGGATGTATGCATGTAGATGTGAGTGTGAATGTGGATGTATGGATGTAAATGAGGATGTCGATGTAGATGCATGGATGGGATGTGGATGTATGCATGTAGATGTGAATGTAAGCATATAGATGTGGATGTATGGATGTGAATGTGCATGTAGATATGGATGTATGGATGAGGATGCATGAATGTGCATGTAGATGTGGATGTGAAAATAGATGCATGGATGTAGATGTGGATGTATGGATGTGGATGTGGATATATGTATGGATATGAATATATGATATGTGATGTGAAGGAATCTGAAGTGATGAGATGGAAAATGATGTGATGGGATGAGTACACATATAACTGGAATGTGGAATAAGCAATGTGGATTGATGAGGGTTAATGTGAAAAAATGAGAGTTAATATAGAAACTGTATTTTGTGACTGTTTGTAAATGCTGTTTGTTGTAAATGACTGTTTTATGTCAAGAATGTTGGGAAAGCATTTTGACCATCTTGTGATTAAGGTCGTGGAGACCTAACTGATAAAGTTGCAACTGCTGACGGAGAGTCAATGGAGGACGTCTCGCGTAGCAAGGTCGGCCGAGGTCTTGACCAGCCTCGGTGCGATTAAAATGGTGAGCTTCCGGTACAGTGGATGAGGGGCCAAGGAAGTGGCCTATGAGTGAAGCGCTAGGTCACCTGCGAAGGATCCTAGAGGGTGCTGACCATACGGTGCTTGCTCGGGCTCTGGGTCGCCCAGGATACCCACGCGTGCGTCGAGGAAGATATTGGAACAAGGAGTAAGAGTTGTTTTCTGAAATCGAGCATGGATCTGGTTGATTGACCTTGCTGGTCTTCAATGGATGAGTCCATGGCTCTTTATATGGATCTATTGGTTGATCTTGCTGATCTTCAACGAGAGTCCATCTTGATAAGTGATTATATTGCCGAGTATTATGGGCTAGGAACTATTGAAACGGCCCCTGAGTGGATAGGTGGTGAGCGTTCTAGTTGCCAATGATGCCATAGATACTCTGATGAAGGAATGATGGGAAATTGAATCAACCGGATAATTTGGAAGATGGTGATCAGTGATACTATGGTTTTATTAAAGGATTGTTTTAAAACTAGTTGAATCTGTGAAAAGGCAATTTCATATTGGGTGTGTAAGTGGTGTGACTAGTTTTATTTTGCATGAACTTCTGGCTAGGGGGCCTTGGAACTCTTTTCCTTGGTACCCGGAACAAAACCTAACCAAATTCTTAATTGGATCCCATCACTACAGTGGTTGGGCGGTTGGCTAACCCATGGGACTGGATGGGGTTAGGTTGGACTGATGGATCCGTAAATCGAGACTCAACTTTTGTAATTATGATAGATAGAGTAAATCCCGGACAGTAATTGTTCTATGGATAGGAATCAACGGCTGTGCCTCTTGAATGGGGAAAAAAGCGTTGAATGCTTCCTTGATCTGATCAAGTATCTTGAAGATGCAATTGGATCAGCTTGATCAGAAATGTTCGTGACTACGTTAGAGTAAAAAGTTTTCCTGGTGAAATCGCCCGTGCTTTCCGATAAAGGAAGTTTTTCCGGGTTTGGTTTTGGAACAACCGACGGATTAGTTTCTTATCCGGATATCCGTGGGTGAGGCCCCGAATGTGGGACCCCTGTCTCGCACGAGAAGTGCTACTTCCGCTGCTAGTATCCTGAATCCGTTGCTCGGTGGGAACAGGGATCTTACAGTTGGTATTAGAGCCTTTGGCTAATTAAGATCAACTGAGAAGCCAAATATGTCAAAAATTTATCAAGAAACACAAAAAGGTTGTAATTGTGTGATATAAGTCATACAATTTGATATTCAAATTGAAATTTATAATTTGGTAATTGGGTCTTCAGATGGAAGTACCGCAATTATATAGAATCCATGACTTGCTTGAGGCCTAGACATGATGGTATTTACCTTATAATTCCAAGGGCCGTGACTACCGTATATACCGAGAGTATAACTACAGCTCTTTACTGACAGTATATACGAGTAAATCTAAGACTTGAAATTATAAGCGTTAATGCTATCTAGATGATGAATTCGAATGTGGTTGATATGATTTTTAATTCTGTTTGAGAATTGATGAATTGATTTGGATTCTGATTGAAAATTCTGATTGAAAAAATGATGATTTTTGAAATTTAGTTGAAATATAATGAAACCACAATGAGGATGAATGGGACGAGTCCCTGTGATGATATTCATAACTAGAATGATGATAATGAATTCAGCAAATCACTATGAGATTAGTGGATTGTGCTGTCAGATTGCTACTGTTAACACTTGACCGGTAGATTAAGTTAAGGGATGACAAATTGAGAACTTGCCTAACTAAAATTCCCGTGGAGGAATGTTCAGAAGGAAATTTTTCGGTCTAATGGACCATTATCGTGTTAAAGATATGAATGATATGATTTGAATGAATTGTTATTTAATGATGAGTTCTATTTAAGAGATAATTATCCTCGTATTCTGTTGGGTTGACCAGAATATAAGGAACCCCCCGAATAAATTGGATCTTAAGAAAAAGAGTTGTCCTCTACTTGGCGAGATGAGGACATCTCGCACTTTTCAAGAGGGGTAGAATGTAAGATTCTTCCCCCAACCTTCGAGGTATACAGGAGTAAAAATCTCCCTTTTTGATCTTATAATTATTCCCTCTCTAAAATAAAAGAAAGATTCTGTTTAAAAAAAGAAAGACCCTTTTTCTAGAATACTTCTCAGGAGTCCCACCTGTTTTAAGGATTCAGAACAATGAGTTCAGAAGTGAAAATCGGTGTTTTTTTGGTTTTCATTCGAGTACAGCCCAAAAGAATTCTTTATCTCTTGGGGAGTATAAGAAGTTATCCCCAGATATTGTGAGTCTTATATCTGATTTCAATGAAAGTAGGTGACTTAGCCTACAAGCTTCTTTTACCTCCTCATCTCAGAGTTCTTAATGTATTTCATAGAAATATGTGCTAAACCCAAATCATGAAAAGACGGTAAAACTTCAGTGGCAAGTTACCGTTGGCTTCTAAGTTACACTAGCTCCTTCCTTTATATAAGTCGTAACTTTTACTTATAGTAAGCTTACTTCCATCGATCTCCCTTCTTCTTAATCTCCTTCATGGCTTGGCAACAGGAATTAGTTTTATCCATGATGATTTCTCACCTTCAAGACGTAAGAGAGTCTGTGAAGAAAGATTTTATAGAACAGTATGAGCGCTCACTTTTTCCTCACCTAGGAACTTCTGTAGCTTAGACCAAATGGCGGACCTATCAAGACATAACTAGGGTAACACCCTGGGGTCAGCAGCACTTTTGTAATAATGTCCGATTGGCCATGGTTATTAAAGCTTTGGGTTTGGGTCCCCGATACTACTGCGTCATGAGATCAAGACATCTTGGGTTTTCTGAGCGGGTCTTCTTACTGGCGTGTTTTCTTCCTCATCAGAAGATATGCCTTTACTCCCATTTGTGGCTTGCCTCTTAGAGGTTCTTTTGTTAGATCGCCTCATACCACTGAGATAGGTGCGGCAATAACCAACAGAATTATTCCCATAGACGAGTTACCCTATACTTGTGCAGCTTGTGAGTGTTGCTTTTGTGACCATATGATGGACGGGCTTATGGAAGTGTAAAGAGTTCTTCTATCTTTACTGTATAAGTTCCGAGAATGAATAAAGTTTAAATCTTGTTCTTATTTTGAATCTTGCTCTCTTTAAGACTTTTCTTGGTGGTTAATCTTGATTAAAATTTTTCTCTAAGTCTCATATTTGTGCATCTTGCGAAATTATCCCAGTTTGCGAGATGAGGACATCTCGCATTTTTTAAAGTGGGGTAGAATGTAAGATTCCTCCCCCAACCCCTTTTTGATGTCCAGTATCTTCCCCTGTAATCAATCCCTCTTCACAAATATAAAGACCTTATTTCTAACTATTTTAACCTAGAGAGAGAAAATATTCTAGAGAGAGAATATTCAGATTTTGAATATTTTTGGATAGAAAAATATCTCACCTTATTAAAATGAATTCCCCTGAAATAGAAATTCAGAAAGAATTTTCCAATGTGCAAGGTTTATTAGTAAAAAAACTATGAGTAATATCAAAAAATGAGATAAATTGAGTATCCAAAAATGAGTAAATGCTCACATAAGATGAAGAGTTGAAAATGTACAAGGTTTATTAGTAAAAAACTATGAGCAATATTAAAAATAAGCAACAAGGTTTGTTTGGTTAGGAGCTCAATTTTTCCTATAAATAGAAGCCTCCCCTTGTTGAAAAAAATATAGTGTCTTATGCTTTGTTACTTTACTTCACCTAAGCCAAGAACTATGAATTCTTTAATAATTCACTAGTTTTTGTTGACACTTCTCTCTTTCTTCAATTCCCATTGGTGGCTCCATCAACATACTAAACCAATTGATTGGTTGGGGGCCTCTACCGTGAACAAAGAATCAAGCAATTTGTAAGGTAAGTATGGTGAATTTTGATCTTTTCTATAATTTCTCAATGTTTCTCTCTTGACACTTCTCTCTTTCTTCAATTCCCATCGGTGGCTCCATCAACATACTAAACCAATTGATTGGTTGGGGGCCTCTACCGTGAACAAAGAATCAAGCAATTTGTAAGGTAAGTATGGTGAATTTTGATCTTTTCTATAATTTCTCAATGTTTCTCTCTTCTCAACCCCTCTCAAGCTTGAGAAGCTTAATTGGTATGGTTTTTGAATGCTATTAAAGTTAATTGATGAATAGTAGTGAAGAGTTACATAATTTGATTGAAGTTAATTGATTAATGATAGTCATACTCATGACCCATCTTAATCTAAATGAAGCTTTTCATAAAGCTTTTTCTTAATCCAAGATTAATCTATACTTGAGAACAATTTAATAGTTTTTTTTAATCTATGCTTTTAGTTTATGATTATTTTTATTTAATCCATTAAGGATTAATGATCCAATTAGGGATCATTCTAATCATTCCCTTAAAGATAACCTATCTTTTAAAATAATTGAGATTTATTAGTTATAGTAGCAGAGCTATGGCAAAATTTTATAAAAATTTACACATAAAATTATTTCATTCAAAGCATGAAAAGAGGATTTCCTACCATATTCTAGGAATTATCATCCTAGATTAATTGAAAGATATACATTGTAATCCTAGAGAAATTGATTTTTATATTATGCATAATTGAATTTCATGCATAGAGGTATGCTTAAGAGATGAATATTTTATTATAAAAGAGTTACTTTTAGCATAATTAAATTTCATGCATAGAGGTATGCATAAGAGATGAATATTTTATTATAAAAGAGTTACTTTTAGCGTAATTGAAATTCATGCATAGAGGTATGCATAAGAGATGAATAATTTATTATAAAAGAGTTACTTTTAGCATTATTGAATTTCATGCATAGAGGTATGCATAAGAGATGAATATTTTATTATAAAAGAGTTACTTTTAGCATAATTGAAATTCATGCATAGAGGTATGCATAAGAGATGAATATTTTATTATAAAAGAGTTACTTTTAGCATAATTGAAATTCATGCATAGAGGTATGCATAAGAGATGAATATTTTATTATAAAAGAGTTACTTTTAGCATAATTGAATTTCATGCATAGAGGTATGCATAAGAGATGAATATTTTATTATAAAAGAGTTACTTTTAGCATAATTGAATTTCATGCATAGAGGTATGCATAAGAGATGAATATTTTATTATAAAAGAGTTACTTTTAGCATAATTGAATTTTATGCATAGAGGTATGCATAAGAGATGAGTTAGGATGTGACAAGATGAGTTAAGAAGTGATAGGATGTGTATGGGATGAGGTAAGAAGTGTATGTGATGGGATAAGATGTATATGGGTTGTGATATGGATGTAAATGTGGATGTGTATGTATGGATGTATGCATGTAGATGTGAGTGTGAATGTGGATGTATAGATGTAAATGAGGATGTCGATGTAGATGCATGGATGGGATGTGAATGTATGCATGTAGATGTGAATGTAAGCATATAGATGTGGATGTATGGATGTGAATGTGCATGTAGATGTGGATGTATGGATGAGGATGCATGAATGTGCATGTAGATGTGGATGTGAAAATAGATGCATGGATGTAGACAGGTGGTGAGCGTTCTAGTTGCCAATGATGCCATAGATACTCTGATGAAGGAATGATGGGAAATTGAATCAACCGGATAATTTGGAAGATGGTGATCAGTGATACTATGGTTTTATTAAAGGATTGTTTTAAAACTAGTTGAATCTGTGAAAAGGTAATTTCATATTGGGTGTGTAAGTGGTGTGACTAGTTTTATTTTGCATGAACTTCCGGCTAGGGGGCCTTGGAACTCTTTTCCTTGGTACCCGGAACAAAACCTAACCAAATTCTTAATTGGATCCCATCACTACAGTGGTTGGGCGGTTGGCTAACCCATGGGACTGGATGGGGTTAGGTTGGACTGATGGATCCGTAAATTGAGACTCAACTTTTGTTATTACGATAGATAAAGTAAATCCCGGACAGTAATTGTTCTATGGATAGGAATCAACGGCTGTGCCTCTTGAATGGGGAAAAAAGTGTTGATCTCAATGATCCAAGTGCAAGTTTCTTCCTTGATCTGATCAAGTATCTTGAAGATGCAATTGGATCAGCTTGATCAGAAATGTTCTTGACGACTACTTTAGAGTAAAAAGTTTTCCTAGTGGAATTGCCCGTGCTTTCCGATAAAGGAAGTTTTTTCGGGTTCGGTTTTGGAACAACCGATGGATTAGTCTCTTATCCGGATATCCGTGGGTGAGGCCCCGAATGTGGGACCCCTGTCCCGCGCAAGAAGTGCTACTTCCACTGCTAGTATCCTGAATCTGTTGCTCGGTGGGAACAGGGATCTTACATCAAGGATCCAAAAGTGAATGGAAATATAGACTTAATTAAATTGAGTCGAGAAAAATTTGTCTTTAACTGAGCCAAGTAATGGCTAAGACTTAGAAGTTCTGTAAGTGTGAAAAATAGAGTAATTGTACTCGTAACCTAGTTGATTGTGGAACAAAATTTCTGATAACTAGATCAAAAAAAGTTGATAATAATCAAACACGATTCTCTCAAAGAGAAAAGAGACCATCTTATTTGTAGAAATTGGAATTGATGTGGGTGATGCGTGAAATGATGTGTGGAATAATGTGGGTGATGTGTTGAATGATGCGGATTGATGTGTGGAGTGATGTGGATTGATGAGATTGATGTGAATTGATGTGTGGATTGAAGTGGATATTGTGTGGATTGATGTGGTTGATGTGGATTGATGTGGATTAATGAGGATGATGTGGATTGATGTGGGCTGATGTGAAATGAATGTGGGATGATGTGAATGAATGTGGAAATGATATGGGATGATGTGAATGAATGTGGGATGATGTGAATTGATGTGGAATGATGTGGGGTGATTTTAATTGATGTGGAATGATGTGGAATAATGTCGAAAGATAAGGGATGATGAGAAATGATGAGGAATAATGTGAAATGATGGAATGATATGGAAAGATAGGAATTTTGTTTGGAAACTGTATTTGCATATGAAACCTATTTTTAAAGATTGTTTTATGTCAAGAATGCTGGGGAAAGCATTTTGAATGAGGGACCTAAGTGGAAAATGTTGCAACAACTGACAACAGGGAGTCAAAGAAGGATGTCTTGCGTGGCAAGATCGACTGAGGTCTTGACGAGCCTCGATTTGGTTAAAATGGCAAGCTTTCAGTATGGTGGATGAGGGACCAAGGAAGCGGCCTATGAGTGAAGCGCTAGGTCACCTATGAAGGAACCTGGAGAGTGATGATCATACGGTGCTCGGGCTCTGGGTCGCCAGGATACCCACGTGTACGACAAGGAAGAAAATGAATTGGAGTTTATTTTATGAACACGGACATGGATCTGGTTGATTGGCATTGCTGGTCTTTAAAAACGGATGAGTTCATGGCTCTTTTTGATAAATGGATCTTGTTGGTTGATCTTGCTAATCTTCAACGGAGAGTCCATATGGATTTTATAGAAAAATCTTGATTATACTCTCGGTACTATGGGCTAGGAACTATTGAAAAGGCCCCTGAGTGAAGTACTAGGTAAGCCTAGAGGGACTGACCAGTTGGTGAGCGTTCTAGTTGCCCGATGATGCCATAGGTATGATGAGGAAGGAATGATTGGAAAGTGGAAAAGTTAGAATTGGACCTGGAAATGGAATACTGAGGATTATGATGGAAACACTGTCGTTTTATTGCAATGATGTTTTGGAAATAGCTGAATCTAAGAAAAGGCAATTTCATATTGGGTGCGTAAGTGGTTTGTCTATTTAATTTTTGCATGAGTGCCGGCCAGGGGGCCTGGGAAATCTTTTCCCTGGTACTTGTGAAAAAACATAACCAAATTTTTATAATGGATTCTATCAATACAATGGTTGGGCAATTGGCTAATCCATGGGATTGGATGGGGTTAGGCTGGATCGATGGATTCCTATAGTAAAATTCAATTCTGTTCAAGTTATGATAGTTGAAGTAAGTCACAGGATAATTCTTGTTCTATGGAAAAGAATACGGATGTGCCTCTTTTGATGGGAAAAAAAGAGTTGGTCTCTATGAACCAAGTGCAAGTTTCTCCTTTGATTCGGTCATGTGACCCACAGGTTGGATCGGAATACAAAGGATAGTTAAGGCTCTTGACTACGTTGGAAGATTTTCCTGGGGGAATCGCCTATGCTTTCTGGGCGAGGAAAATTTTTTCCTGGGTTCGATTTTGGAAGAGTCGCCAGACTAGTCTCTTGCGTGGACATTCGTGGGCGAGGCCCCGAGCGGGAAGCTCTACCCTGCGCGTGAGGTTGCTACTTCCGCTGCCAGTACTCTAGAGTTTGATGCACAGAGAGGGTAGGGATCCCAAAGCTGATACTTGCTACTTCCACTGCGAGCACTCTAGAGTTTGATGCAAAGAGAGAGGGCAGGGATCCCACAACTGGTGTATCAGCTGTGGGATCCCTGCCCTCTCTGTGCATCAAACTCTGGAGTGCTGCAATAGAAGTAGCAACCTCACGCGTAGGGCAGAGCTTCCCACTCAGGGCCTCGCCCACGAATGTCCGAGCAAGGGACTAGATACAAGTTGTGGGATCCCTCCCCTCTCTATGCATCAAACTCTGGAGTGCTGGTAGTGGAAGTAGCAACCTCACGCGCAAGGCAGAGCTTCTCACTCGAGGCCTCACCCACGAATGTTTGCGCAAGGGCTAGTCTGATGACTCTTCCAAAACCAAACCCGGGAAAAAACTTTCCTCGCCCAGAAAGCATAGGCGATTCCTCCATGAAAAATCTTCTAATGTAGTCAAGAGCCTTAACTATCCTTTGTATTCCGACTGAACCTGTGGGTCACATGGCCAAATCAAAGGAGGAACTTGCATTTGTCTCATAGAGACCAACACTTTTTTCCCCATCACAAGAGGTACAATCATTGATTTTTTTCTATAGAACAAGAATTATCATGTGACTTACTTCAACTATCGTAACTTGAACAGAAATGAATTTTATTTTAGGAATCCATCGATCCAGCCTAACCCCATCCATCCCCATGGGTTAGCCAACTGCCCAACCACTGTATTGATAGGATCCATTATAGAAATTTGGTTATGTTTTGTCCCGGGTACCAAGGAAAAGAGTTCCTAGGCTCCCTAGCCGGCACTCATGCAAAAATTAAATAGACACACCACTTACGCACCCAATATGAAATTGCCTTTTCTTACATTCAGCTATTTCAAAAATAGAATTGCAATAAAACCACAGTGTTTCATCATAATCCTTAGTATACCTAACGCTTCACTCATAGGCTGCTTTCTTGGTCCCTCATCCACCGTACCGGAAGCTTACCATTTTAACCAAACTGAGGCTCGTCAAGACCTCGGCCCGATCTTGCCACACGAGACGTCCTTCTTTGACTCCCCCGTTAGCTTGCAACATTTTCCACTTAGGTCCCCACGACCTCATTCCATAAGATAGTCAAAATGGTTCCCCTAGCATTATTAACACACGAGACGTCCTTCTTTGACTCCCCATCAACTTGCAACATTTTCCACTTAGGTCCCCATGACCTCATTCCATAAGATAGTCAAAATACTTCCCCCAGCATTCTTGACGTAAAACAATTTTTGAAAAACAGGTTTCATATGCAAATACAGTTTCCAAACAAAATTCCTATCTTTCCATATCATTCCATCATTTTACATTATTCCTCATCATTTCTCATCATCCCTTATCTTTTGACATTATTCCACATCATTCAACATCATTCCACATCAATTCACATCACCCCACATAATTCCACATCAATTCACATGATCCCACATCATTTTCACATTCATTCACATTATCCCACATCATTTCCACATTCATTCACATCATCCCACATTCATTTCACATCATCCCACACATCAGTCCACATCAATCCTCATTAATCAACATCACTCCACACATTAATCCACATCAATCCACATAACCCACATCAATCCACACAACATCCATGTCAATCCACATTAATCCATACATCAATTCACGTGAATCTCATCAATCCACATCAATCCACATCACTCCACACATCAATCCACATCACCCACATCAATCCACATCAATCCACATCACCCACACATCAATCCACATCACATGAATCTCATCAATCCACATCAATCCACATCACTCCACACATCAATCCACATCAGTCCACAAATCAATCCACATCATTCCACACATCACCCACATTATTCCACACATCATTTCATACATCACCCACATCAATTTCAATTTCTACTATGAATAAGATGGTCTCTTTTCACTTTAAGAGAATTAGGTTTGATTATCAACTTTCCTTGATCTAGTTATCATAGTTTTTGTTCCACAATTAACCAGGTTAAGAGTACAATTACTCTATTTTTCACACTTACAGAACTTCTAAGTCTCAGCCATTACTTGGCTCAGTTAAAGATAACTTTTTCTCGACTCAATTTAATTAAGTCTATATTTCTGTTTACTTTTGGATCCTTGAGCGTTTCAAGAATTCTAGATTCTTTTCCCAGGGAATCTAGGAATAAGTCAGTCACAAGTATTTACATTCATCTAGCTAAGCATGTTTTTGGTCTTTTTCTGGGAAATCCTTTTTTCCATTGAGAATGTACCCCAAGATTCTATTTTACGAGAATCTAGACGTATACTTCATAATTCCAAAAGTTAAATGTGTTCATAATTTCTCTTTTTGATTAAAAATTATCCATGTTTTCTCGATGCATTCCTATGAATATTCTCACATTCTTTTCTCAAATTTCCCAAAATAAAATATGCTCAATATCTTTCTTTTTGAATAAAAGATTTATGCATAAAACATCATGGGATTTACAAAATCAATTATACCTATAATTACTCTTTCTGATTAAAAATTTATATATGTTTTCTCGATGCACCCCAATGAATATTTTCACATTCTTTCCTCTATTTTCCCAAAATAAAATATCATGGAAATCCCTCTTTTAGCATAAAATATTTATGCACACCTACTAATCCATTTTTATTTAAATGAATTATATTCATAATCATTTCCATAATTCTCATAAATTGAATGCAAGACTCAAGACAAGAACAAGATTTCAACTTTATTCATTCTTGGAATATATACAGTAAGATAGAAGAACTTTTTACACTTCCATAAGTCCATCCATCATATGGTCACAAAAGCAGCACTCACAAGCTGCGCACGTATAAGGTAACTCATCTATGGGAATAATTCGGCTGGTTATTGCCGCACCTACCTCAGTGGTATGAGGTGATCTAACAAAAGGACCTCTGAGAGGCAAGCCAAAAACGGGGTAAAGGCATATCTTCTGATGAGGAAGAAAACACGCAAGTAAGAAGACCCGCTCAAAAAACCCAATATGCCTTGATCTCATCACGCAATAGTATCGGGGACCCAAACCCAAAGCTTCAATAACCATAGCTAAGCGGACATTGTTGCGAAAGTGCTGTTGATCCCACGGTGTCACCCTAGTTATGTCTTGATAGGTCCGCCATTTGGTCTGAGCTACAGAAGTTCCCAAGTGAGGAAAAAGTGAGCGCTCATACAGTTCTATAAAATCCTTCTTCACAGACTCGCTTGCATCTTGAAGGTGAGAAATCATCATCATGGATAAAACTAATTCCTGTTGCCAAGCCATGAAGGAGATTAAGAAAGAAAGGAGATCGATGGAAGTAAGATTACTGTGAGCGACAAGTAAAAGTTACAACTTATATAAAGGAAGGAGCTAGCGTAACCTAGAAGCCAACGGTATCTTGTCACTGAAGTTTTACCATCTTTTCATGATTTGGTTTTGGCACATATTTCTATAGGAGGCATTAAGAACTTTGAGATGAGGAGATAAAAGAAGTTCGTAGGCTAACTCACCTACTTTCTTTGGTCCACAATATCTGGGGGATAACTACTTATAGAGATAAAGAAATTCTTTTGGTCTGTATTCAAATGAAGACCATAACTGCTTCTTTGAATTCTTTGATTGTCCTCTTCTTATCTGTATATTGTTTCTGTCGATCTTGGGCAGCGTTTATATCTTTATGAATTGCCTGCATCTATTGCTCTAAGTCGCCAAGCATTTGACTGGTCATCTCGACCCTAATCAATGGGTCGGACCTAGTTTAAGCAATCTTGTCTGAGAGACAGACCCTAATTAGATTGGTATGAAGGAATTGGTCTCTGAATTTGGGTTCTAGACTTCCCTGTGCCCTTTTCATGGTAGGAGTCGGGCAGTCTTTTAACTGATGACCAAAACCTTGGCATCCACCGGTTCTCACTTCTGAACTCATTGTTCTGAATCCTTAAAATAGGTGGGCTCCTGATAAGGTATTCTGGGGAAAGTGTCTTCCCTTTTTAAACAGAATCTTTCTTTTATTTTAGAGAGGGAATAATTTTAAGATCAGAAAGGGAGATTCTTACTCCTGTATACCTCGAATGTTGGGGGGAGGAATCTTACAAACTTCTACCCCACTTAAAAAGGTGCGAGATGTCCTCATCTCGCAAAGTAGAGGACAACTCTTTTTCTTAAGATCCAATTTATTTTGGGTTCCTTATATTCTGGTCAACCCAACAGAATACTAGGATAAATATTCCTTATATAGAACTCATCATTAAATAATAATTCATTTAGATCATATCATTCATACGATAATGGTCCATTAGACCGAAAAATTTCCTTCTGAACATTTCTCCATGGGAATTTCAGTTAAGTAAGTTATCAATTTGTCATCCCTTAACTTGATCTACCGTGACAAGTATTAACAGTAGCAATTTGACAGCACAATCCACTAATCTCATAGTGATTTGCTGAAATCATTATCATCATTCTAGTTATGAGTATCATCATAGGGACTCGTCCCATTCATCCTCATTGTGGTTTTGCTCAGGTTATTATATTTCAACTAAATTTCAGAAATCATCATTTTTCAATCAAAATCAAAATCAATTAATCAATTCTCAAACAGAATTAAAAATCATATCAACCACATTCGAAATCATCATCTGGATATAGCATTAATGCTTATAATTTCAAGTCTTAGATTTACTCGTATATACTGTCAGTAAAGAGCTGCAGTTATACTCTCGGTATATACGGGTAGTCATGATACTTGGAACTATAAGATAGATACCATCATGTCTAGGCCTCAAGCAAGTCAGGGTTCCATACAATTGCGGTACTTCCATCTGAAAACCCAATTACTAAATTACAAATTTTTTAGTTTGAATATCAAATTGTATGAATTATATCACACAAATACAACCTTTTTGTGTTTCTTGATAAATTTTTGACATATTTAGCTTCTCAGTTGATCTTTATTAGCCAATTGTTCTGATGATTGTATCCTGTGACGTCAAAATACTCTTCAAAGGCTTCCACCCATTTCTCCACAGCCTCGCCCAGGTTCTCCCCTTCTCCTTCGAAGGGTCCTGGTGGCTGAGTCCTATGAAGAGCCTTGCGAGAACATCAAGGTCAAGCTCGTCATCTTCAGAGACAGGGTCTGGCTGACGACCACGGTTTCCTCGTCTCATGATTTTGCCAAAATTTATATATTATTAAAATTTTATTTTGATATTATTCACGAGATCCTAAGACTTAAGAGTTCGGAAAATAATTTCTTATACAAGACAAGATCTTAATGGAGATCTATGACATATGTCCGATAACAGATTTTTTCTTTATCAGCAGGCAGATCGTCCGCCGTAAACAATAACAGGAAATTTTTCACCGGAAAACATTTCTTTATTTATATATAAAAGTTGCAATATGTACATAGAGCAACTCGGCTCTGAGTTCAAAATCTCCTCGGGAGACATATAAGAGGACCGTACTGGGCCATAGTCATGCCCTGTTACATAAGTTCTCTAACTGCGAAGGGAGCTATTATTTTCTCCTTAGGGATAAATCGACTAGGGAGTCTATAAATTCGACATGAAAGTCTAAAGTTTCGAGGTGTCGAATGATATAGAATGACACCACGCACCATTTTCAGCTTTAACAGGATCATAGCCAATGAGAGATTCTGCCACAGCATTGTAAGGCGGTCGCAAGGGGTGTGGATATATTGCCCTGCAAACCACTTATGCTGTATTCTCTCCGCTGGGGTAGGAAAATATAAATCCGCGAAATGGTGTGCGAGTCTTGCTCAGCTTGTTTGAGTTGAAGCGGAAGAGATGAGATGTTCGAAGGCGAACACAGTCATATCTTGAGACTGGGTGAGGTCGGGAATACCAGATAAGTAGGAAACTTCCATCTATAAAAAAAAATTCTTTGATTAAAAATTCTTCATTAAAGAGGCTTACGGAATGAAAATACATTATGAAAAATGCTTTTTTTGAATTTTTTTTATCAATTTATGATAAGAATTTGCTTATCCGTATTAGTTCTAAACCTGCTCTGATACCAACTGTGGGATCCCTGTCCCCACCATGCGACGGATTCGGGGTACTAGCAGCGGAAGTAGCACTTCATGCGCGGGGCAGGGACCCACACTCGCCTTGTCCACGGATATTCGGACAAGAGACTAATCCGTCGGTTTTTCCAAAACCGAACCCGGAAAAACTTCCCTTACCCGGAAAGCACGGGCGATTCCACCAGGATAACTTTTTACTCTAACGTAGTTAAGATCATTACTAATCACGCTGATCCGACTGCACCTATAAAGATACTCGATCGGATCAAGGAAGAAACTTGCACTTGGATCATTGTGATCAACGCTTTTTTTCCCATCAAGAGGCACAACCGTTGATTCCTATCCATAGAACAATTACTATCCGAGATTTACTTTATCTATCGTAATAACAGAAATTGAGTCTCGATTTACGGATCCATCAGTCCAGCCTAACCCCATCTAGTCCCATGGGTTAGCCAACCGCCCAACCACTGTAGTGATGGGATCTAATTAAGAATTTGGTTAGGTTTTGTCCCGGGTACCAAGGAAAAGAGTTCCAAGGCCCCCTAGCCGGAAGTTCATGCAAACATAAAACTAGTCACACCACTTACACACCCAATATGAAATTGCCTTTTTCTTAGCATCAGCTAACTTTAAAACAATCCTTTAATGAAACCATTATGTCACTGATGACAATCCTCAAAGTCTCTGGTTGAATCCTTATTTCCAGTCATTCATTCATCGGTATACTTATGGCATCATTGGCAACCAGAACGCTCACCACCTGTTCACTTAGGGGCCTTTTCCATAGTTCCTAGCTCATAGTAATCGGCAATATATTCATATAATAGAATGGAATCTCCATGGAAGATCAGCAAGATCAACCCACAGATCCATATAAAAGAGCCATGGACTCGTCCGTTTGAGGACCAACAAGGTCAATCAACCAGATCCATGCTCGGTTTCAGAAAACAACTCTTACTCCTTGTTCCAATATCTTCCACGATGCACGTGTGGGTATCTTCGGCGACCCAGAGCCCGAGCACCGCATGGTCAGCACCCTCTAGGATCCTTCGCAGGTGACCTAGCGCTTCACTCATAGGCCGCTTCCTTGGTCCCTACTCCACCGTACCGGAAGCTCACCATTTAAATCGAATCGAGGCTCGTCAAGACCTCGGCCGACCTTGCTACACGAGACGTCCTCCATTGACTCTCCGTCAACAGTTGCAACTTTATCAATTAGGTCTCCATGACCTTAATCCACAAGACGGTCAAAATGCTTCCCCAGCATTCTTGACATAAAACAGTCATTTACAAACAGCTCACAAAATACAGTTTCTATATCGAACTCTCGTCTTTCCATTTTATCCTCCTTAGTCCACATTACTTATTCCACATTCCATTCATATGTATTCATCATCATCCATTCACTCATATCGAGACGACACATTATTTTTCATACACATTCACATTCATTATTCTACATACACATCCATGTATACATCCATTTTCACATCCTCATTCATACATCCACATCCACATCCACATACATACATCCACATCCATATCTACATCCATACATCCACATCCACATTCATATCCATACATCCACATCCACATCCACATCCACATCCACATTCACATTCATACATACACATCCACATCCACATTCACATTCATACATACATATCCGTATCTACATCCATACATCCATATTACATCCATTCTCGCCCTAACACATTCCATATACATCTTATCATATCCTATCACATCTCATACACATCTTATCACATCTCATACACCTCTTATCACATCTTATCACTTCCCATACGCATCTTATCACATATTATCACATCTCATACACCTCTTATCATGTCTTATCACATTTCACATCTTTTTATAGAATACAAGAGAATTCTTATATTTGATATAAGATTTCTCTACATTTTTATTTATGCATAAATTCCATTTAAGGAGACTAACACTTTCGAATTAAAAATCAATCTTTTATGCATCTTCTTATGCATAATTTCATTTTAAATGAAAATGACACGTTTGAATTAAAATTCAATCTTTTATGCATCTTCTTATGCATAAATTCAATTTGGATGAGAATTGACATTTTTGAATTAAAAATCCATCTTTTATGCATCTTCCTATGCATAAATTCAATTTAGATGAGAATAACGCTTTTGAATTGAAATTTATTCTTTTATGCATCTTCCTATGCATAAATTCAATTTAGATGAGAGTGACACTTTGAATGAAAAATCAAACTTTTATGCATCTTCTTATGTATAAATTCAATTTGGTAGGAATTACACTTTTAGAATAAAAGAATTTCTCTTATGCATCTAAGCTATGCATAAAATCCATTGATGATGAAAATCACACTTTTAGTATAAAAAGAATATCTTTTATGCATACCTCTATGCATGAAATCCAATATGATAAAAGTAACACTTTTATAATAAAATAATCAACTTTTATGCATACCTCTATGCATGAAATTCAATTATGATAAAAGTCACACTTTTATAATAAAATAATCAACTTTTATGTATACCTCTATGCATGAAATTCAATATAATAAAAGACACACTTTTATAATAAAATAATCAACTTTTATGCATACCTTTATGCATGAAATTCAATTATGATAAAAGTCACACTTTTATAATAAAATAATCAACTTTTATGCATACCTTTATGCATGAAATTCAATTATAATAAAAGTCACACTTTTATAATAAAATAATCAACATTTATGCATACCTTTATGCATGAAATTCAAACATGATAAAAGTAATACTTTTGATATAAAAATTTATCCATTATGCATACTTCTATGCATGAAAATAAAAATGATAAAAGTAACACTTTTGATATAAAAATTTATCCTTTATGAATACTTCTATGCATGAAAATAAAAATGATAAAAGTAACACTTTTGATATAAAAATTTATCCTTTATGCATACTTCTATGCATGAAAATAAAAATTGATAAAAGTAACACTTTTGATATAAAAACTTATCCTTTATGCATAATATAAAAATTTAATTTCTCCATGATTACAATGAAATTCTTTCAATTAATCTAGGATGATAATTCCTAGAATATGGTAGGAAGTCCTCTTTTCATGCTTTGGGATGAAATTATTTTATGTGTAAATTTTTATAAAATTTTACCATAGCTCCACTGCTATGACTGATAAATTTTAATTATTTTAAAAGATAAAGCTTATCTTTAAGGGAATGATTAGAATGATCTCTAATTGGATCATTAACCCATAATGGATTGAATAAAAAATAATCATGAAATACATAAACTAAAAGCATAGAAAAAAAACCATTAATTTGGTCTCAAGTATAGATTAATCTTGGATTAAGGAAAAGCTTTATGAAAAGCTTCATTTGGATTGAGAATGGGTCATGAGTATGACCATTTCTTGAGTGAGAGAGAGAAATTTCATAAAAACCATTAGAATTAAGCATAAATAGAAATTTATGTAATTCTTTACTATCATTAATCAATTAACTTCAATAGCATTCATCAAATTATGTAACTCTTCACTACTATTCAATCAATCATCAATTAACTTCAATAGCATTCAAAAACCATTCCAATTAAGCTTCTCAAGCTTGAGAGGGGTTGAGAAGAGAGAAACATTGAGAAATTATAGAAAAGATCAAAATTCACCATTTACCTTATAAATTGCTTGATTCTTTGTTCACGGTAGAGGCTCCCAACCAATCAATTGGTTTAGTATGTTGATGGAGCCACCAATGGGGATTGAAGAAAGAGGGAAGTGTCAAAAACTAGTGAATTATTAATGAATTCACAGTTCTTGGCTTAGGTGGAGTAGAGTAACAATGCATTAAACATTGTTGAGTTTCAACAAAGGGGAAGGCCTAGGAAAAAGTGAGCTCCTAACCAAACAAACTGATTCTAGAATTTTCCAACTCAGTTTGGTCAATTTTTGACCATTTTTAGGTCAGTTGAGTTAACTTTTTGTAACTAGACTTGAATTAGGAGAGAGGAGAGATGAAATATCTCAATTTTTATGAGTTTAAAACTCATTCAAGCATGTGAAATATGCACCTCCTTTAATGGACTCCCCTTCCTTACATATGTGTCAAAATAGAATCATTATACCCAAAATATCTCATATTTTTAATATTGCTCATAGTTTTTTACTAATAAACCTTGTACATTTTCAACTCTTCATCTTATGTGAGCATTTACTCATTTTTGGATACCCAAAGTATCTCATATTTTTAATATTGCTCATAGTTTCTTACTAATAAACCTTGTACATAGTCAACTCTTCATCTTATGTGAGCATTTACTCATTTTTGGGTATCTTCTTTTACAAATTGGATTTATCTCCTCCCTACACATGGATTGATGCTATTGGCCCATAGGAACCTTAATTGGACCATAATCCAAAAATGTCTGAAAATCTAAACCCTTAGGCTAAGGTCCTTTATACCCATTTCCAATAAATTCCAATTGCACATTGGAAAGTTCTTTTTGAATTTCTGTTTTAGGAAAATTCATTTTAATAATATGAGAAATTTTTCTATCTAAAAATATTCAAAATCTAAATATTCTCTCTCTAGAATATTTTCTCTCTCTCTCTCTCTATGTCAAAATAGGCAGAGACAAGATCTTTTATATTTCTGAAGAGGGGATTGATTACAGGAGAAGATGCTGGACATCTTGAGAGGCTGGGGAGGAATCTTACACATGTGCTCTTCCATCTTGAAAAAGAGTATGTTTATGAAAGAAGGAAGTGGAAAATCAAACCAGTATATATACCCAAGTCAATGAGAAGGGGATGGACTTTTCAAATGCAAAAAGGAAGCAAGAAATCGAACCAGTATATATACCCACGTCAATGAAGGGGGTGGATTTTTTAACTTGCAAATGTTTCCACTACTATTTGATATTATTTGATGTTATTTTATTTTTCTAGCTTGGTTGACTAGATGAGGTAGACCAAAGTAGTTGTTTGTACTACATAGCTTGGTTGACTGGATGAGGTAGACCAAAGTAGTTGTCTGTACTACATAGTGTTGCAATCTTGATAACATTTAATTTATGTCTTTATTTTCTATGAGTCAAAGAACACTCACATGTGCTCTTCCATCTTGAAAAAGAGTATGTTTATGCAAGAAGGAAGTGGGAAATCAAACCAATATATACCCACGTCAATGAAGGGGGTGGATTTTTTAACTTGCAAATGTGAAGACTTGTAATTCCATATTACATGTGTGAACTTCCAACAAGAAGTGATTTTCTCCATATTGGTATATATCTACAAGGGACTCAAGGGGACTGGATGCTAGCAAAGGATATCAAGCATGTTGTTCCAAACAAGAGATAGTAAAATCAACCACTTTGTGCATTTAGATAGTAAAATCAACCACTTTGTGCATTTAGAGTATGCTAGATCTCATTGTGTTTGAGGTGTAGAACTGATTAGTCATTCACAAATATTGGCATTGCAATGTTGCTATATCCATAATCATAACATTGTTTTTGTGACATACATTGATGCGTTAGATCATCAATATGACGGATTAATATCATCTGTTTTTCAAATCAAGTAATGCACCTTAAGCTACCTATTGTTAATGATATTAGCAATGTCTTATATAAGGTCATGGAAGGAGTGACGTATGTTGGATATCCATCTATAGTTTATTGTCAGAGGGTTTATCTTGTAAGTCCATTAATGGTACACATATCATTATTTGGTTGGGGATGAATGTTTCATTGCTCCTAATAGTAGCTACACTTAAATGTGGAAAAGGTATTAGTAGGGTTTCAAAAGTGTGCACTTTTGATTGGGTCTTACAAGGATTTTTGTGATCCAAGAGGGGCTCCAAATTTCTTGCACATGCACACCATTGGGGATGCGTAGAGACTCAAATGTTCAAAGGTTAGAAGATGCTAGGTAATTGGAAGGCCTAGGCTAGCAAGAATTAAATGTATTGTATGGTATATCCTAAAAGAGATTTCAACATCATTTTATGAGATGAAGAATCACGTGTAAACACAATAGGCATGCATGTGTACCCCCCTCCTCCCCTAACACACACACACACATACACACACACACATACACACATTCTAGTTTTTATTATAGAATGTACAAGCTTTATTTTCGTGTTACATTGAAATTGTCACATGAAGTGCTAGTTGTTTCATGACAAGTAATGGAGATTCTCTTAGTAAAATGACTTCTTTACATGTATAATTGATTGCTATACTTGGTTTCATCTCCTATAGAGATGAAAGAGAATCATTGTTTGGTCCATTGTATATGTATCTTTTGATAGCAATTCCCTCTTGCATTTCTTCACCCTTCCAAGCTTAAGAGTGTGGTTGAATGAATTTTTTAGCTCAAGAAAACTATACTTAGTTCAACTTCCAAGTTATTGGGATCAATGTAACCATGCAACCAATAGCCAGACCCATTAAGGCAACAAAAGACCTTAGTATTAAAGATATCATGTTGTGGATTTCCTCTTAGATTTATTTACATAGTTCAAGTCTCACATAACCTTCTCAGTAGAAATACATAGCACCTTAATTCATACAGGATCTACGACATGCTAGATTACATAAAATATATTAGATAACCAGCTTTCCTTCATTGTTCATGAAACTAGTTTTCAATTGATTGAAATGCATACAAAATTCCCATGTGAACACAAGAATTGAGCTTTACTATTAGAGTTGGCCTAAGAATAGATTTATGTAAGTGCATACCTTACATCACTCGTTGATTGATCATTAGGTAAGTGCATACCTTACATCACTCATTAATTGTAGGAGGGTCTGTCAAGAGCAAAAGCATGAGGAAGTCCAAAAGGTCTGCTTTAGATTCTTTTGGAGGAGGAGAAGGATGATTCTGATCACTCAACTTCAAGTGAGAAATCAGAGGAGGAGGATGAAGATCGCAAGGCAAGGTCAAAGAGCAAAAAGGTAGGAAAAACTGGCTATAGTCATGGTGGCTAAGTGACCAGCTGACCGGTGAAGGAGTGAAGTCCCCTCCCAAAGTCTGGTTAGGCACTTGGTGCTTGAGGTGTCGGAATCATGGACACGGAGCCAAATAATGTGGCTAAATGAGCTCTCATGTGCCATTTGCCAAACTGCCACACACACCACAGATGCATGTAGATACAATGGGAGGAGAACGCTTCAATAACCTACAATCCATGCCCATCCATATAGACCCTGAGTTTCTTCTTGGGAACGATCACGATCGGGGACAACCACGTCGACTGATTGTGATCAGCGGTGAATCCGATGTGCAGCAGTTTATCCAGTTCCTCCTTAACCCCTTTTGCATAGTTGGGATTCATCTAGTATCTTTTCTGGATGGACTGCATCTTCCCTCAGATTGATTCGATGCTGGAAGAATCGGGGGTCAATCCCTTTCATTTCTGTGTAGCTCCATGCAAAAACATCCTTGAAGGATGTGAGAAGCACCCGAATATCTTCCCGGAATGAAGTGTCTAGGTTGGCCACACTGACTCTTACCATCTTCAGGTCGACATCTGTACACAGATTCATCTCAATCAGATCATCTTCTTGGACCCCTTTAGACTACTTGAAAGTCCCTTTCAAAGGCTTTCTCTGCCACAATGATTAACTACAGACTCAATGTACTGCCATCATCAGCTAAGGCTTCATAAAAATCTTTGGCCTCATCAAAACTTTTCCCTTCACTTAGCGGATCGAATTGATCCCTAGCGGCTTCATTCTTGTGATGATGAGTTGGTCAATATCTCTCCATGATACGGATCACATCAACCTCAAATAGGCTGATCAAATTTGAGTTCTGCTAGAGATATTCCTTCTCTTCATCCTTCCAGCATGTTTACTCCCTCGACTACTTTCGGCTAAGAGGATTCTTCACTTTCCTTCGACTGGCTAATGAAAATCTTGACTTTCTTCTTTCCTCTCCAGATATCATATCCACATCCCAATCTTGCTTAATCCTTGCCTACCTAAGCCATGGTCTGCCCAATAGCATCGGGTAGGCACCTTTTATGTTCCCCATGCAGAGCACCACTACTACAATCTGAAAAGTGAATCTAGAGACTTCCAGTGTGAACTCATGGATTAATCCAAGTGGCTGAACTCATGGATTAATCCAGGTGGCTGAACTTTCGTTTACTGATCAGCCATTTTTATTTCGAACAAGGATGGATCCCATCTGCTCAACCCAAGCATTTTGCATGTCATATCCGACAAAATGTTAACTTTTGATTTGCTATCTAGCAGCAGCACTTTTTCTATGTCCACTTCGGCCATCTTGACCTAGATCATCGGGATGGCTTTATCATAAATCATGGTTTCCTTTGGTGGAGTTTCTATCCTCTCAATGTGCATGGCTTCTAGAGGTTGCGGGGTGCTGTCTTCTCCTCCTGGGGCATTAAGCGGCATAGAGCTACTCTAAAGTTTGGCACTAATGTGAGGAGCTGTTCCACCAACATATGGATCGATTGGCGCTTCAAATATTCCCATAGATTGTACAGCAATGTTTCTCCTTATATGAGCCTACTTCAGCTTTCCTCCTTCTTCGATGCATTTGCTGGCCCCATGGTGTCTCCTCACATTTCTTTGGTCGTGGTATCTCCGCACCTTTGTCTTTCTTCCCATTGGGTCATGGCAAGGTCACTTTGACTCCCTAATCAGGGTTCATCATTGACTATATGGTGTCTTCAGGTTCTTATTCGTGAGATAGATCGGCTTGGGCCTTTCTGGCTCCTTTTTTTGCAATGCCTCTCGGGTCTACTGCTTTTCCATCCAATTGGACACCTCCGTCCGTACCTTGTTCTGCTTCACTCAGATGACAACTTTTTGCTCCCCCCTCTTATTGGAGGTCAGTTCTTTCCCCCCCTTCAAAGTCTCGGGTCACATGGATATTATCAAGCCCATGACTGATGATTCTACCGCCTCCGTTGGTTGGCTTGATTACTTCTTACTCATCTAGAGCCTGGACTTCCATGGCATTTACGCGGGCCTAATATTGAGGCATGGGATCCTTTCCACCTCAATCCTATGCTTCCTCCAGATCTCACAGTCACATTTGTGAATGACCTGAGGCATGGTAATAGAAGCATGTAAAAGCAGGTTGTTGAGCACCGGGCACATCCATGGGAGGAAAATTATCACATGGGCAGAATGGTGGCCTTGGGTATGGATCCTACGGAGCTACGGCAGGGTGGGTTGGACTGCTTTTTTGCCGCCTAGTTTTTTGCTTGCCCTGGCCGGTACACACCACCATTGGAGAATTCCTTTGGTCAGTTTCAAGCTTATATCATTGCCTACCTTGGGCTAGAAGGGCTTGGCCTAATGTTTTGTGTAGGCAAAGAAATCACGAAAAGACCAGTCTACAACTATGCATCGTTTTCTGCTTGTAGAGAAGGAAATCGTCTAATTCCTCTTGGCTATGTGTTAGCCTAGGGTTTAGCAATACTCTCCTATGAGGACTTAGCTAATGATTGAGAGGAGAAGCAATGCCAAGCACTTGAAGTTTGGGCCACAAAGAGGAAGAATGGGATAAGATGAGATTAATTCTCCTGATGATGCAATTAGTGAAGAATAATGCTGGCATTCCAGGTTTCGACTGTTCAAAGAACAAGATTCGGTCATCTTGTTCCAGTCATCACATCGATGGGTCTGCATCCGAGGAAGATAAAGCTAACTTTGGAATGGACCCTTCTAGATCGTCCAAAAATTCTACGACATAACATTCCTCCTCAAGACGCTCACAGGTGGTGACTAGACCCTTCTGGATTGTGGAAAAATTCTATGATGCAACATTCCTCCTTAAGATGCTCACAAAAGTCAATGAACGGCTATGCTTGTTTTTACCATACAACGGGCCGATGCCACCTAATTCATTCATTTATGAGGTGGCACCACTAATCCACTACATGGGAATCCATCACATTAATACAAGCACACCTCCAAGAACAATCATTGTAGATTTGCCTCAAAAGTCAAATGGCTGTGTGGCAATCATACATGCTATAATGCACAATTAAACTATTTTTAGATTATGGCACACTTCCATTATTTTTCTATGGCATCTATATTTTTGCATGTAGCCCATCTTCTCTCTCGAAGCTACAACCTTGTGCCTGTGCTCTTCTCATCTCGCAAGCCTTTGCCTCACTTGCAATTGTCGTCTCTATTTCTTCTCGTGTAACACCTTCTTTCTTTGTAGCCATGGTGACCTTTGAGCCGTTCAATAGCATAGCCACAGACAACGCTGATGTGCAACACTGGCTAGGCATCACCCGCATGGATGACTTCCTTAACATGCCCTGGCATATGATCCCTTTGCATTATGAAGCTGATGACCTAGTGAGGCAGCTACGTCGTGTAGGCACCACCATCAACTTGTGCGGCATCAAAACAAAGCTCACAGTGGCTTTAGTGGGGCCGAGTGCCTAAAGCTGCCCCTCGACAGCTTGACAAATCTTGCCCCAGCCAAGCACAAGTATATGGTCAAGCACTTCGGCAATCGTGTCAATGGTAAGCATAAGCTTGGGAACCATAAGAATGCCACCACCATTCTTTGTTACAGGATGTTCTTGGAAACCATATGGCCTGCAAAATGAGACATAGCACATCTCAGGAAAGTAGCACAACCATGGGATGGATCCGTAAGGCTGAGAAAGGGGAAGATATAAGCTAGGTCACCCTTTACTTTGCCAAGCTGCAAAAAGAAGACACCCGCCTTCAAAAGAGCAACACACACACACCAAGATGGGCCAATTGCTCACAATGTTGTTCCCATTTGCGATAGGCCATTATAGCAACTGTCTCCTAGGCCATCGATGTAAGATTCCTCCCTCCAGATTTTGAGGTGTAAAGGTGTAAGAACCTCTCCTTCTGTTCTTATAATCATTTCACTCTTTGAAATAGAAGAAGGATCTTGTTTTACCTTGTTTTGGCCTAGAGAGAGAAAATGTCTAGAGGAGAGGTAAGTCAAAATTGAGATATCTTTGGATAGAAAAATTCTCCTAATGTTTAAATGGATTCCCCTAAATCAGAAGTTCAAAATGAACTTTCCAATGTGCATTAGGAATTAATTGAAAATGGTATAAGTCGGCCAATTGGATTAATCTAAGTGTTGGGATGAGATAAATCCAAAGAATAAAAAAAATATCCAAAAATGAGTAAATGCTCACATAAGATGAAGAGTTGACTGAGTACAAGGTTTATTAGTTAAAAATTAAGAGATATTACTAAAAAAATGAGATATTTTAGAGAAATGATACATTTTTGACACCTTAGTAAGGAAAGGGGGACCTTTGAGGTAGGCACCTTTTTCACATGTGTGGAAGTGTTTTTTAATTCAAAAAAATGTGATATTTTTATCTTTCCTCTCTCCTAGATCAAACCAAATAAAAAAGGGAGCTAAACTGGTCCAAATCTTATCCAAATCGAGTCAAACTGAAACTGGAAAATTCTAGAACCCAGTTTGACTTGGTTAGTAGCCTACCTCACTTATAAATAGACCCTCATTCCTTTGTATTTTCATATGGAAGCTATACCATGCCAGTATTATATTAAAATAATCATATTTTCTATTATCCCCTTAGTGATAAAGGGGAAATAGCTGACGGAGAGTCAATGGAGGACATCTCGCATTGTAAGGTCGGCCGACGTCTCGGTTTGATTTAAATGGTGAGCTTCCGGTAGTACGGTGGATGAGGGACCAAGGAAGCAGCCTATGAGTGAAGCGCTAGGTGACTTGCGAAGGAGCCTAGAGAGTGTTGACCATACAGTGCTCAAGCTCTAGGTCACCGAAGATAACCATGCGTGCGTCGGGGAAGAAAATTCTACAAGGAGTTAGAGTTGTTTTCTGAACTTACGCATGGATCTGGTTGATTGGCCTTGCTGGTCCTCAAAACGGATGAGTCTATGGCTCTTTTATATGGATCTGTAGGTTGATCTTTCTGATCTTTAATGGAGAATCCATCTGGATTTTCTTATGTGATTATATTGCTAGGTACTATGAGCTAGGAACGATTGAAAAGACCCCTGAGTGAACAGGTGGTGAGCATTCTGGTTGCCAATTATGCCATAGGTACACCGATGAAGAAATGATTGGAAATTAGAATTCAAGCTAGATATTTTGGAGGATTATGATCAGTGACACTATGGTTTCATTAAAAGATTGTTTTAAAGACAGATGAATTTGTGAAATTGGCAATTTCATATTGGGTGTGTAAGTGGTGTGACTATCTTGAAGTTTCCTTGAAGCACCGGCTAGGGGGACTTGGGAACTCTTTTCCCTGGTACACCCAGGGCAAAACATAACCAAATTTCTAAATGGATCCTATCACTTACAGTGGTTGGGCAGTTGGCTAACCCATGGGAATTGATGAGGTTAGGCTGGACTGATGGATCCCTAAAATGAGACTCAATTCTGTTATGTTACGAGATAGTTGAAGTAAAGTCCTGGATAACCCTTGTTCTATGGAAAAGAATCAACGGTTGTGCCTCTCTTGATGAGGAAAAAAGCGTTGGTCTCTGTGTTCCAAGTGCAAGTCTCTGCAAGTCTCTTCCTTGATCTAACCATGTGACTTATGGGTTCGGTCGGATCAGTTTGGTTAGTTTAGACCTTGACTATGTTAGAATAAGATATCATGGAGGAATCGCCTATGTCTGCAAGGCGAGGGAAGTTTTTTCGAGTTTAGTTTTGGAAGAATCAAGGGATTAGTATCTTGTCCGGATATCCGTGTGGGCGAGACCCCAAGTGAGAGGCTCTGCCTTGCGCAAGAAGTGCTACTTCTGCTGCTAGCACCCTGGAATTCGTTGCGCGGAGGGGACAAGGATCTTTCAGCTGGTATCAGAGGGCGAATTGGCTAAAGAGGATCAACCGAGAAGCAAGAAATGCTAAAAATTTATGAAGTACTAGTAAAAGATTGTAATTGTGTGATGAAATTCATACAAATTAATATTCAGAATGAAGATTCATAAATTGGAAATTGGGTCTTTAAATGGAAGTACTGCGATTGTGTGGAGTCCCTCACTTGCTTGAGGCCTAGATATGATGGTATTTACCTTATAGCTCCAAGGACCGTGACTACCTGTATATACCATGGGTATATCTGTAGCTCTTTACGGATAATATATACGAGTAGATCTAAGACCTTGAAGTTATAAGCAAAAATGTTATCCAGAGGATTAATTCAAATGCTAGTTGATATAATTTTTGAATTCTGGTTGAGAATTGATGAATTGAATTGGATTGTGATTGAAAGATGATGATTTTTGAATTTTGGTTGAAAAAAGATAAGTTGAACAAAGCCACAATGAGGATGAATGGGGAGAACCTTGGTGATGATGTTAGTAACTAGAAGACGATTATGACCTTTAGCAGATCACTATGAGATTAGTGGATTATGCTGACTAATTGTTGTTGTTGAGCTCTGACCCAGTGGATCTAATTAAGGAATCATAAATTGAGAACTTGCATAACTGAAATTCCCGTGTGGGGAATGTTCAGATGGAAATTTTGGTCTGATGGACCATTATTGTGGTAAGAAATTCCCGTGTGTGGGGAATGTTCAGATGGAAATTTTGGTATGATGGACCATTATTGTGGTAAGAAAATGAATGAATTATTCTCTGATAATGAGTTCTGTATGTTCTTCTTGTAGAAGAGATCTTTATGCCAGTTGGATCTTAAGGTGAAAGAGATTATCCTCCAACTATATCTTGCATTTTTTAAGTGGGGTAGGATGTAAGATTCCTCCCTCCAACTTTTGAGGTGTAAAGGTGTAAGAACCTCCCCTTCTATTCTTAAAATTATTTCCCTCTCTAAAATAGAAGAAAGATCTTGTTTTACCTTGTTTTGCCTAGAGAGAGAAAATATCTAGAGAGAGGTAAGTCAATTGAGATATATTTGGATACAAGAATTCTCCTAATGTTTAAATGGATTCCCTTGAATCAGAAGTTCAAAATGAACTTTCCAATGTGCATTAGGAATTAACTGAAAATGGTATAAGGGACCTTAGCCTAAGGGTCTACATTTTCAGAAATTTTTGGATTATGGTCCAATTAAGGTTCCAATGGGCCAATTGGATTAATCCAAGTGTTGGGATGAGATAAATCCAAAGAATAAAAGGAAATACCCAAAAATGAGTAAATGCTCACATAAGATGAAGAGTTAATTGAGTAGAAGGTTTATTAGTTAAAAATTAAGAGATATTACTAAAAAAATGAGATATTTTGGAGAAATGATACATTTTTGACACCTTGGTAAGGAAAGGGGGACCTTTGAGGTGGGTGCCTTTTTCACATGTATGGAAGGGTTTTTTAATTCAAAAAAATGTGATATTTTTTTATCTCTCCTCTCTCCTAGATCAAACAAAATCAAAAAGGGAGCTAAACTGGTCCAAATCGAAGCTAGAAAATTCTAGAACCCAACTGAACTTGGTTAGTGGCCTCCCTCACCTATAAATAGACTCTCATTCCTTTGTATTTTCATATCGGAGCTATACCATGCTAGTATCATATTAAAATAATCATATTTTCTATCATCCCTTAAATTTTTCTCTCTCTTGGGAGCTTGGAGCTTCTCTCTCAACAACTCTTGGAGTTGCTCTTCTTCTCTTGGTGGACCAATTGATTGGTTGGGGGCTTCACTACTACTAATAGAGAATCAAGCCAAACTTGGAGGTAAAATTAATTTATGTGGTTTTTTCAAATTATCTCAATGACTTTCTTCTTCTCAACTCCTCTCAAGCTTGACAAGCTTTCTAAATGATTGTTTTAATTCAAATCAAGCTTTCCCTAAGAGTCTTAATGTTTAATTAATAGAAAGTTAATCTTTATGCTTATTTGTAATACTTTCTTTAAGTAAATCTCTCTCTCTCTCTAAAAGAGTAGCCATCTTTATGGCTAAATCTCTTGGAAAAGGATGTTTCTCAATGTTAGTCTCTTAATTCAAATCTAAACTCTAGGCTCAATGAGCTAGAGGATAAGAATCGATATTTTCATGATTATGGATTAGTGAAAATAATGGTTAATATTTTTTAAGATTGTTTATGAGTAAATAAAGATTACTTTTATTCATTCTAAATGAGAAATGGATTATCCTAATAATTTGGGAAAAGAGGAATGTTGAAATTAGCTTAATCTAGTGGGATAATCATAGTTATGTTTATAATTATGGTTAAAGTTATGATTTAAATTCATAATTTGATTTTAAACATAAAAGAGGAAGAGAATGGTACTAAAAGTGATGTGGATCTGAATGAATGTAAATGAATGTGATCGGATGTGATGTGATTAGATGAGATGTGAATGTGATAAGAGGAGATATGAATGTGATGTGATGAGATGTGAATGTGATAAGAGGAGATATGAATGTAATGTGATAAGATGTGAATGTGATGTGAGGAGATGTGAGTGGATGTGATGTGAGGAGATGTGAGTGGATGTGATGAGATATGTGGATGAGTGGATGTGGATGTGATGATATGTGAATGGGTGTGATGTGATGTAAATGGATGAGAATGAGATGTGAAGTGATGTGATGTAAATGGATAAGAATGAGATGTGAAGTGATGTGATGTAAATGGATGAGAATGAGATGTGAAGTGATGGATGAGCATGTGCATGAATGGATGGATGTGGATAGATGTGAATCATGAATGAATGGATAGAAGTGGATAGATATGAATGTGAATGAATGGATGGATGTGGATAGATGTGAATGTGAATGAATGGATGGATGTGGATGAATGTGATGAGATGTGAATGGATGTAATGAGGTATGGATAGATGTGGATATGATGTAATGTGGATAGAATGAATGAGATGTGATGAGATATGGATAGATGTGGATATGATGTAATGTGGATAGAATGAATGAGATGTGATGTGGATAGATGTGGATATGATGTAATGTGGATGGAATAAATGTGATGTGATGTAGATGGATGTGAATGAGATGTGATAAGAGGATGGATGTGACAAGATGTGAATGAATGTGGGATGTGAATGGGTGTGAATGGGTGTGAATGGGTGTGAATGGATGTGAATGGATGTGATGAGATGTGAATGGATGTGATGGATGTGAATGGGTGTGATGAGATTTGAATGGATGTGATGAGATGTGAGTGGATGTGATGAGATGTGAATGTGATGTGATGATATCTGAATGGATGTGGTGAGATGCGGGGTGAGATGTGAATGTGATGTAATGAGATGTGAATGGATGTGATATGATGTGGATCTAGTTAGATATGAATGGATGAGATAGGATGTGGATAGATAAGATGTGATGTGATGAGGATCTGGGTAGATGTGAATGGATGTGAAGTGATGTAAACAGATGTGAACATGATGTGATGATATGTGGATGTGATGTGGATATGAATTAATATAGATGGATGTGATGTGATATGAATGGATGAGATGTGATGTAGATATGTTGTGACGTGATGTGATGAGGATAAATGTGATGAGATGTAATATGATGTGATTGGATGATAATGGATAAAGGGTGATGTAATATGATGTGATTGGATGATAATGGATGAAGGGCGATGGGAATACATGACTAGATGTGGAATAAGCAATGTGAATTGATGTAGAAGAATGTGGAATAACGAGAAACGATGTGGAACAATGTGGAAAGATGAGAGTTTGTTAGAAACTGTATTTATGAAACCTGTTTTTAAATGACTATTTTATGTTAAGAATGCTAGGGAAGCATTTTGACCATCTTGTGAATGAGGTTGTAATAAAGACCTAAGTGATAAAGTGGCAATAGCTGACGGAGAGTCAATGGAGGACGTCTCGCATTGCAAGGTTGGCCGACGTCTTGACCAGCCTCGGTTCGATTTAAATGGTGAGCTTTCGGTAGTACGGGTGGATGAGGGACCAAGACAGTAGCCTATGAGTGAAGCGCTAGGTGACCTGTGAAGGAGCCTAGAGAGTGCTGACCATATGGTGCTCGGGCTTTGGGTCGCCAAAGATACCCATGCATGCATTGGGGAAGAAAATGGAACAAGGAGTTAAAGTTGTTTTCTGAACTCGGGCATGGATCTAGTTGATTGGCCTTGCTGGTCCTCAACGGATGAGTCTTTATATATGGATTTGGTAGTTGATCTTGCTGATCTTCAACAGAGAGTCCATCTGAATTTTCTTATGTGATTATATTGCCAGGTACTATGAGCTAGGAACTATTGAATAGGTGGTGAGCGTTCTGGTTGCCAATGATGCCATAGGTACACCGATGAAGAAATGATTGGAAATTAGAATTCAAGCTAGATATTTTGGAGGATTATGATCAGTGACACTATGGTTTCATTAAAATATTATTTTAAAGATAGATGAATTTGTGAAATTGGCAATTTCATATTGGGTGTGTAAGGGGTGTGACTATCTTGAAGTTTCCTTGAAGCGCCGGCTAGGGGGACCTGGGAACTCTTTTCCCTAGTACCCAGGGCAAAACATAACCAAATTTCTAAATGGATCCTATCACTATAGTGGTTGGGCAGTTGGCTAACCCATGGGAATTGATGGGATTAGGCTGGACTGATGGATCCCTAAAATGAGACTCAATTCTGTTATGTTACGATAATTGAAGTAAAATCCCGGATAACCCTTGTTCTATGGAAAAGAATCAATGGCTGTGCCTCTTGATGAGGAAAAAAGCGTTGGTCTCTATGATCCAAGTGCAAGTCTCTTCCTTGATCTGACCATGTGACTTACGGGTTTGGTCGGATTAGTTTGGTTAGTTAAGACCTTGACTACGTTAGAATAAAAGATCCTCGAGGAATTGCCTATATCTGCTGGGTGAGGGAAGTTTTTCCTGGGTTGAGTTTTGGAAGAATCGAGGGATTCGTATCTTGTCTGGATATCTGTGGGCGAGGCCTGACGTGAAAGTCATGACGTGAAACTACAGACGTGAAAGTCTTGTTGTGAAAGAGCAGACGTGAAAGTCTTGCCACCACGAAAGAGCAGACATGAAAGTCATGACGTGAAGATCTAAGACGTGAAAGTCTTGCCGTGAAAGAGCAGATGCGAAAGTCTTACCGCCCGTGAAAGAGTAGACATGAAAGTCTTGTCACATGAAATAGCATACGTGAAAGTCTTGATGTGAAGATTCAAGATGTGAAAGTGCAGACATGAAAGTCTTACTACTGTGAAAGAGAAGACGTGAAAGTGAAGACGTGAAACTGTAGTCGTGAATGTCATGACATGAAAATGTAGACATGAATGTCATGAGGTGAAACTGTAGTCGTGAATGTCATGACATGAAAATGTAGACATGAATGTCATGAGGTGAAAGTGTAGACGTGAAATTTTTTCCACCGTGAAAGTCATGATGTGAAGATCCAAGACGTGAAAGTGTAGATGTGAAAGTCTTGCCCTGTGAAAGAGCAGACATGAAAGTGCAAAGACTGACATGGGCCATGACTTTACAACTGTGTTTGCACTTGCTTAGGATGGATCATTTATCATTTCCAGAGGGGTGATAAGAGCATTGTTATTTTGTTCTTGATGTGCTCTTAAGTCTCCGTATTTGATCTTGAATTTTTGCTGAAATGATGTTGAGGCAGTAGGGAAGACTACTGATTGTTTGCTTGAATAGACAAGCTCTTGTGTTGGTGTGCTGGATGCACGAGAGTGGTTGAGGGATTTGCTTGCTGTTTCTTGGGCCTCCATTCTTGTCAAACTATAGGTGAAGTTGTTGGGGTTGAAGTCAGTGGTGGTGAGGTTTTCTTCACATTGTTCGATTTTGGCAACCATATGATGGAATTACCATCATAGTATTTTTGTTGTTGAAGCACATGCACAGGTACCCATCTTTGATGAACACTGTAATTTAGTTTGCCGATGTGCTTGGTGTTGAGGATTCCTTATTTGTGTGAGCTTAGGGGACTTTGTGATGCACTTGGGGACCCAAACTTTGGTAGTACCCTTGTGCTTGTAGTAATGTTTTTGGTACCCACACTTGTTGCATTGGTGGACTTCTTTGAGGAACTCGCATAGGCTTTTGTGGATGGTGTTGTGGAGTACTTTTCTTTTTCCTTGGCTTTTGAGTGCTTCATTGAGGAAGAGGTTTTGATTGTCGAGGCACCCAAATGTGATTGGCACCTTCATAGTAGCCTTGAGCTACAAGTAGCTGCTTCTCTACCCACATTTTGATACTATTAAGATATTTTGATTGTGGTTGTCGTGGTGGGGTTTTCTTTTGGAGTGATGTGGAAGGTTTGGGACCCTTCTTGACTTTGGTTGGTGTGGAGGCTACAGGTTTGAGACTCATGGGCATTGTTGTTGATGATGAGACTAGAGTCTCTTGTTGAGTGGCTATCAATGTGACAAGGCCTTTGAGCATGTGGTTGTCTCCTTTGATGAGGTTTGTCGATGAAGATGCATAGGATTCGGGGCCTTTCCTTTGAGTTCCCTATTAGAGATAGATGGTTTGGCTATGGGAATTTCTTCAGGAATAGATGTTGATTGTGAGGTTTTGGCATCGAACTTCGTAGGTGATGATGGGATCGAAAGAGTAGAGGCTTTATCGGAGTCGGTCATTTAATGATGATGCAAATGGTAGGTCATTGTGTAGAGGGGATTTTGTGGGCAGAGGCTTGTATCCTTTTGCGTTCAGTATCATAGATATCCATTAAAGTTGAATCCTCCTCCTCGTAGTATGGTATTGTCAACTTCTTGTCTCGTTGACCATCATGATGACTCTATTGCTAGCAAAGCACAGTGGTGCTTGGGCAGCAACAATCCATTTATGCCCCAAGATCAAATCTTCTTCCAACATATAACCACAAAAAACTTGCAAGTGAGGGGGTTAGTTTCAACATACATTGTATGTTCAAAGTACCCCAAACATGGCATGTTCAAGTCTTGTGTAAAGGTAATCCTTTCAGGATGTGCCATGAGTGTTGGTTGACCTAACAAATCCCATAGCTCGAGGGTCATGAGATTGTGTTCTCTTCTTGGATAAAGATGTGCTTAAGCTGTAGTGATTTCATTTGAAATTTCCAATCCAACCAAAATCCTAGGGATCTTTTCAGTAAGATATGTTGGAAGTTCCGGCTCCTACAAGGTTTCATCCTCCCGTAAATAGCAATTGTACATTGCATGCATGAGTGTTCAAGGTTACTATTTACATGGATTCATCTAGTGAATACAATGATGCACTTATCCAAGGTCCGCCAAGGATGACATTGTGCTTAAGGGAATCTAGGGTGACATGTAATGTAAATTCCATATCACCATCGATTGTTTGAGTAGTGTATCTAAAGTAACCTGGAACTTCAATGTTTTGTTCATTGGTTTCTTTTGCAAGACTATTGCTTGTCGTCGGGGGGGTGAGTTTAGGTTATCCCAATGACACCCAAGTTTCTATTGTCATGATGTTTTGATGTGCTCGAGGGCTAATCAATGTGCGTTTGCGCTAAACATCATTGTCTATAGGGAAATCCAATTATACCATGAAAGAGTCTTCTAAAGGAACCATGGGTGTTTTGGTTATTGTTTCAGCTTCAGATCCTATGTCTTTTTCATATTCCCATTCACTTTTATCCTCTGTTTGGGTCTCAACTTTCTCAAAAGTACCCAATGCGTACAATGGCACACTTGGCCCTTTGACAATCCTTAATGAGGGCTATTTGGAATCTTGAAAATCCTCACAGTCTTGTTTTATGTAGTTCGTTATGTCCTTGCATAACTCAGGTTGAGCCATTAAAGGTGCAAGTGTTGATATGATTTTGGCTTTATCATGAGAGAAGCGTGAACTGTTTCACGTCGTGAAACACTCTTCACACATGAACCGGACTTCATGTGAAAATTAAATTTCATTTTATTATTATTTTATTATTATTTTTTTGTTGCATGAACTTATGTTTCACGCCGTGAAACACTCTTCACACGTGAACTCCACGGACTTCACGTGAAAATTAAATTTTGATTTTTTTAAAACACGTCCAAAAAGAGCTTACCTGGTGAACCGTGTAATTGTCGTGTGAGGATCTTTCCAATGGCCAAGCTCGTAACCCTTCAAGTCTCCAAGCTCTACAACGCCTTGAGAATCAATTCCACCGTGTCTCCCACAAGCGTTGTCACACCGCCACGTTGCACTACGGGTCCTCGTCCCTCCTCTCACCTCACTTCACTCACACACACTCACTAGCATGCATTAGGGAGAGAGATTAGCAAGAGGATTAGCAAGAGCAAGACTCAATTGCATAATTGGAGAGTATGTTGTATTATGAGAGAAATTCACTTATATACATGTTCACACAGGCCGGTCGGGCACTTTAAGCTCATAAGAGGCTTAATGCTATTACAATGACTACTCTCATAAGATATCCATGAAGTACATCACTTAGTACTTCATCCTAACTTGCTACCACACGCTCTTGAAGCAAGAATTGCCATAAATACTCCATCACACCATTACGGGCACCCATCCAAGCTGTAGCTTTGGACACTATTGCTTGATATCTTGAATGTATGACCCTTTGGTGTATCTACCGTGACTCCTTGATGTAAGATAATGGCAGTAGCTCTTGTTAATCCTAGAATTGGATTAATAGTCATCCCATTTTTTCACCATCTTTGATTGATGAGGGCTAAAATGAATGCACTTCTCATCTCACCTCTGAAATTCTCCCAAGTAGCGATTTTATAACCATGTGCATTCAAATGTCTCCACCATGCATGAGCATAACCTTCCAAATTGTCAGTGTCTGGTCAAGACACGGTACTTACGTGGTTCTATACCACCTAGTCAAAGGAGCAACGACTAATGTAGATGTGCCAATGCGATAAGCCAACGCTAGGATGTAGAACCACCATCTACCTAAGTGTGGGGAGATTGATCATGAATGCAAAGTGAGTTATCTCCTAGGGCTATGCAGATTCCAGACAGTCTTCAGGAACAACTTAACACAAGTTTGAACACTAAGTAGATAGAGATAAATAGAGAGAAAGAAATAGTAAGACAAGGACCAATCCATTCTTGAGTATTACAGTACAATGCCTTAGTAAGAACTCTACTCATGAACTACTCACTCAACTCTCCTGTGCCCCGATTTGGTATTGTTCCTCTCCTCAGGGCCTACGTAGACCCAACATGAGTCTCTCTATCTAGACAGTAATGAACTCACTCCTACAATCACAATCGGGTAGACTAGGTCCATACCCCAACTCCTCTATCCCCTTATCCCACTAATTCTCCTTTTTCCATTACAAAAACCACGGGTTCTACCTATTCATCAAGAAGCTGTTACAAGTTTTCTACAAAACAAGAAGGCTCAATTTGTTTTGCACAACAGCTAGTTTAGCAGCAATTTGGGTAGCAGCCAAAAACGGACTGATTCCGGCAATACCACGACGGTGGATGTTGCGCCAGCAGCCAGCAGCGAAGCCCATAGTTGTTGTTTGGAAAATTTCGAATCTAGATTGCCTCTTAGTCTGGATCCCCCTATATCTAGATTCCGTACGGCCTGTTTAAGTCACCTTCTGTTAAGGTATATATTTTATCATATTTTTGATGAATTAATAATCGTAAAAAAATATGCTTAATTTAATTTGTGCAGGATTCAGCTTACTGGAATGTGCAAATGCGCACGAGATTGTTATATGTGCAAATGTGCACAAAGTTATTTTATGTAATAAGGCCCATTAGCAATTATATTTGGGCGAAGGTTTTTATCTGTACAAACCTTAGAGATTTTGATATGGTTAAAAATATGTAAAGCAATACCCCAAAAGTGGCAAAGGCAAGCCCAATTTGTACGCACATCTATTCTTAGCTCCTTGGGCTATTTTTATGAATAAAAATCTCTAAATACCCATGTCATGGAAGTGGAGCTACACGACATGGGGGGAGAGATTGCACCCAATCTTGTCTTGATGGTGATGTTATTTTATTTTCCTTTCTTTGTGTCATGCTATGTTATTTGATTTCAATTTAATTTAAATCTTTGTTTTAATTTTTGATATATTTTATGAGTTTTTAATTATTTCTTTAAGAATTACAAAAGGGTCCCGTGTGACAGTGGTATCAGAGCTTTGGTTTAATTTAATCTTCTTGAAGCAGTCAAAGACTTGTGGACAAAGAGGTGAAAGAGACAAAGGCACAGGTGATTTTGGTAAATTATTTTGACTTTAAATTGAAGAAGAACACGTTTAAGGATTTATGTTTATATATGGTTGAAAGAAGGCTTCTTTTTAACCATTACATAACAAAACTCCATCAATCTATTGCCCAAAGGGTAAAGCTAGGTGGAAAACCATTAGTGGCTTTCCTAAAACCATAAAACCACCTTCCTCAACACTAATCCTCTTCATAATCTATCCGTACTACGGATTGAATCAGTAAGGAGAGGACCATGGAGAGCCATAGCCAGATTGTTAAACTGCTACAACTACAAGGAATCCATCATGGATGGATGAGGGTTGCCAGATTTAATTTCTGCTCCCAATTTATCTTTTAGCCTTTTTTCTTTCTCAGCAGTAATGCACTGGGTGCAAATCCCTTTTACCCAAGCTTGTGGGAAAGCTTGAAATATATTTATAAATTTCTATTTTTTTTCCTCCACCATTTCCCCTTCGTCTCGCTGGCTACTACTGATGGCGGGCAATGCACAAAACTAAAATTTCGTTTTCTTTTTTTTTTTTCCATTTCCTCCTCCTCCAAAATGTGCGCTGCACAAATTTGCAACATAGAGGTGCCTTAATTAAGCATTAATTAAGGCCTAATGTTTAATTATATATATAATGCTTCATCTCTTTTTTTCATATATATATATATATAGGGCCACATGTCCCTTTTATATTCAAAGCCTTAAATATAAGGCTTTAGTTTAAGCTTAGTATATATATATATGTGTGTGTGTTTATATTCTTTTAAAAAACTACCTTACCGAACTGACCATCTATAGCAACAAGCTGTCAAGAAGGCCTTAATAGAAAGCTTTAGAAATATGTGTGTGTGTGTGTGTGTGTGTGTTTATATTCTTTTAAAAAACTACCTTACCGACTGACCATCTACAGCAACAAGCTGTCAAGAAGGCCTTAATAGAAAGCTTTAGATATATATATATATATATATATATATATATATATATATATATAAAGCTTTAAAATTAAACTTTGTAATAAAAGCTATGCTAAAGCTTTTAGCTTTATAAAGAAAGAGGATATTAGAGCTTAGAGCTTATTTTAAACCTTATGTAAAACTTTAGTTAAATCTATAGCAAGCTTTAAATTTTTGGGTGTTTTTAAGAGAGAGGCAAGCTTTAAATTTTTGGGTGTTTTTAAGAGAGAGATCCTTATGCTTAATCAAGCCTTGATTAAGGTTAAATTATTGTAACCTTAATCAAGCCTTGATTAAGGTTAAATTATTGTAAGCTTAAAAATTTATAACTTAAAAGTATATGTAAAAGAGACCCATATCACTCAAACACAAGCTTCAAGTGGATTCAATGCCACGGATCATGGAGATGTCGAGCAATTATGGCTGCACCTAGGGGAGGTGTGCATCACAACAAAAGTTGGATACCTCTCCATCAAAGGCCTAATTTGCAAGTCACTTTTGTGAAAAAATTCATTGCTACATTGTGCTCTCAAGTCTTCTACTGCTAAACTCTGCTTTGACCCCCGCCTTATGTCCCTCAACCCTAGCACAATCGAAGCCGAAAGGATGGTGGAATTCGAGTACCTCTCATCCACCTTATACAAGGAGGTGGATAGGCATGCCTAGCGGCTTGAAAATATGGGATTAAAAGAATTTGGAGAGGTACCCTAGGAGGAGCTCCAATATAACTTCAAGGCTACGAGAGTGGTTAGAGTAGTTGTAGAAGTCGAACATCATCACGCTCTCATCAGCAGGTGACAAGAGAACGTTCAATCCTTTGTACGTTTGCTGAAGTATTCAAATTGCCAGTTGAGGGGGAGAATGAGATCAAGCCATCCCCACCAATGATGAAGACGTGATTAAGGAGTTTGGTCCGCTGGAGGGCAAGGCCAAGGAGTTTAAGATCATGGGCACAACAGCAGACAAAGACTAGAAAAAACAAATGCATTTTGTGGTGGAGATGATCAATCTCACCCCCACAAACCATATTACCAAGAACCAGTGCTCAGTGCATTTTATGAAACCCTTCAATTTATCATGGCTTGTAGTCCACTTGAACAATTTGCTATTGTTCCATTGGTTCCCAAATAGATATATAGATTTCAAACATCACAGAAAGAAAGCGTATTATGCGTCGCTCTACCATATAAAATGGAAAAGAAAAGGAAAAAGTATTATTCTAGAAAGGAAAAGAAAGTCATTTTTCAAAGATTACCGAGTACAAGCGCACATCTAGGCTATTAGGGACCCCCCACTCCATATTATCTAAGATATTCATGATGCAAATTTAGACACAGAAGGGCTATTATTGATTTAGAAAAAATACCTTTATTCTTGAAGACTGATTGTAATGTGATTGGATTTATTATTTATAAGGAGGGCCATTTATTGTTGGTGAATACTGATCCTTTGTACGATGACACAATGAAAAGAATGGCGAGAACGACCAATTAAAGTCATATCAATTCCAAATGGATTGGTGGTTTCTTAACCAATTGGGAACATATGAAACATGAGGAACGTATTGCATGCCATGGAAGACCTTCGGGATGGTGAAGGTCGCAGAAGCTAGAATGAAGGTGGCATGAGTAGAGGTAGTGTATCACAACTTGAGGACCAGTTGGGGAAACTTAGCCGCCCAAACACAAAAATAAAAATTGGCCTGTATCTGACAGCCCTTGTTTACATCACAAGTAGGACCTAGAAAAGATAAGAAGGAAGGCCACAAAGAGGATGTAGGGCAAAAGGAGGATGCGGGCCCCAAAGAAGATGCAACTGAAAAGCCCCAAAAACAAGCCGCAGAAGCTAGAATGAAGGTGGCATGAGTAGAGGTAGTGTATCACAACTTGAGGACCAGTTGGGGAAACTTAGCCGCCCAAACACAAAAATAAAAATTGGCTTGTATCTGACAGCCCTTGTTTACATCACAAGTAGGACCCAGAAAAGATAAGGAGGAAGGCCACAAAGAGGATGTAGGGCAAAAGGAGGATGCAGGCCCCAAAGAAGATGCAGCTGAAAAGCCCCAAAAATAGGCAAGTTCCAAACAAGGAAAAAACCAAACGGCATCAGAAAGAAAAGAGTCTTTGAATTTGGGGAGAAAAAGACCAACAAGAAGGGGAGGACTACCAAGGAAGGTACGAGTGGGGCAACAGAAGCAAAAGGTAGTCTCGCAAGCCTCGAGGATTTCACTTTCCATAGAAAGGGGACATCACCTGCGTGCATGAAACATATAAAAATCCCCTATTTAAGTTTCTCTAAAAAATAAAATATACCCTTTCTAAACATATGAGTACCAATTATGAAATTCAAGTACACCCTATTTAAGGTTTAATAATCAAATAGAAGATATTGATGTTATACATGTGACAAGTTGCAGTCCATGTAAGTAGCATGGATATAAGTGCTAGAAGCACAAAGACCTACATGTACTCTCCAAAATTTTTTCCATGTGTGGTTAGCTCAAAAGAGTAGTAAACTAATGAAGTTTTTAAACTGCACCACTAGATTACATATTGTAAAGTACAAGAAGAAACAAAACCCCTAATCTCATTCTCCCATGCTCCCTTGTCCCCCCCCTCTTGCCACCATAACTCCCCTCATCCCCTACCTTATATGCTTAAGCCCCCTTCCAAAACCCCCCTCCCTTACACTCACGTGTGATACTGAAAGATCCATGTCCCCTCCGCGCAACAAATTCAGGGGTGCTAGTAGCAGAAGTAGCACTTCTTGCACGAGGCAAGGTCCCTCACTCGGGGCCTTGCCCACGAATATCCGGACAAGAGACTCGGTTTTGGAACCCACGGATATCCGGACAAGAGACTAATCCATCGGTTCTTCCAAAACCGAACCCGTAAAAACTTCCCACGCCCGGAAAGCACGGGCGATTCCTCTAGGATATTTTTACTCTAGCCTTTCAAAAGCCTTAACTAACTGAACTGATCTGACCGAACCCGTAAGTATCATAGTCAGATCAAGGAAAATACTTGCACTTGGATCATAGAGACCAATACTTTTTTCCTCATTGAGAGGCACAGCCCCCGTTGATTCTTTTCCATAGAATAATTTTTATCCAGGATTTACTTCATCTATCGTACCATAACAGAATTGAGTCTCATTTTAAGGATCCATCAGTCCAGCCTAACCCCATCCAGTCCCGTGGGTTAGCCAACCGCCCAACCAGTGTAGTGATAGGATCCATTTAAGAATTTGGTTAGGTTTTGTCCTGGGTACTAGGGAAAAGAGTTCCCAGGCCCCCTAGTTGGGTATTCATGCAAACTTAAAACTAGTAACACCACTTACACACCCAATATGAAATTGCCTTTTTCACAGATTCAGCTATCTTTAAAACAATCATTAATAAAACTATAGTATCACTAATCAAAATCTCCAGTTGAATCCTAATTTCCAATTTTTCCTTCATCAGTGTACTTATATGGCATCATTGGGAACAAGAACGCTCACCACCTGTCCACTCAAGGGCCTTTTCAATAGTTCCTAGCTCATAATACCCAGCAATATATTCACTTATAAAAATCAAAATGGAATCTCTGTTGAAGATGAGCAAGATCAACCAACATATCCATATAAAAGAGCCATGGACTCATCCGTTTGAGGACCAGCAAGGTCAATCAACCAGATCCATGCCCGAATTCAGAAAACAACTCTTACTCCTTGTTCCAATATCTTCCACAATGCACGTGTGGGTATCTTCGGCGACCCAGAGCCCGAGCACCGTATGGTCAGCACCCTCTAGGATCCTTCGCAGGTCACCTAGCGCTTCACTCATAGGCCGCTTCCTTAGTCCCTCATCCATCGTACTGGAAGCTCACCATTTAAATCAAACCGAGGCTGGTCAAGACCTCGGCCGACCTTGCTACGCGAGACGTCCTCTGTTGACTCTTTGTCAGCTGTTGTAACTTTATCAGATAGGTCTTCGACCTCATTCACAAGACAGTCAAAATGCTTTTCCAGTATTTTTGACATAAAACAATCATTTAAAAACATGTCATAAATATAGTTTCTATAACAAACTCTCGTCTTTCCACATCAATCCTCATTTATTTCATATGGATTTCCATTCTCATCACATCATTTTCCATCTTATCACATCTTTCCTCATTTCCACCACATTCATTCTCATAACCATCCCATCACATACATTCTATCCACATTACTTCTATCCACATCATATCTCCTTTATACATATCTCATCTCATTCATCCACATCCATCCAATCGTTCACATGTACGACTACTCACATCTATCCATACATTCATATCTATCACTTCACATCCACATATATTCATGTCACATCACATCTCTTTACATCACATCACATTCTTTCACATACACATCCACATCTATTCTTTCACATACATCCACATCCATTCTTTCACATACTCATCCACATCCATTCTTTCACATACTCCCACATCCATTCTTTCACATACTCATCCACATCTATTCTTTTACATACATCCACATCCATTCTTTCACATACTCATCCACATCTATTCTTTCACATACATCCACATCCATTCTTTCACATACTCATCCACATCCATTCTTTCACATACACATTCACATCCGTTCTTCACATACACATTCACATCCGTTCTTCACATACACATCCATATCCATTCTTCACACATTCACATCCATTCTTTACATACACATCCACATCCATTTTCATCACATACACATCCACATACACCATTCATTCACATCATATCTCATCACATCTATTCACATCACATTACATTACATCCATCCATTCATTCACATCATATCTCATCACATCTATTCACATCACATTACATCCATCCATCCATTCATTCACATCACATTACATCCATCCATTCATTCACATCTATGTGATTCACATCGCATCTCATCACATCTATTCACATCACATCTCATTTCTATGCAAGATTTCAGTTTGATTTTCTTTTGAATACAAGGAGTACTTCTTGAATCAGTATCCCCAAAACTTCTTGATCGGAATTCTGAATTTTATACCAGAATTCCTCGAATTCTATAACCTTGATCTGCAGATTAATTCAAAGGGTCTCAAACTTAGTTTTAGATTTGGCGGGAGTTTTGAGTGTATTTTTCTAAATTGGTCACACCTTCTTTCCTCAACTGACAAAAGAGTTTGGTCTTGGTCATAGTATGATTCAAGGTTCGAGTTGGATAAGATTTTTCCTGATCTATCTTTCTCGAAAAGGTTTGATAATTCAGTTACTATTTTACTGAATTTGTTTCTTTGAATATTCACTTAATTGATTTCTAAATTAGTTACGAATTCCAATGAGAATAGATTAATCATTTATCTGACTATTTCGATCTCGATAGATTTTTTGAATTCTCTTTTTACAATCCGTGTGAATATAAAACGATAGAAATTTCTCTCTTAGAGTATTTAATTATTCATTTATCAAATACTCATAGAATTTAAACATAGAATTTAAGAGAATTCTAATTTTGATATAAAAATTCTTTATGCATCTATTTATGCAACTTCAATGGAAATAACACTTGTATATAAAAAAACAATCAATTTATGCATAAAATCAATTTTAATAGGAATAACACTTTTAAAATAAAAAGAATTTCTTTATGCATAAAAATTAATTTTTATAAGAATAACACTTTTATAATAAAAAGATTCCTTTATGCATCTTTCTATGCATAAAAATCAAATTTCATAAGAAATACTTTTGTAATAAAAAAAATTCCTTTATGCATCTTTCTATGCATAGAAATCAAATTTAATAAGAATAACACTTTATGCATCTTTCTATGCATAGAAATCAAATTTAATAAGAATAACACTTTTATAATAAAAAGAATTTCTTTATGCATCTTTTTATGCATAAAAATCAAATTTAATAAGAATAACACTTTTATATTAAAAAAATTCCTTTATGCATCTTTCTATGCATAAAAATAAAATTTTATAAGAATAATGCTTTTGTAATTAAAAAAATCCTTTATGCATCTTTCTATGCATAGAAATCAAATTTATTAAGAATAACAATTTTATAATAAAAAATTTCTTTATGCATCTTTCTATGCATAAAAATCAAATTTAATGAGAATAACACTTTTGTAATAATAAAAATTTCCATTATGCATCTTTCTATGCATAGAAATCAAATTTAATAAGAATAACACTTTTGTAATAAAAAATTCCTTTATGCATCTTTCTATGCATAAAAATCAAATTTTATGAGAAAAAAACTTTTGTTATAATAAAAATTTCCATTATGCATCTTTCTATGCAAAAATTTAATAAGAATAACACTTTTGTAATAAAAAAATTTCCTTTATGCATCTTTCTATGCATAAAAATCAAATTTAATGAGAATAACACTTTTGTAATAATAAAAATTTTCATTATGCATAGACATCAAATTTAATAAGAATAACACTTTTGTAATAGTAAAAATTCCTTTATGCATCTTTCTATGCATAGAAATCAAATTTAATAAGAATAACACTTTTATAATAAAAAAAATTCCTTTATGCATCTTTCTATGCATAAAAATCAAATTTAATAAGAATAACACTTTTATAATAAAACAAATTCCTTTATGCATCTTCCTATGCATAAAAATCAAATTTGATGAGAATAACACTTTTGTAATAATAAAATTTTAAATTATGCATCTTTCTATGAATAGAAATCAAATTTAATAAGAATAACACTTTTGTAATAAAAAAAAATCCTTTATGTATCTTTCTATGCATAGAAATCAAATTGAATAAGAATAACACTTTTGTGATAAAAATTTCCATTATGCATCTTTCTATGCATAGAAATCAAATTTAATAAGAATAACATTTTTGTAATAAAAAATTTCATTATGCATATTTCTATGCATAGAAATGAAATTTAAAAATTAATATCAATGATATCCATGCATATTCATAGGTGAATATGTACATGGAGTAATTAGAATATTTCTTTTAGATGTAAAAATGGTGAGAATTACTCTTTTGGAATAACATAAAAACAAACTTTCTTTTCCATAAAATTTTGGAAAATTTTACCATAACCTCCTTTGTATGGCTGACCATTTCTCATTTTTATCATTCTTTATTTAACTTAAATTAACTCAAATTAGATTTATAGAATTCTAATCTACTTAATTTTCTAAATTCAAGAGAGTAAACAATAAGAAGAGTTTAATTAATCCTTTAGTTAATCTTTCTAGGATTGAGAAAGGTTGGAATGTAAAGAGGAGAAGGGGGTGGCCTTTTTATCAAAGGCATAGCATTTGAATTTAATTCAACATCTACAAAGGCATAGCATTTGAATTTAATTCAACATCTACAAAACATAAAAAATTAAGAAAACCATAGATTCTTCATTAAACAAGTAAGAAAATTAGCTTACATGGAGCTTGTAAGGTCTCCTTTGGCTTGAGGGATTGAGGGTTCTACTCTTGTTTGAAGCAAGAGTGGCCACCAATTCACTTTGGAGAGGATTAGGCCAAAAACAATTGAATTAATAAAAAAAATCAATGTAGATGGCTCAGGATAGGAGCAGAGTAACACTGCATAAACACCATTAAGCTTTTACAAAAGGGGAGGCTTCTATTTATAGGAAAAAGTGAGCCTCCAACCAAGCAAACTGATTCTAGAATTTTCCAGATTAGTTTGGTCAATTTTTGACCATTTTTGGGTTAGCTTACTTTTTGGATCTAGTTTTGAAATAGGAGAGGAGAGATTAAAATATCTCATTTTATTGATTAAAAATTGGAGGTAATGATGAGAAAAAGGCGCCTACTTCATGAGAGGAGATCTCCACACTAAGGTGTCAAAATTTATTTTTTTAATTCTTTTCTTTGGTCCTTAGTCCACTCTTCATCTTATGTGAGCATTTACTCATTTTTGGGGGTTTTTTTTTTCTTAAATTTATCTCCTCCCTACATTTGGATTAATCTTATTGGTCCATAGGAACCTTAATTGGACCATAATTCAAATTTTTTTGAAAATGTGGACCCTTAGGCTGAGGTCCTTTATACCTATTTTAAATTAATTCCAATTGCACATTGGAAAGTTCTTTTTGAATTTCTGTTTCAAGGGAAACCATTTTAGACATTAGGAAGATTTTTATATCCAAAAATATCTCATTTTTGAATTACCTCCCTCTAGACATTTTCTCTCTCCAGGCCAAAACAAGGTAAAATAGGATCTTTCTTTTATTTCTTCAGAGAGGGGAATAATTATAAGATCAGAAGGGGAGGTTCTTACACCTGCACACCACAAAAGATGGAGGGAGGAATCTTACATCCTACCCCACTCAAAAAAACAGGAGATGTCATCTCGTAAACTAGAGGACAACTCTTTCCCTTAAGATCCAATTAATTCTGGGGTTCCTTATAGTCTGGTGAACCCAACAAAATCTTGGGATAAAGATCCCTTATATAGAACTCATCAGATAACAATTCATTCAGATCATATCATTCGTATCCTTAACCCAATAATGGTCCATTAGACCGAAGTTTCCCGTGAACATTCCTCCATGGGAATTTTAATTATACAGGTTTTTAATTTGTCATCCCTTAACTTGATCCACTGGGTCAAGTGTTAACAGTAGCAATCTCTGTCAGCATAGTCCACTAATCTCATAGTGATTTGCTGAAGCCATTATCATCATTCTAGTTACGAACATCATCACAGGAACTCGTCCCATTCATCCTCATTGTGGTTTTGCTCAGCTTATTGCTTTTCAACCAAAATTCAGGAATTATCATTTTTCAATTAGAATCCAAATCAACTCATCAGTTCCAACCAAAATTTCAAAATCATATCAACGACATCCGAATTCATCATCTAGATATCATTTTTGCTTATAATTTCAAGGTCTTAGATTTACTCGTATATACTGCCAGTAAAGAGCTGCAGTTATACCCTCAGTATATACGGGTAGTCACTCATGGTCCTTGGATTTTTAAGGTAAATATCATCATGTCTAGGCCTCAAGCAAGTATGGGATTCCATACAATTGCGGTAGTCCATTTGAAGACCAAATTACCTATTTATGAATCTTCATATAATTTTTGACTTTTTTGGTTTCTCGGTTGATTCACTTTAACCAAATTGCTCTAATACCAGCTGAAAGATCCCTGTCCCCTCCGTGCAACAAATTCACGGGTGCTAGCAGTGGAAGTAGTACTTCTTGCATGGGGCAGGGTCCCTCACTCGGGGCCTCGTCCATTCGGACAAAAGACTAATCCATCGGTTCTTCCAAAACCAAACCCGAAAAAACTTCCCTCGCTCGGAAAGCATGGGCGATTCCTCCAGGATATTTTTACTCTAACGTAGTCAAGAGCCTTAACTAATTGAACTGATCTGATCTGATCAAACCCGTAAGTATTATAGTCAGATCAAGGAAAAGACTTGCACTTGGATCATAGAGACCAATGCTTTTTTCCTCATTGAGAGGCACAGCCGTTGATTCTTTTCCATAGAACAATTTTTATCCAGGATTTACTTCATCTATCGTACCATAATAGAATTGAGTCTCATTTTAAGGATCCATCAGTCCAGCCTAACCCCATCCACCAGTCCTGTGGGTTAGCCAACTACCCAACCAGTGTAGTGATGGGATCCATTTAAGAATTTGGTTAGGTTTTGTCCCGGGTACCAGGGAAAAGTTCCGAGGCCCCCTACCCGTATATTCATGCAAACTTAAAACTAGTCACACCACTTACACACCCAATATGAAATTGCCTTTTTCACAGATTCAGTTGCGTTTAAAACAATCATTTAATGAAACTATAGTATCACTGATCATAATCCTCCAAAATCTCCAGTTGAATCCTAAATTCCAATTTTTTCTTCATCAGTGTACTGATAGCATCATTGGCAACCAGAACGCTCACCACCTGTCCACTCAGGGGCCTTTTCAATAGTTCCTAGCTCATTAGTACCTTGCAATATATTCACTTATAAAAATCAAAATGGAATCTCCATCGAAGATCAGCAAGATCAACCAACAGATCCATATAAAAGAGCCATGGACTCATCCGTTGAGGACCAGTAAGGTCAATCAACTAGATCCATGCCCGAATTAAGAAAACAACTCTTACTCCTTGTTTCAATATCTTCCACGACGCACGTGTGGGTATCTTCAGCGACCCAGAGCCCGGGCACCGTGTGGTCAACACCCTCTAGGATCCTTTGTAGGTCACCTAGCGCTTCACTCAAAGGCTGCTTTCTTAGTCCCTCATCCACCGTACCGAGAAAGCTCACCATTTAAATCGAACCGAGGCTGGTCAAGACCTCGGCCGACCTTGCTACGCGAGACGTCCTCCGTTGACTCTCCGTCAGCTATTGCAACTTTATCAGATAGGTCTCCACAACCTCATTCACAAGACGGTCAAAATGCTTCCCCAACATTTTTGACATAAAACAGTCATTTAAAAACAGGTCATAAATACAGTTTCTATAATAAACTCTCATCTTTCCACATCAATCCTCATTTATTTCATGTGTATTTCCATTCTCATCACATCATTTTCCATCTCATCACATCATATTCATTCACATCACATATTACATCTATCCCAATTTACATCACATCTCATTCACTCACATCCCGATCCACATGACATCACATCTCATTCATTCACATCCCGATTCATATCACATCACAATCATTCATATCCATCACATTCATTCATTCATATCCAACCAATCGTTCACATGTACGACTACTCACATCTATCCATACATTCATCACATTACTTCTATCCACATCATATCTCCTTCATACACATCTCATCTCATTCATTCACATCCAACCAATCGTTCACATGTACGACTACTCACATCTATCCATACATTCATCACATTACTTCTATCCATATCATATCTCGTTCATACACATCTCATCTCATTCATCCACATCCAACCAATCGTTCACATGTACGACTACTCACATCTACTCTCATAACCATCCCATCACATACATTCTATCCACATTATATCACATTACTTCTATCCACATCATATCTCCTTCATACACATCTCATCTCATTCATCCACATCCAACCAATCGTTCACATGTACGACTACTCACATCTATCCATACATTCATATCCATCACTTCACATCCACATATATTCATGTAACATCACATCACATTCTTTCACATACACATCCACATCCATTCTTTCACATACGCCCACATCCATTCTTTCACATACTCATCCACATCCATTCTTCACATACACATCCACATCCATTCTTCACATACATATTCACATCCATTCTTCACATACACATCGAGATCCATTTTTCACATACACATTCACATCCATTTTCATCACATACACATCCACATCCATCCATTCATTCACATCTATCTGATTCACATCACATCTCATCACATCTCATCACATCCACATCCATCCATTCATTCACATCTATCTGATTCACATCACATCTCATCACATCTATTCACATCACATTACATCACATCTATTCACATCACATTACATCGATCCTTCACATATACATTCACCTTCACATTCACATACATATTCACATCCATTTTCATCACATACACATCCACATCTATCTGATTCACATCACATCTCATCACATCTATTCACATCACATTACATCCATCCATTCATTCACATCTATCCGATTCACATCACATCTCATCAAATCTATTCACATCACATTACATCCATTCATTCATTCACATCTATCTGATTCACATCGCATCTCATCACATCTATTCACATTACATCTCATTTCTATGCAAGTTTTCAGTTTGATTTTCTTTTGAATACAAGGAGTATTTCTTGAATCAGTATCCCCAAAACTTCTTGATCGAAATTCTGAATTTCATACCAGAATTTCTCGAATTCTATAACCTTGATATGAGATCAATTCTAAGGGTATCAAACTTAGTTTTAGATTTGGTGAGAGTTTTGAGTGTATTTTTCTAAATTGGTCACACCTTCTTTCCTCGACTCACGAAAGAGTTTGGTCTTGGTCATAGTCTGATTCAAGGTTCGAATTGGATAAGATTTTTCCTGATCTATTTTTCTCGAAAAGGTTTGATAATTCAGTTACTATTTTACTAAATTTGTTTCTTTGAATATTCACTTAAGTGATTTCTAAATTACTTATGAATTCTAATGACGAATAGATTAATCATTTATCTAAATATTTTGATCTTGATAGATTTCTTGAATTCTCTTTTTACAATCCGTGTGAATATAAAACGATAGAAATTTCTCTCTAAGAGTATTTAATTATTCATTTATCAAATACTCATAGAATTTAAGAGAATTCTAATTTTGATATAAAAATTCTTTATGCATCTATTTATGCATAAAAATCAACTTCAATGGGAATAACACTTTTATATTTAAAACAATCCTTTTATGCATTTGTTTATGCATAAAATAGATTTTAATAGAAATAACACTTTTAAAATAAAAAGAATTTCTTTATGCATAAAAATTAATTTTTATAAGAATAACACTTTTATAATAAAAAGATTCCTTTATGCATCTTTCTATGCATAAAAATCAAATTTAATAAGAATAACACTTTTGTAATAAAAAAATTCCTTTATGCATCTTTCTATGCATAGAAATCAAATTTAATAAGAATAACACTTTTATAATAAAAAGAATTCCTTTATGCATCTTTCTATGCATAAAAATCAAATTTAATAAGAATAACACTTTTATAATTAAAAAATTCCTTTATGCATCTTTCTATGCATAAAAATAAAATTTTATAAGAATAATGCTTTTGTAATTTAAAAAAATCCTTTATGCATCTTTCTATGCATTAGAAATCAAATTTAATAAGAATAACACTTTTATAATAATAAAATTCCTTTATGCAACTTTCTATGCCATAAAAATCAAATTTAATGAGAATAACACTTTTGTAATAATAAAAATTTCCATTATGCATCTTTCTAAGCATAGAAATCAAATTCAATAAGAATAACACTTTTGTAATAAAAAAATTTCCTTTATGCATCTTTCTATGCATAAAAATCAAATTTAATGAGAAAAACACTTTTATAATAATAAAAATTTCCAATATGCATCTTTTTATGCATGGAAATGAAATTTAATAAGAATAACACTTTTGTAATAAAAAAATTTCTTTATGCATCTTTCTATGCATAGAAATCAAATTCAATAAGAATAACACTTTTATAATAAAACAAATTCCTTTATGCATCTTTCTATGCATAAAAATTAAATTTAATAAGAATGGTACTTTTATAATAAAAAAATTCCTTTATGCATCTTTCTATGAATAAAAATCAAATTTAATGACAATAACACTTTTGTGATAATAAAAATTTCGATTATGCATCTTTCTATGCATAGAAATCAAATTTAATAAGAATAACACTTATGTAATAAAAAATTTCCTTTATGCATCTTTCTATGCATAAAAATCAACTTTAATGAGAATAACACTTTTGTAATAATAAAAATTTCCATTATGCATCTTTCTATGCATAGAAATCAAATTTAATAAGAATAACACTTTTGTAATAAAAATTAAATTAAGCATCTTTCTATGCATAGAAATCAAATTTAATAATTAATATCAGTGATATCCATTCATATTCATAGGTGAATATGTACATGGAGTAATTAGAATATTTCTTTTAGATGTAAAAATGGTGGGAATTACTCTTTTAGAATAACATAAAAACAAACTTTCTTTTCCATAAAAATTTTGAAAAATATTGCCATAACCTCCTTTGTATGGTTGACCATTTCTCATTTTTATCATTCTTTATTTAACTTAAATTAACCCAAATTAGATATATAGAACTGTAATTAGATTTAACTTAAATTAATCCAAATTAAATTTAACTTAAATTAACTCAAATTAGATTTATAGAACTCTAATCTACACAATTTTCTAAATTCAAGAGAGTAAACAATAAGAAGAGTTTAATTAATCCTTTAGTTAATCTTTCTAGGATTGAGAAAGGTTGAAATGTAAAGAGGAGAAGGGGGTGGCCTTTTTATCAAAGGCATAGCATTTGAATTTAATTCAACATCTCTAAAACATAAAAATTAAGAAAACCATAGATTCTTCATTAAACAAGTAAGAAAATTAGCTTACGTGGAGCTTGTAAGCTCTCCTTTGGCTTGAGGGATTGAGAATTCTACTCTTGTTTGAAGCAGGAGTGGCCACCAATTCACTTTGGAGAGGCTTAGGCCAAAAACAATTGAATTATTAAAACATTCAATGTAGATGGCTCACGACAGGAGCAGAGTAACAGTGCATAAACACCATTAAGCTTTTACAAAGAGGGAGGCTTCTATTTATAGGAAAAACTAAGCCTCTAACCAAGCAAATTGATTCTAAAATTTTCCAGATCAATTTGGTCAATTTTGACCATTTTTGGGTCAGTTCAGCTTACTTTTTGGATCTAGTTTTGAAAAAGGAGAGAGGAGAATGAGAATTTCTCATTTTATTGATTAAAAATTGGGGGTAATGATGAGAAAAAGGCTCCTACTTCATGAGGGGAGATCCCCACACTAAGGTGTCAAAATTTATTTATTTTTCTTTTCTTTGGTCCTTAGTCCACTCTTCATCTTATGTGAGCATTTACTCATTTTTTTGGGGTTTTTTTTAATTCTTCAATTTATCTCCTCCTCCCTACATTTGGATTAATATTATTGGTCCATAGGAACCTTAATTGGACCATAATCCAAAAATTTCTAAAAATTTAGACCCTTAGGCTAAGGTCCTTTATACCTATTTTTAATTAATTCCAATTGCACATTGGAAAGTTCTTTTTAAATTTTTGTTTCAAGGGAAACCATTTTAGACACTAGGAGGATTTTTATATCCAAAAATATCTCATTTTTGAATTACCTCCCTCTAGACATTTTCTCTCTCCAGGCCAAAACAAGGTAAAATAGGATCTTTCTTTTATTTTAGAGAGGGGAATAATTATAAGATTAGAAGGGGAGGTTCTTAGACCTGCACACCTCAAAAGATGGAGGGAGGAATCTTACATCCTATCCCACTTAAAAAAACACGAGATGTCCTCATCTCGTAAACTAGAGGACAACTCTTTCCCTTAAGATCCAATTGATTCTGGGGTTCCTTATAGTCTGGTGAACCCAACAGAATCCTGGGATAAAGATCCCTTATATAGAACTCATTATCAGATAATGATTCATTCAGATCATATCATTCATATCCTTAACACAATAATGGTCCATTAGACCGAAATTTCCCGTGAACACTCCTCCATGGGAATTTCAATTATACAGGTTTTTAATTTGTCATCCCTTAACTTGATCCACTGGGTCAAGTGTTAACAGTAGCAATCTGTCTGAGCACAATCCACTAATCTCATAGTGATTTGCTGAAGTCATTATCGTCATTCTAGTTACGAACATCATCTCACAAGGACTCGTCCCATTCATCCTCATTGTGGTTTTGCTCAGCTTATCGCTTTTCAACCAAAATTCAAGAATCATCATTTTTCAATCAGAATCCAAATCAACTCATCAGTTCTCAAATAGAATTTCAAAATCATATCAACCACATTCGAATTCATCATCTAGATATCATTTTGCTTATAATTTCAAGGTCTTAGATTTACTCGTATATACTACTAGTAAAGAGTTGCAGTTATACCCTCGATATATACGGGTAGTCACGGTCCTTGGAATTTTAAGGTAAATATCATCATGTCTAGGCCTCAAGCAAGTCAAGGATTCCATACAATTGCGGTACTTCCATTTGAAGACCCAATTACCTATTTATGAATCTTCATTCTGAATATCAATTTGTATGAATTTCATCACACAATTACAACCTTTTACTGCTACTTCATAAAATTTTGACATTTTCTGGTTTCTCGGTTGATCCACTTTAGCCACATTGCTCTAATACCACCTGAAAGATCCCTGTCCCCTCCGCGTAATGAATTCAGGGGTGCTAGCAGCGGAAGTAGCACTTCTTGCGTGGAGTAGGGGTCCCTCACCCATGGATATCTAGACAAGAGACTAATCCATTGGTCTTGTACATGTTGAGCCTTTTCTATTTATGATTATGTGTGTCATGAAGCACCTTGCGATAGCGGTTAAAAATGATTAATCACCCTGTCTTCTTCTCTTCCATGCCAACATGAGCAGGCCTCTAGATCACCATTGTAAATCTCTTCACATGGTATCAGAGTGGGTCTGATCCCCCCACATGTTGTTTTTAACTCTTATCACAAAGGTTGGTATCATTTTCTACTTGATGTCAACGGTGCAGCCGGCTATCACTTCAGCTAAGAGGTTAATGAGATCAACAGGTCCCGAAAGACCCAAAACTCAGAGATGGGCATAACCCTAAGCACTAGCAGTAGTCACTAATCACATTACTTGGTTGAGATTAGGCACTAATGAGGTGATTAGGTGAGTCAACTTTCCTTCTTGAAAAATAGGATCTGAACCTACCCAGCTTGGAGAACTCCTTGAGTTCAAATTCAGCTCGAGGGTTCATCAACATATCAAGCCATCAAAGTTTTTACTCCTCAACGTCAAGTGTGGGTGCAAGATTTTAAGGGTGCCATTAATAAGCACTCAGAGTTCTTAAACTGTACTTATCATACCTTCACCATACTTGGTACATTGTAAGGTGTACCTTCCCATTGTGCCTTGATGTACTTATCATACCTTCACCACACTTGGTACATTGTAAGGTGTATCTTCATAGCCACCCTATTGTAAGGGGACTAGACATTGCCCTTGTGCACACACACATGGTAAAACCTTCTCCATCTCTCTAATGGAAAAAGATAACACCAAGGTGCAAATCAAGAAGTTGAATGGTGAGGACTTCCATATGTGGCAAGTCTTGGTCAAAAACAAGATAATGTCCAAGGGTTTTTAGCTATGTATCACGGGCACAAGGAAAATTGACCTCATAAATGCTGAGGATGTAGAAGATGATGAGGGAGCACAATACATCAGCTCATGTTCAATCTTGATGAGGCACTTATCCATACCAGCTTTTCCAACTGCTGCAAAAGCCAAATGGAATGAGTTGGAGAAGCTCTATTGAGCTAAAGGCAAGAACTCTGTAATTTGAGCAAAGATAGAGTTTTTTAGCCTTGAGCACAAGAAAGGGGAGGGCATTGGGGCATTCATTTCTCACATGAAGGGTTTCATGGCCCAACTTGCTTTTGTTTAGGGATTAGTTGATTATGAAGATGCCATAGCCATTTTACTAAAGGCCATCAAGCATGTGTATACTATATTGGTGACCACATTGAGGAATATACCCAACCCCACCCTTGGAGGAGTCATCTTGTCTTGCCTTGATGAAGATAATCATCCCAAGGGAGATAACCACTATGGAGACTCCCCCTCTATCTCTACACATCAAGCACTTGTAGCCAATCAAGTGTTGAGGTGCTCTCATTTGCAAGAAAAAAGGGCACCTTGCAAATAATTTTTGGATAAAGTATCCCAACTAGATGAAATGTAACAAATGTAAGCAAACTGGGCACATTACTTCTAAGTGTCCAAATGCAACTTCATCTATGGGCCAAGAGGCCAACTATGCCCTCGAGCCTCCATTGGGGAATCTCTTCTAAACACACATCACCAAAAACATCCTTGTAAGCCTGTGTTATAAAGGCATTCCACCCATAGATTAAGGGGGGGAATCTTGCCATGTAAGCCAATGCCACACAGTCTATGCCCCATGAGCATTAACGTGGCTAGCATTGAGGGGGGTGGGTGTTAGAGTATTAGCTTGGAAAGTGAAAAAGGGTGTAGATAAAGTGGGTATGTGTGAAGTCACCCTAGGTATACAAACCCTAACCCTAGGTGACTATGCCTATATAAAGGCACACTGAGCCTAGTTGTATTTTGAGAAACTTAATAGGCAAGATTATCTTCTTATACATGTTGAGCCCTTTCTATTTATGATTATGTGAGTCATTAAGCACCCTTTCGTTAGTGGTTAAGCTAAGCACCTTGTCGTTATAGTGGTTAACATGATTAATCACCTTATCTTCTTCTCCTCCACATGAGTACGAGTAGGCCTCTAGAGTATCATTGTGAATCTCTTCACATAGATGAGGAAGAGTTCATATAAATGGTATCTTCCATCATATTGTCATCTAAACGGACTTCTTCTTTGTAATATTAATCAAAGGAATCTGGGTTTAAGACTATTATCAAATTATGCAAAGAGTTTTTCTTTAACCCCATGAGAAAACATCGCTTCATTTGCACATCATTGAGTTTCTCCTAGTCTTCACATTGGGAACTTATGGTTTTCATGTGTAAGATGTAATCCCATATGGTTTTTTGAGATTTCTCCTCTATCATGTTATTGTAGCACTCCACCTAGGGTATTATCTCAAAAATCCATAGATAAAGGCAATCTTTTGAGTTTTAAATTTGCCTTAATCATCATAGTGATCAACGTGATGATGAACCATGTAGTGGCCTTGTCCACTAAGCATAGATTCACAATGCATGTACCTTGGTCAAGAAATCTGGATTTTCAAATACTTTACATCACTGTGCTGAAACATTTTTCTCTTCAGATTGTGTAGATTTTGCTTTCTTGGGATTACAAAGTTGTGATTGTTTTTTTGTTTCTTGTTTTAGGACATTTTCCTCTACCCCTTTTTTGTAGAGTGGTATTTTGTAAGCTTTTTAGATTTTTCTCGCACCTTGGCTTTTGACATGCCATAGCAAGTAACAAAGGACGTCCTAGCCAACAAACACTGATGGAGCACAATTGGAAGGGATGGTTATAAAAACCCCCAACATCAGAAGAAATAGAATTAGACTTGAAGAAGGCTGAAGTAGAGCAACAACTGTAATTTTTGAGCTTAAGGAAACAAGAGCTTGATACTCGAAGAACAAGGGCTGAACAGAAGGAAATGAAGAATGTGAATCTATCACGAAACGCCATTGATGGTATGGAATTGGGTATGACCAAAGGAGAAACTCTAAATTTAGAACCCATCAATGAAGATCCTAGGGAGAAGGAAGGCATTAATACGCACAATGAAGAGACAATTTACCTAGGGAAACTGCTGAAGGAGGATCACCTTTATACAAAGGAAGACATACAAAAAAGCCTTTCACAGCCACATCCACCAACAGCATCAATTGGTACCTCTGGACATTCACAGAATATGGCTCCTTCTATTTCTCTTTCGCCAGAAGAGGAAGCGAGCCTCGCCGCAGAGGTGGAACGCCTCCAGGCACATTCCACCATCTGCCGTATAGTCGGCACTCGCCCCAGCAGAGGGGAGATCCAGGATCTTCTTCAGGCCTGCCCTCTTGTAGACATGGGCAAGATCCTGGTCGTTCAGCTTTTGGGCCGTGGACACTACCAGGTCGAGTTTGAGACTTCCTAGAATGTGGCCCAGGTCCTTGCCATGAGTCCCCTTGACATCAGGGGCGTTCGGGCATTCTTCAGACCTTGGAAGCATGGCTTTGACCCCGCAGAGCAGCGGGCGGCCGAGCAGGGAGAGCACCTTTTCCATGTTATTGTTTGCTTCCCTGGACTCCGCCACGAGTACCTTCCGCTCCTTTCGAGGCTAGGAGCACTGGTGGGCTCGGTGCTCGAGAGACTGGCACCACTGCAGCCTCAGTGGTGGCTAGAGCAGTTGGGCTACCTTCGGTCAGAGTCTTGGTTCCTGACATCTCCTCCCTTCCGAAGGTCATTCAGCTACCTAGGATAGGGGGGGATGGATTGATCAGAGAGTGGAGTTCTCGGGGCTCCCAAACCAGTGCTTTATTTGCAGACAGGTCGGCCACCTGGCCAAGGCCTACCCTCGTAGGAGACCCCGACCTGCACCGCAGCAGCAGCAGAGGTAAAGAATCAGGCAAACCAAGGGTAAGCCTAAACAATGAAGTTTATTCTCTCTTAAGGTCAAGGTATGATAGAAAGCAGGAAGGGGGCGGACTTATGCTAATATCATTACTTTTACCCTCCACGTTTTGCTCCCCGATAAAGTTCATATCTATATAAAGAGGGAGCATGTTGGAAAAAGCTAACCCATGACAATATAGCTTGCACCAACATGTACATCAATATAGCAATTATACATATACTAAAAATTTGACTAACCATAATGTGAGCACATTTAGTGGAACCATGGACAAGTGTCCATTCTGCACACTTAAGATATTGAGTGTGGGGTATTGCAAGGTAGCTTTCAATAAACCATCTCTCCTCAGGTCACATCCAGACACACATGGGTTGGGTGGTGTGTCATGAATTATAGCTTGTGAATTCTACACTACAACCTTGTGCAGTCCATGACAATAAAAGCAATGCACTGTTTGTCTAACTACTTCCTTAGCAGTTTTTTATTCCTAGTTTTATTTTTTGAGTCTCATGAAGACTAAATGTGTGCATGGGGTTGGGGCTCCGATTGTTGTGCACTGTTATATGTGAATACACACATTGTGAGATGTCATGATGACTAAAAGCCTTGCAAAGATGATAATATAGAAAGACTAGCTTAGGATACATATAGTGCGAATTGGGATGGTGTTGTCTAAAATGTGTACAACACATTAGGTCTACAAGAGAAAGGGATGGTTGCTGATAGTCTAGATCACTCCCTTTCTTAGTGACTTTGAAAGTTTTAAAGCAAGGTGTTATAGTATTATACTATGGATATCAAAGGCCAAATGCCTCTTTTCTCCCTGCTTGCACTAGCTTAGATGAGGAATTAGAGTTCATATCAATGGTATCTTCCATCATGTAAAATGGACTATAAAATGGATTCTTTACTAATCAAAAAATTAGTGCTAATCAAGATATCCACCACCAATGGGAAGGGGGGGATGCACATTCTATCCACTAGCTTTAGCTATAAAATATAGGGTAGTTATTACATTTCTTAGCCTTGTCCCCGTATCTTCTACCTCTCTCTAGAGGTCACACCAAATTTCAAGGCAAGGGTCAAATATTATTTTTGAAATGACATGGGCCAATATTTTTAAATGAAAAAGTGCAGCTCGGCCAAAAAAAATCTAAAAATTTAAAATTTATCATTTTACTAATCTTGGACATTCCATTGTACCTTTGGCTCCTCCTACTATATGGAGATGGCCATCTATGGTCAAGGCTCATGGCTAGCTTTCAAGCTATCCTCTTGGTGAGAGGTTAACACACTTAGGCCATTGTGTATCTTTCATTATGCTACATACACATATGGATTCTCTCTCTTGTTCATCTTTTGCTATGATGCTTGGATATACTAATTTCATGTGTAATGGATGCTAGAAACAATCTTTCATGTGTTTGACTTCATCTTTAACTCTAGATCCATTCCATTTGGTATCATAGCCTTGATTTTGATCCATTTTCAAGGTTTTTGGTGCATGAGATTGGTATTTCTTGATTTTCTTGATGTTCTTGGAAATTTTCTTGAAATTCTTGGTTTCTCCTTGATTAATGCTCCCTAATCATGCTTTATTCCCATCTAGATTAAACTGAATACGATCTGTTTCATGGTGAGTGAAAAGAATCTTCCCACTGGCCAATTCAACTTGCATAGGTTTCCCTAATTTCTGTTCTAAGACTAGCTTACGCAAGCATCCTGGGGAAATAAATGAATGAGTACTCCGTGAATCAAGACGATTTGGCCCTTGGTTTTCAATTGCGGCATAAATCTGACCTCTTTCCTCTTCCACTACTTCTTCTATTGTAACTGCTTTGGTTGTTGTAGATTGGGACAGAACTCTTTCTCTTTGGTTACCCCAATTCTGGGAGGGAGTTCTGAGATTACTCTAAATAGAGGCAGATGGCTGAGCTGGAGTCCTCCTGGGATTACCCTGATTTTGGCGAGACGGACCTTGATTTGACTGGTACGAAGGGACTGGTCTCTGCACTCTGGGTCCTTGACTTCCCCGTCCTCTTGACATAGTAGGAGTCGGGCAGTCTTTAAGCTGGTGATTGAAACCCTGACACCCAAAACACTTGTTCCCACTTCTAAGCTCATCCCTCTGCTGAGTCCTTGAGAAAGATGAGGCTCTTGAGAAAGTGTTCTGAGGGAAGGGTCTTCCTTCTTGTCATGAGAATATATTTTAAGTCCTCTAGAAAAATATTATTTATCCCCTCTTGAGTAATTTGGGGACGCCTAGATTACTCTTGCGTCATGCCGGCTAGGTTAATATCGTGGGTGACACCACTATAAATATTAATACGTGCGGTATATGACGTATGTTTGAGGCCACCTATGATTATTTCAGTTAGGTTTGTATGGCAGGGTGATTCCTGGGGTACTTACGCCTAGTAGTCATGAGTTGGTGATGATTTGTGCCTGTTTAATATTTGTGGGATTAATTTAATAATTAATTAAGCTTATATTTTCAGGTGATGAAGACTATGGAAATTGAAGAGTTTACTTTGGAAGAAATGTCTTGGATCATCACATTTCATTTTGGCAAGCATAGTAGCTTGTAATCTTATTAAATGATTTTTCCATTTTGAACTTTAGGAAAGATACATTTATTTTTGTGGAATTTATTAAAGCCTATGGCTTTACCCTAGTCCCAATTTGACACTCTATTTTTGTTAAAGAAGAGTGCCGTGCTCTCTAAAAAAGCACATCTTGTATTTTGGGGGCTATGGCCTAATTTTGGTGAAAAGGAAAGCTAATAAAGAAATACTCTTTTGTGGGGAGAGGCCACGCACAAGAGGGGGGGAAGATTGCACCCAATATGGTCTTTTTGGAGCTAAGTATTTTTGTTTAAGTGTTTAATTTTTCAATTGATTTGATTTAGTTGAAGCTTACAAGCAATGGTTTTTATGATTGAATTAATTCTCTATCTTTCCACAATCAATTCCTAGAATAAGATTCCGGTTGCAGTGGTATCAGAGCTTGGGCTAGGAGATTTGTGGAGAAGGTAGGAAAGGGCTTCAACTTCTCAAAAATCAAGAAAGTGCAAGCATTTATCCAGTGGACAGAAGGGTGTTTTGCAGGTCTTTACCCAAAGGTCAAAGATTCAAAACTAGATAGTGGACAGAAGGGTGTTTTGCAGGTCTTTACCCAAAGGTCAAAGATTCAAAACTAGATCTACTCTCAAACCCACTCACCACCCTGCAAAACCATCCCTCTCTATCAAAAAGCGGTTTTTCCAAATACTCTGTGAAATCAAAATCTGACCGTATGGATGAAATCCTCATAGCCAAAAACCTCACGGGTAACTCTCAGAAATGAGAAAGCTTCAAGGTTGAGCAAACCTAATGGATGGAGTAGATAAATCCATGCAAAAGCTATTAAATAAATCTCAATAAGCTTTTGGAGCAAGAGGCGCACGGCGGTAGCCTGCCGGCGCAAAAGCGTGGAGAGAAGAAGAAAAAAAATTACCTCAAGCTTAATCAAGCTTAATCATCTCTCTAATCCTTCTCTTACTTTTCCCAATCCCTATGCAAGTCACATCACTCCTTTTTCAACCTCTAATTTTCCCAATTTCCAAATTTGAGGAGAAATTCAAAGGTTTTCCAATTCTGAAAATTTCTGGGTGCAGAAAAGTGATTTACAGGTTTTAAAAAAGCTTCAAAATTGCCTAGAAAAGGCCAGAAAATTCCGAAATCACTTCTGAAAAATTCTGAAAATTTCAAAAAAATATTACAGAGTTTGGGCAAGGTTTACAGGACTATTTCAGTAGGTTTCAAAGTGCAGAAAAATTATTTCATCAACAATTCGACTAGCCGAAGACTCTTGAATCACGCGGAATCGTTCGGGATTTGTTTGAGGCGACGAGAATTCAATTCAGCCATTGAACAACGTCTTGTTCAGCTTCAACCAAGATCGAATTGCGGGAGAAAAACAAGATAAGTACTCATTTTTGCTTTATTTATTTATATCAAATAAAGTAAAATTTTATTTATCTACATCATTTGCACAAGTACTATGGCCGATTTGCCGATCTCGCCATCAATTCAAGAGCAACTCCTTTCTTTACAACATCAAATTGTAGAAGAAAGAGAGAAGCGTATTGAATTGGAGAGACAGCTCTCAAATCGTAGACGCAAGCGTGACTCTTCGCTATCTTTTGATGACGAAGATGACACTATTCATGGAAAGAAGGATGCTAGGGTCATTTTAGCTTGGCTTAGTCAACTAGATGACTATTTTTCTAGAGAAAAATTTTTAGAGAAAGATAAGATTAAATGTGCAGTCAATCATATGGTAGACAGTGCAGCTTTATGGTGGAGTGTAGTTAAGCAAGGTCGTGACAAGCCAGATTCTTGGAAAAGATTTCAACGGCGGCTGGTTAAAAAGCACTTTTTACCCTCACAATTTAAGTCCAAAGTTAGGCACCAATGGGATACTTTGCATCAATTGGAAAAGGAAACTATGTCACAGTATGTAGAAAAGTTCTGGAATACTTTATTACAGGTGCAGGTTGTGGATAGAGTTAGTGAGAAGGATCAAAAAAGGAAGTTCATATCGGGCCTTAGATCTACCATTAGGGCCGATGTGAATATGTTTCGACCTCATTCACTATCTTCTGCAATATCTTTGGCAACTAATTCAGAACGTAAAAATGGTTTTCCTAAAGAGATTAAAGCACACGAGGGTACTTCTTCTAAACCATTTACTAAATCTTTTTATGCTTCAAAGAAGATGTATAAACCAGGTTATGACAAAGGCAAGGACGAGGCTAAAGGCAACCTGAGTACCAATAAGAAAGTTAATGGTGGCAAACCGAAGACATCTCCTATCAAATGTTTCAAGTGCCACAAAGAAGGTCACATAGCACCAAATTGTCCAAAGCGTACCAAGAATTCAACCCCAGCAGCAGCAACTCGAGTCAACATGATTGAAGAAGATGACAATGAAGAAGAATCATTCAAGCAAGAGGGTAATTCCGATCCAGATTACTCAGAACAAGAAGGTAAACCTCATGTTCATTCTTTGCTTAAAATAAAAGGAACGATAAATGGACATGAAGTTCTTATTTTGCATGATGATGGTAGTACACATGATTTCATTTCTGAAAAGGTACTTAGAGCACTAAATCTTCATTCTTCACCTACGCACTATAAAGTCAAAGCAGCATTTACTGGAACAAAGTATAATTGCATGCAAGTAGTGAAAGATTTGGATTTATGCATCAAACCTTTAACAGAAAAGAGGGATTTCTTAGTTGCACCTTTACAAGGGGTAGATATAATTTTGGGTATGCCTTGGAGACACAAATACAATCCTATTATAGACTATGACACTCATAGCATTTCTCTAAGGAAGGACAATGAAAAGTCAAAGGAGAAATGAGTCCTTTGTTGAGTCACACTCAAGCAAAGAGAGCTCTAAGAAAAAGAGATAAGACTTATATGGTATGGGTTAACCAGCTTGATGCTGAGTTGGACACATCCAAAAGACCAAAGTTCGATTCTTTTATCTCCAAATTTAGTGACTGTTTCATGGAAGATCTGCCTCCAGGATTACCTAAGTCTAGGCCAGAGGATCATAGCATTGACTTATTGCCTGGAAATTCCCCGCCTTGTAAAGCTCCCTATAGAGTCAACAATTTAGAGCAAAGAGAAATCCAAAGCCAAATAGAAGACTTGCTAGAGAGAGGCCTTATTCGACCTAGTAGTTCACCTTTTGGAGCTCCAGTACTTCTTGTTAAGAAGAAGAACGAAACTTACCGAATGTGTGTAGACTATCGTGCATTGAATAAGATTACTGTCAAGAACAGATATCCTATTCCTAGGGTAGATGATCTTCTTGATAAGCTTAGAGGATCAAAGGTCTTTAGCAAGATTGACCTAAAGTCTGGGTATCATCAAGTCCGTATGACTCAATCTGACATTTTCAAGACAGCTTTTAGAACCCAAACTGGTCCTTATGAGTTTTTTGTTATGCCATTTGGTTTGACCAATGCTCCAGCTACTTTCAGCCGTATGATGAATCGTATATTCCTTAAGTTTCAAAGTTTTGTTATAGTGTTCTTTGATGACATTCTTGTTTTTAGCAAGGATTGACAAGAACATGAACAACACTTGGAACAAGTGTTCACCTGAAAAGAGTTCTTTCTTTCAAGAGGAGATTGAATACTTAGGACATATAGTATCGGCCGAAGGGATTCGTGTAGATCCTAAGAAAATTGAGTGTATTGCTTCTTGGCCTACGCCTAGAAACATACATGATCTTAGATCTTTTCTTGGCTTATGTAGTTATTATAGGAAGTTCGTCAAGAATTTTGCTTGTATTGCCAATCCTTTGACTGAACTCCTTAAGAAAGCTACAAATTTCAATTGGACTGAAAAGCAAGATAAATCTTTTGCAACACTCAAGAATGCTTTAACACAAGCACCAGTTCTTACACTACCTGATTTTCAAAGACCATTCTTTATAGTAGTGACTGATGCTAGTGGCAAAGGATTTGAAGCTGTTCTTATGCAAGACAACCATCCTATTGCATATCAAAGTAGAAAGCTTAAGCCTACAGAGCAAAATTATAGCACTTATGACAAGGAATTAGCAGCAGTAGTGCATGCTTTGAAAATCAGGAAGCATTACCTAATGGGCTCTGAATTTCTTATCAAGACAGACCAACAAAGCATTAGGCATTTGCTTACACAACCTCTTATTTCAGATAGGCATATCAAATGGGCAGCTTTCATTCAAAGTTTCCAACCTATGATTCAATATCAACCTGGAAAAAGAAAATGTTGTTGCCGATGCTTTGAGTCGAAAGACCAAATATCAACAACATTTCTATAATTGAAAGTCAACCATTTGTCCTCATGAAAGAAACTTACGAAGTTGATCCAGATTTTTCTCAAATATGGATCAAATTGCGTGAAAACAATTGGACACCTCAAGGAAGTTATTCTCATAATGATGGTTATCTTTTCTTTGACAAGAGATTGTGTGTTACTCAACCTTACAGACAGCTTGTCTTGGAAGAGATGCACCAACCACCATTTGTGGGACATAGAGGAGTTTTCGCAACACTTCAAGTAGTTTCTCGAGAATTTTATTGGCCCCATTTGAAGAATGATGTAGCTAAGTTTGTAGCTAAATGTAACATTTGCCAAACAATTAAAAGCTATAAAGGCAAAGCTTTAGGATTGCTTATGCCTCTACCTATTCCTGATAGACCATGGGAACAAGTGTCTATGGACTTCATTACTGGCTTCCCTACTACTTCCAGTCACCATGACATGATTTGGACAATAGTGGACAGATTTAGTAAGCAAGCCTATTTTATGCCATGTAAAAAGACACTAACTTCTCAGCAAGCCGCAAACATATTTGTTAAGCAAATTTTTGTTCATCATGGTCTACCCAAAGTGATAGTTTCTGATAGAGATTCTAAATTTTGTAGTCACTTTTGGGTTGCTCTTTTCTCAAACTTAGGCACTAAGTTAGATTTTTCCACGACATTCCATCCGAAATCGAATGGACAAACCGAAGTTACAAATAGCACTATCTTAGATATACTTAGAGCCTATGTTTCCCAGCAACCTAGTGCATGGGATAAGTACATACACCTACTCCAATTTGCTTATAATAATACTCCTCATACTGCTACTGGTCGAGCACCATTTGAGATCATCTATGGAAGAGCATTGCCTATTCCGGCTACTAGACTCTCTCATAAGATTGAAGCAGCCGACCAATATGTTAGAGACTTTGATCGCATTCTATCTGAAGTGCGTGATTGTATTCAAAGAGCTCAAGAGAAGTATACATCTCAAGCAAATAGGAAGCGCAAAGATTTTTCATTTTAAGAAGGTGATTATGTACTTTTGAGAATTGAAAAGCGTCGATTAAAGAGTGTGGACAAATTCCCTGCAGTGAAGCTAGCGCCTAGATATTATGGGCCATTTAAAATCCTTCAAAAGATTAATGATGTGGCCTATAGACTAGAGCTTCCATCTAATTGGAATATCCACAATTCTTTTCATATCCATCTCTTGAAACCTTTTCGAGGAACACTTCCTACTCACCCAACATATGAGGAACCACCTCTTATTGAAGGAGAGGAAGAAGTTTTAGTTCCTGATGCTATCATTGACCAAGAGATAACAACAACAAGGACAGGTAACCAATACTTCAAGTATCTTTTGACTTTCAAGAATCATCCACACGAAGAAGCTAAATGGATGCCTGAGAAATTTTTCCGAGTTTACCCTGAAATTCTTCATTCTTTTCAAACCCAGCAAATCCGCAATTGAGGACAATTGCAAACTCAAGCAAGAGGGATGTCATGAGAATATATTTTAAGTCCTCTAGAAAAATATTATTTATCCCCTCTTGAGTAATTTGGGGACGCCTAGATTACTCTTGCATCATGTCGGCTAGGTTAATATCGTGGGTGACACCACTATAAATATTAATACGTGCGGTATATGACGTATGTTTGAGGCCACCTATGATTATTTCAGTTAGGTTTGTATGGCAGGGTGATTCCTGGGGTACTTACGCCTGGTAGTCATGAGTTGGTGATGATTTGTGCCTGTTTAATATTTGTGGGATTAATTTAATAATTAATTGGGCTTATATTTTTAGGTGATAAAGACTATGGGAATTGAAGAGTTTACTTTGGAAGAAATGTCTTGGATCATCACATTTCATTTTGGCAAGCATAGTAGCTTGTAATCTTATTAAATGATTTTTCCATTTTGAACTTTAGGAAAGATACATTTATTTTTGTGGAATTTATTAAAGCCTATGGCTTTACCCTAGTCCCAATTTGACACTCTATTTTTGTTAAAGAAGAGTGCCGTGCTCTCTAAAAAAGCACATCTTGTATTTTGGGGGCTATGGCCTAATTTTGGTAAAAAGGAAAGCTAATAAAGAAATACTCTTGTGTGGGGAGAGGCCACGCACAAGAGGGGGGGAAGATTGCACCCACCAATATGGTCTTTTTGGAGCTAAGTATTTTTGTTTAAGTGTTTAATTTTTCAATTGATTTGATTTAGTTGAAGCTTACAAGCAATGGTTTTTATGATTGAATTAATTCTCTATCTTTCCACAATCAATTCCTAGAATAAGATTCCGGTTGCACTTCACTTCTGAATCTCCCAGCATCTTGATTCTGATTTGGGCCTTGTTGCCTCTTTTGGGGGTGGAAAGTTTGAAGCATTTCTCGGGGTTTGGAACCTTTTAAAGTTTGAGGGTGCAGGCTTTGGCGGGACCTTAACAAAAAATGCTTTAGCAAAGTCCTTTGCCATTCTGACAGCTTCTGCCATTGAGACTAGTTTGGCATTTTTCACTAAAGTGTCTAATGGCTCGTTCATCTCTCGAATGAATCTGGCCATCAGCTGCTCTTCATCCAAAAGTGGAGAATATTTGAGGAGAAGGGCAAATGCCTGATGGTATTCTTCAATTGTCTAGCTATCCTACTTCAATTCCAAGAACTCATTCATTTTGTTTTCCAGGAAGTCCGGAGGACAGAACCTCTTCCTAAGGTAAGCCTTAAGATCTGACCAGGTCTGGGTATTTCGGTCGAGATGGTTTGTCTCGCAATGGTTCCTCCATGCGACCCTGGCCGTTTCTACAATTTTTAATCTGGCGAGAGCCATCTTGCTCCTCTCATTATAACTGGTTACATCAAAATATTCTTCCATTGCCTTGATCCATTTTTCCACTATTTCTCTTAATTGTTTCCCTTTACCCTTGAATGGACCACGTTGGGATCGGTGGAGGGCTTTACGAATGTCTGGATCTAACTCTTCATCATCGCTAAGAGGATCCGGCTGCCTAGCATGGGCCGCACGCCTCATGATTCTGACAAAACGAGATTTTTGTCAACTTAACTTTGTCATCAAATTTATGACTATTTAATTTTTGAGATTTATTTCTTAAACAATCAATATTCCATCATAATTTTTGAAAACAAGATTCACTTTGATAATTTTGTTAACCAATATTCACGACCACGAAATCAATTTGGAATCTTTAACAAAACATCATTTATTATCAAAAGTTTTTGATATATACATAGAGCGTCTCAGCTCCAAAAGTCACTGCCTCAATCACGTACACATAAAAAGGCAATACTGTGATGGAGACATGCTATGATATACACGATTCATTCCCTGATAATGGTGCTATAATTCTGCTCCTAGGAATAAAGCGACTTAGAAGTCTAAAAATGTAAGATTCCCTCCCCCAGCCCCTCAAGATGTCTAGTTTCTCCCCCTGTAATCAATCCCCTTTTTCAGAATAATAACAGATCTTGTTTCTATCTATTTTGGCCTGGAGAGAGAAAATGTCTAGAGAGAGGTAATTCAAAATTGAGATATGTTTGGATATCAAAATCCTCCTAGTGTCTAAAATGATTTCCCCTGAAATAGAAATTCAAAAAGAACTTTCCAATGTACAATTGGAATTAATTAAAAATAGGTATAAAGAACCTTAGCCTAAGGGTCTAGATTTTCATAAACTTTTGAATTATGGTCCAATTAAGGTTCCTATGGGGACCAATAAGATTAATCCAAATGTAGGGAGGAGATAAATTTAAGAATAAAAGAAAATCTCCCAAAAATGAGTAAATGCTCACATAAGATGAAGAGTTGACTGAGGACAAGGTTTATTAGTTAAAAAAAGAAGAGATATTTAGAGGAAATGATGCATTTTTGACACCTCGGTGTGGGGATCTCCCCTCATGAAGGAGGCACCTATTTCACATGTGTGGAGGAGTTTTAAACTAAAAAATAATGAGATATTTTCATCTCTCCTCTCTTCTGTTTCAACTAGATCCAAAAAGAAAGCTAAACTGACCAAAAAATGGTCAAAAATTGACCAAACTGATCTAGAAAATTCTAGAATCAGTTTGCTTGGTTAGAGGCTCACTTTCTCCTATAAATAGAAGCCTCCTCCTTTGTAAAAGGTTAATAGTGTTTATGCACTATTACTCTACTCCTACCTAGAGCCAATTACATTGAATTTTCTTGATAATTCAATTGTTTTTGGCTTAATCCTCTCCAAAGTAATTGGTGGCCACTCTTGCTTCAAACAAGAGTAGAACCCTCAATCCCTCAAACCAAAGGAAAACTTACAACTCCATGTAAACTAAAAATTTCTACTTTTTAATTTCAAATCTATGGTTTTTTGATTTTCTTATTTTTTATAGTTGATTAAAATAAATTATGATGCTATGCCTTGATGAAAAGACCATCCCCTTCTCTTCTTTACAATTCAGCCTTTCTTTATCCTAGAATGATTAACAAATATATTGATTAAACTTTTCTTACTGTTTACTCTCTTGAAAATTAAAAATTGTGTAGATTAGAGTCCTTTATATCTAATTGGGGTTAATTTAAATTAAAAATAGAATGTTAAAATTTGAGAAATGGTCAGCCATAAAAAGGAGGTTATGGTAAAATTTTTCTTGAATTTGGTAGAAAAGAAAGTTTATTTTTATATTATTCTAAAAGAGTAATTCCCACCATTTGTGCATTCTAAAAGAAATATTCTAATTTACTCCATGTACATATTCACCTATGAATATGCATGGATATCACTGATACTAAATTATTAAAATTAATTTCTATGCATATAGAAAGATGCATAATGAAAATATTTTTATTATTAAAGTGTTGTTTTCATTGAAATTAATTCTATGCATAATGGAAATATTTTTATTTATAAAAGTATTGTTTTCATTGAATTTAATTTCTATGCATAGAAAGATGCATAATAGAAATCTTTATTATAAAAGTGTTGTTTTCATTGAATTTAATTTCTATGCATAGAAAGATGCATAATGGAAATATTTTTATTATAAAAGTGTTGTTTTCATTGAATTTAATGTCTATGCATCGAGAAAGATGCATAATGGAAATTTTTATTATAAAAGTGTTATTTTCATCGAATTTAACTTCTATGCATAGAAAGATGCATAATGAAAATTTTTATTATAAAAGTGTTATTTTCATTGAGTTTAATTTCTATGCATAGAAAGATGCATAATGGAAATATTTTCATTATAAAAGTGTTGTTTTCATTGAATTTAATTTCTATGCATAGAAAGATGCATAATGGAAATTTTTATTATAAAACTGTTGTTTTCATTGAATTTAATTTCTATGCATAGAAAGATGCATAATGGAAGTTTTTATTTTTATAAAATTGTTGTTTTCATTGAAATTAATCTCTATGCATAGAAAGATGCATAATGGAAATATATTTATTATAAAAGTGTTATTTTCATTGAATTTAATTTTTATGCATAAAGGATTTATTTTTATTTCAAAAGTGTTATTCTCATTAAAATTGATTTTATGCATAGAAAGATGCATAAAGGATTTATTTTTATTTCAAAAGTGTTATTCTCATTAAAATTGATTTTATTCATAGAAAGATGCATAAAGGATTTATTTTTATTTCAAAAGTGTTATTCTCATTAAAATTGATTTTATGCATAGAAAGATGCATAAAAGATTTATTTTTATTTCAAAAGTGTTATTCTCATTAAAATTGATTTTATGCATAGAAAGATGCATAAAGGATTTATTTTTATTTCAAAAGTGTTATTCTCATTAAAATTGATTTTATGCATAGAAAGATGCCTAAAGGATTCATTTTTATTTCAAAAGTGTTATTCTCATTAAAGTTGATTTTTTTAGTATGAATAGATGTATAAAGATTTTTTATATCAAAATTAGAATTCTCTTAAATTCTATGTTTAAATTCTATGAAATGATGTGAATCAGATAGATGTGAATGAAGGGATGGATAGATGTGAATCAGATAGATGTGAATGAAGGGATGGATAAATGTGATGTGAATTAGATAGATGTGAATGAAGGGATGGATAGATGTGAGGAGCTCGTGGGTAAGAATTCCAAGATCTCACTTAAAATTGAATTTTTCAGCTTGGAACTCAAAGAGGGAGACGGAATTGGAGCCTTCATCTCTTACTTGAAGGGCCTTATGGCTCAACTTGCATCAGTGAATGCGAGAATGGATGAAGATGATGTAGTGGCTGTTTTACTAAAAGCAGTCAAGAAGGTGTACCCCACCTTAGTCACCACCCTGAAGAACATACCTAATCCCACCCTTGAAGGAGTCATTCAATCTTGTCTTGATGAAGAAAAGAGGCCAAAGGGAGGAGCTGAATCTTCAAATGCAATAACTTCATCGAATATCGAACAAGCTTTGTCACATCAAGTGATCAAAGTAAGATGTGTCCATTGCAAAAAGGTGGCTCATTTAGCAAATAATTGTTGGATCAAATATCCCAACAAAATGAAATGTAAACAAATGTAAACAAACGGGACATATCACTTCTAAATGTCCTAACAAAAAGTCAGAGGAGGCTAACTTTGTATCAGCCTCTAACTCCACTGAGAAATTGTTTTAAATCTCAATGTAACCACACCTATATTCCTAACCTTGTACACCTTGTACACCTAATGTTATAAAGGCAACCTATGTCCAATACCACCTATTCCAATTTTCTTTCATAGTTGGTATTGAGGGGGGGGTACTAAGAGACTAAGGTTATGTAAAAGGGGAGAAGAAGGGTGTGTGTGTGAATGGACTTATGGTCCACTAGCTCACCTATTTAAAGGTGGAGCTAGAAGGCATTGCATTGAGCAAGAAGCCTAGTTGTATTTTGAGCAACTTAATAAGCAAGATATTTTTTTGTATTTTGTGAGTCTCTCTCCTCCATATAACGATCTAGCATGAGCACCACGAAATTCTAACATTGCCTATGTCTACTACTGGGTGAGGGAAGTTTTGGAAGAACCGAGAGATTAGTCTCTTGTCCGGATATCCTTGGGTGAGGCCACAAGTGAGAGGCTCTGCGCAAGAAGTGCAAATTCTGCTCTACTAGCACCCCCAAATTTGTTGCGCGGAGGGGGGCATGGATCTTTCAAAGAAGCAGCCAACAATTGCCGTATCGAGTACAAAGGCACAGCATAGGGGTGTTGCTATGGCAGCTTGTGAGGTAGCTTGGTTTCAGAAGCTACTTGGTGACATGGGAGAGCCCATGGATAGGGCAGTTGTCATATATTGTGACAACATGAGTAACACATAGTTGGCTAGTAACCTAGTATATCATGCTAGAACGAAGCACATTGATGTGCATTATCCCTTTGTGAGGGAGAGGGTTCTAGCAGGAGATGTAGATTTGGTATATGTCCACACAGAGGATCAGGTGGCTAACATCTTCACAAAGGCATTGGGCATAGAGAAGCTCCACAGGTTTAGGAGCTTACTTGGAGTGCAGTGTGTGGAGTTGTGCTCAAGGGGGAGTGTTGAGATATTGAGCTCAGCTATAGTGCTATGGCGGACATTGATGAGATGACCCGCTTGGGTGATAGCTTCCCCATCTACACCACTGGCATGGTTGGTGAGATTATGGGTGATTTTCAGCTAGTGGGATGATAGGCTGTGTGACTGCCATTTTGGATTACTAGAGATTGGCATAGTTATAGCACCAGCACATTTAGTTGGGTTTACATTATGGACCGACCCTTGTATGTTGTAGTAGTTGTTTACTAACCCATTATTGTGTACTCTTATCTTTATGTTATGTTGGTTGAGTAGAGAAGAAGAACATAGAAGAAAATTCAGCTATCCATCTCTCTTTTGTGTATTTCTCTCTTGTGTCTTGCTCTCTCTTGTGTGTATGTTTGCTTGCTAGGGTTTGAAGCTCTCCCTCTCCCCCACATTATCTTTATATTCATGTACAAGGAACAATGGTTTTAGATCCTAAGTCCAAGGATAGGCTTGAAGTACAGTACAACACATACAACAACCTCTTTGTGGACCTAAAGAACCTTCAACGACATATGATCCGATTCTATAAGGTTTCACATCAAGGTTGGGTTTGAGCATTTATCATTTAACTTGAAAATTTCCCTTATCAATGACATGAATTACTTGTGTTGTTTGGTTTGGTTTATATGATATGTAGAATCGAAGGGAGTCCTATCACTTATACTGAAGTTGGATGAGGCTCAACTAGTAAAAGGGAAAAGATTGGAGCAAATGGGAGTCACATGTATGAATGAAGTAATGGCATATGCAAAGGACAAGGATAAAATCCCTTCTTTCAATGTTCAATCTAATCGGTGGCTTGGAGCCTTTGAGGTTTCAAAGGCGAACACTGAGGTGTTGAATTGGATGCTTCAACAAAACCCTCAAATTCTAGAAGTCATCAAACAACAAATGAATGGGGAGGAGGTTGAAGTGGATGGTGTGGGATCCTTTCGTGTGGATTAGCATCTAGGTGGTGATTTGAAGACCATAAAATGCACGTATAATTGTGATAATAGTGCACAATGCCTCCATCCATGTCCATTGTGCATGAAGCGGTCAATTCTCAAGCCAAAGAGCGAGGATGAGCTCCGATGTGAGTGAAGGGGATCTTGTCTTCCGATTTAGATGCAGCACCCAATAGCGACACAAAGGATCCAAATTGGGCAGCACCAATTATTCCTTTCCCAATGGAAAGTATACACTTTTGCACATTACATGCCATGATAAGGATTTTTGATAGGTTGCTTAAGCTTCACATTGACTATGCATTCACTATGCAGTCAGCAGCCTCACGCTCAGCCCAAGCACAATAAAGAAAGTGGAGGAGCTCCTCAACTCTCTGGGAGTGCATGGCAGGAATGTAAAGATTGTGAAAGATCTTAAGAAGTCTAGGGCACATCATATTGTTGCCAACAAGTGTCAAAACAAGTGTCAATGAGCAGTGCAAAGGCGAGGCAATTCTTGCATCCTATGAACGATCGAGGGAGAAGCCTATGATGGGAGCATTGGAAGGATCTTTGCAAGTTCCACAAATCTCGACAAGGATCCAACTCTATGAAACAAGCCAAAGAAGGTGTGGGCTTACTTTGACAAGGTTGTGACAACTATGTTAAAGAGCACAACAACTCAAGAAGAACAAAGTGTGTTCAAAATAGATGTGACAGAATTCATCAAGCTTGTTAGTGAGAGTTGGGGAGATACCTTCATTACATATTACATGGTAAGATATTCTCATTAATTACCATTGCAATTGCTTTCTAAAATTCCATAAAGTAAACATTTGTCTTCAGAATTTCTTACTTGGACATTTTTTCCTAGCACATTGTATATGCACATGGACGATATTTTCTATAAAAATATGGGACCTTGGATATGTTTAGCACCGAAGGCATAGAAAAATCACATTACGCAGCCAAAGGAGTGTACTTCGAGAATACTCGACATGGTGGAGGGAAGATACATAGCAATTATCTTGTGGAGATGTTTAATTGGTTCTATCGCACAACAATCTTGCAATTGGAGATGTTTAATTGGTTCTATCGCACAAGAAATGAAAGGCTCGAATGTAAGCAGTTGCTAAATCCACACGACTCAAAAGGAAGGAGGCAAACATAGAGAAGTTGAATGGAAGTTCAAGAGCAGGCCATGTTGCATGGTATGCCACAATGGCAAGACATGGTAGACGTTGGGTTAAACGTGTCTAATTTGGTGGTTTTGTAATTTTTGGCCGGTTTCAGACTATTTGAACACATTATAAATGACTTTATATGAAGGCGTAATAGTCTTATTCATTTTGACTTCACTTTTTGCCATGGCTCACACGAAAAAAACTGCACGTAAGCATCCACCATCACCTCATCGTCCTCCACCGCCACCTCCACCTCCACCTCCCTCTCCCCCTCATATCCGGACACCATTGACACCCGGTCACCACACCACTGACCCTGATCGAGAGACACGGAGTGATGTTGATCCTGATTGAGTGCCATGGGGTGATATTCCTATCCCCTCAATACGTTCCACAACTGGGGGGAAGAGCTTGCATCGAGGCATGGGTCCATTGCCAACACAAGAAGAGGTGGCAGTGTGGCAGCAGTAGCACCAACAGAAGCAGCAGCGACATCAACAGAAGCAGCAACACCAACAGAAGCAGCAACGAAGAAGCTCCATCATCCTCTTGACGTAAACGTGCACAATATTGGAGTGCTCATGCACGTCCTCCTCGACCACCCGCAAGAAACCCTCCTCCTCGTGCCCCCAAGAGAGGAAACAACGCAATGGCATAGTAGATCTAAAGGAGATTTGGAAGTTCTAGAAGCATGTCGACCTTCTCATCTCGAGAGCTCCTTTTGCACGTCTTGTCAAAGAGATACTATACGATTTTGGGGGCCGAGACAAGAGGATGCAAATCCTTGTCTTGGCTGCAATCCAAGAAGTAGCGGAGGCATTTTTGGTCACCATGTTTGAGGATTCTAACCTATGTGCAATCCATGCAAAGTGGGTCACAATCATGTGTAAAGCCATGAAGCTAGCACACACCATTCGACATGATAACGTCTGAATATTCCCCCTTATGATGTACATTATTGGACAATGTAAAACTTCACTTAATATATTCTTTTTTTGGTGCTTCTCAAGTTGTCCATCAAGGCCTTTATTGCATGTGTATCTGTATCAAAATTGTATCAAAAAAATCTAAATGTATTTGATTTGTATATTTCATTTACAAGGGTGATTTGTATATTTCACTTGCTAGTATGTATAGTTTGAAGGATTAGAAAAGTTAAAAAAAACCCCAACCTGAACAGGGCGACTTTTTCCCAGAGAGGAAGCTTGTCTGGGCAAAATTTGCCGTGTTTAGGTTGGGTTTTTTTAAACCTTTGTAAACCTTCCTCTCAACCATATGTATCAATATTTTTTATTTTAATATTATTTAGTTGTAAATTGCTTGGTGATAGCAAGGCTACTGCTGTCAAAAAACCTCATCCAATCACCCTTGTTAGCGTAGAAACTTACTTAGAATTTGTTGGGATCAATTTCTGAATGTAAAAGAATGAATATTTTTAATTTATGTCTAAGGCGATTAGTTTTCTGAAGGGTCATAGCAAGGCCTAGGCCTGAACCTCCTCTACCTTGGATACATACAGATACTGAAGTGTCAGTTCACAATTTTACATGGTGTCCATGTACTCAAATCATAGATTTAGGCATGGAGTGAGCATGGGTGATTAGTGGTGTCTATGAAGGCAAAGTAGAGATATAGGCATGTGTTGAGCGTGGATGATATATGGAGGATCATAAAGGCCACTTCATGGTGATGTTTACTGTACCAATGTACAACTACTCATTCATATTTTTTATGAATCCATGTACAGTTTGGTAATTTAACTCTTATAGAATTAAATTGTCAAACTGAGCCCTATTTGTATCATACATTGCAAGAATATAAAGTCTTTTGAGAACTATCTATATCATACATTGCAAGCATGTATCATTTGAAGGCCTAAAAAAGCAAAAAAAGCCCCAACTTGAACATGGCGGCTTTTGCCTAGACCAGAAGCCTGTTTGGGCAAAAGTCGCCCTGTACAGGTTGGGGATTTTTTGCTTTTCTAGGCCTTCAAATGGTACATGCTTGTAATGTATGATATAGATAGTTCTCAAAATATGCTTCCAATGTCAGCATCAGGGACAATGCAACATTTTACCATTTTACTTTGAACTCTAAAAAACTAGGTGATGTCACGGGCCAGTGTGAAGGCACCACATTTTCCATTTTATCGGTAGCTCATCATGGGCAAAATGTATTTATCTATGGTTCAAATTAATCAAACTCTCTCCTTCCATGTGTAAGAACTCTCTCATCATGTAAAAGGGTATCTTTTATGATCTTAATACTACTTTGTAGGGCATTATATATCTTTAATTTTAAACACCTAGGTTATAGCAAGGCCTATATGAATGCTTATACATGACAGGGGGGACATCATGGAAAGTCGGCCCAAATTAATCACTATTGATACCACATAATAAACATGCATGCAATCCAGTGTTATCCACAATGGCTCCCTCTCTCTCTCTCTCTCTCTCTCTCTCATATCATGGCTGGATAAGACATAACTACACACCCATTGTGGTTATAGAGGACAAGGGACATCATGGGAAGTTAGCCAAAATTAATCACTACTACTGATACCACAAACTAAAACATGCATACAATCTAGTGTTATCCACAATGGCTCTCTCTCTCATATCATGGAAACTTACATTATTCAAACTTTATGTATACATTATGTATAGAAAAACCCACTTGTATTAATAAAAAGGAGTTACATTGATTGTCTTTAACAAAGTAGTAGTGTTGAACAACACAGTATCTTTACGATAATTTTCTAGGTTAACTCATAATGTTCTTGAGACACCTAGCTACAATCTTGCGCCTCTTCTTGCTAAGTGGAAGGGTTCCTGACAATATGGCATTGACAACACAGTCTAGGTCCTTCTGACCAATACTCTCTACAAATGCAGTGTGTGCGAGCACTTTAGAAGCGTAACCCCCTGCTAGAAGGCAGCGTACGCTGCAACCTTGTTGATGAGCACTATCTTGTCAGCGTTTCTTGGAATCGTTGACAAGAATAGGAACTTGCTAAGTACTTTGAGGGCTAACATGTAGAAGGTTGCCATGGGGGTGAATGCATTGTGCACCACAACAAGATGTTGAGGTGCAATACGACCCATGTAATGGGCCAACGCAGCATCTCTTCCAAAACCCTCGCGTGTGCCACCTTTACGTTGAGCCCAATCATCTATAGAGACTCTATGCTGCACACAAGAAAGAGGATTAGTGGAATTCTAGTAGTATTATTAATTATATTTATTGGATTCATACATAATTTATCTTACCATGTGTTTGAAATTAGAGCCAACCACCTCAGGCTTGCAAATGTCAATGGAGGACTTGTGTTCCTCTAATGACACTAATGTAGCATCCTTAGACTCTTTGGTCAACGGAAATTATTCTTGAGCTTTTCTAAACTCCTCCTTAGTTCGTTACAAGGCTTTGATCAGCCTCTACAATTGCTGGTTTTAGAATCATCACCGACTCATGCACACCACCACCTACACCGGAACAAGCCCTTGTTGCAAAGTCTCCGAGCCCTTGTTGTCGATGGGAAATTCATCATTCACAGCTAACAAGGAGAGGCACTCGGCTTGGTTGAGCTTGTAGACCTTTTCTAGGTCATGTAAAAAGAGGAATTCCTCCCCTTCAATCACCACAAGGCTGAGCTTACTAAGTGCAAGCTCCGCCATCTCATGTGTAACCTCCTTTCCCTTGCTTACTACATCTGGTACATCTAGGGTACCCTCTATAGGACCCTCCCCTACCTCTTCTCCACCCTTTATTGTTGTGGGGCTGAGACACTTGCCTCTACAGAGTATGGCACCAATGCCTTTGACAAGTATGCTTCACCATATTGAGGTGCCTCAATTTGGAGGAGGGGATCTTTGGCCATAACGGCCTCAACAAGCTGGTTGAGGACCTCAGGTTTAGGATCCTCCTCCTTGCCTTGTACCATGCCTTCAATTAAGACATCCTCCACCTCTACCTCTTCATCAGGGTCTTGCTCACCACAAAGGTACATGAAGGTGGCAACCCAAGAGAGGAAATCAAGGCCAATCTTCCCCCTTTGAAGTGTAAGCATCTCCTCCTTGGTGATCTGCTTGTAGTGACCATCAAGGAGCACATTATCTTGGAATTTTTCCAACCTTTTGAGGGAATTCGTGTCATTCTTGTTGATATATTGTAGGAGATCGCATGGCACCCAATCACCATCCTCCTATGGTACCTTGATAGTCCAGGGCCTCATGTACTCCTCCATGTAGTCAAGAGTACCTCTGTAGTCCTCTTCTGCCAAGAGGATGGTCATTCCAAAGTCAATCTTGTGGGAGAAGATAAAGAAAAGTTCCTCTCTCATGCCACTCGGTCCTCTTCAAAAGAACTCGAGAAACCTCTCGTTTGCCATGTTTGGGTCCATGCTGGAAGGGAGTGATGCATGCTAGAAATGGAGTGATGAGTTCTAAAAGAGAGAGGAACTTCAAAACAAAGTGTTAGAAAATGAGAGAGATCCTATATTTATAGACTACAAAATTAAACATTGGGCATTTTAGACTATAACATAAGTGACCGTAAATAACTCCAAATTTATATAAAGATATAAATTAAATCGACAAGACATAACACAAGTGGTCATTCACAAGGAACCATCATTTTATAATAGGTTTGATACAAAACCATCTTAATTTATAATAAAAAAAGACAAATAGCCCCTCGATGACTTGCGACACTAATTCTGAAGTTGAAACTTGCATCCACCGCCGTTACTCCAATCTTTGCAAACCTTTAAGCTCTTCTCCAAACATCTTCCAATCTAAACAAGGAAACACAAGTGTAATAAATAAAACAACATATTCAAAAAACATAAAGCAACACAAATTTACAAATATCAAAGCTCACCTTTCGTCGGCCAATCTTGATGCTTGCTTCTTGGACATCTTGAAATCCCAAAATGAGCAAATGCTCCTGAACATCTCCTAAGATCCATTCATTTCTTGCATTCACCACCTCAATTGAACCATCAAGAAGAGTCATAGATAAATTTATGGGTGTATCCACACCCTCACTTGATTGCAAGGGAACCCACTCCCCATTCTTCTTCATCCATCATTCATAGAAGAATCGAATGGATAAGCTCTGGCGAGTCTTCAAGTATCCAAAAGCTACACTTGAAGGCACCACTTTACAAACGAGTAGATGTCACCTTTGTGTAACCCCTCCACAATATTTCATCCAATATCCAAAACATTATCAATTTGTTCAATTTGCAATTTCTTACAAATGAACGTTTTTGGGGTGGGTTGTGGAGAAATCTTAGAGAACATAAATACAAATAGATGGATTGGGGGGAAAACCATCCAAGCCCCACAGACTTAGAGGCCTTAGAGAATTTTAAGGAGGAGTGTATGTCAGAATACATCTTGTTTTTGAAAGCATTAACACTCCACCTATCCGGAACTAGCCACTGTACACTATGTAAAGAGTCCATAGAGATCTCCTCAAGGTTACCATATTTTGTGGGCCGAGAAGGGACTTTGTAAGAGTGTGTGTAAAAGAATATATTTTTGTTGAAGAGGGCTCTATGCTTCTCACCTGGAAACATTAGCTCACCTATTGTACAATGAAAAGCACTAAACACACACGAATGAGGCTTCTCAAAGGTTGTTCTTCAATATAGATTGATGGAAAAATGTCTGCAACCCACATACCATAATTAGTAAAACAAAACAAGCTATTTCCAAATAAAATCACAACCACATACTTACAGTTACAAAGGGAGCCTATTCCTTTCCATGGAAGGAGGAAGATACATATCTACAGCCATGTTGTATTATTGCCTTGATTTCTCCATTCTTATCCTTCTTGAAATGAAGAATCCTTCCATTCCAATGGTGTTCCAAAACACCATGGTTAAGAACTCGATGTGGACATGTGGCACTTGGTTGCATATAAACCCAATCTTTCACCCTAAATGGATGCTCGATCCACTCACCTTCATCATCTGTAGTGTTGTAGAGAGAGGTAATTCAGTTTTTAGATATCTTTGGATGGAAAAATATCCTTTCTTATTAAAATAAATTCCCCCGAAACAGAAGTTTAAAAAGAAATTCCTAATGTACATTAGAAATAAGTTATAATCTGCTCAAAAGACCTTAGCCTAAGGGTCTAGATTTTTTTTAAAAATTTTGGATTAAGGTTCTGAGGGACCAATAAGATTAATCCAAATGTAGGGAGGAGATAAATTGAAGAATAAAAGAAAAACCTCCCAAAAATGAGTAAATGCTCACATAAAATGAAGAGTGGACTAAGGACCAAAGAAAACATTAAAAAATTGATTTTTTGACACCTCAAAGTGGGGATCTTCCCTCATGAAGGAGGCGCCTTTTTTTCTCATCATTATCCCCAATTTCAAATCAATTAAATGAGATATTTCATCTCTCCCCTCTCCTGTTTCAAATCTAGTTTTCCAAAAAGTAAGCTGAACTGACCGAAAAATGGTCAAAAATTGACCAAACTGATCTGGAAAATTCTAGAATCAGTTTGCTTGGTTTGAGGCTCACTTTTTCCTATAAATAGAAGCCTCCCCCTTTGTAAAAGCTTAATAGTGTTTATGCACTATTACTCTACTTCTACCCAAAGCCATTTACATTGAATTTTCTTGATAATTCAATTGTTTTCCAAAGTAATTGGTGGCCACTCTTGCTTCAAACAAGAGTAGAACCCTTAATCCCTTAAGCCAAAGGAAAGCTTACAAGTCCATGTAAGCTAAAATTTTCTTACTTTTTAATTTCAAATCTATGGTTTTCTTGATTTTCTTGTTTTATAGTAAAGTAAATTCTAATGCTATGCCTTGATGAAAAGGCCATCCCCTTCTCTTCTTTACATTCCAGCCTTCCTTTATCCTAGTATGATTAACAAAAAGATTAATTAAACTTTTCTTATTGTTTACTCTCTTGGAAATTGAAAATTGTGTAGATTAGAGTCCTATACATCTAATTGAGGTTAATTTAAGTTGAAAATGGAATAATAAAAATGAGAAATGGTCAGCCATACAAAGGAGGTTATGGGGTAAAATTTTCTAGATTTTTGTGGAAAAGAAAGTTTATTTTTATGTTATTTCAAAAGAGTAATTCCCACTAAAAGTGTTATTTTCATTGAATTTAATTTCTATGCATAAAAAGATGCATAATGGAATTTTTTTTATTATAAAAGTGTTATTTTCATTGAATTTAATTTCTATGCATAGAAAGATCTTTTATTATAAAAGTGTTATTTTCATTGAATTTAATTTCTATGCATAGAAAGATGCATAATGGAAATTTTTATTATTATTATAAAAGTGTTATTTCCATTGAATTTAATTTCTATGCATAGAAAGACGCATAATGGAAAATTTTTTATTATAAAAGTGTTATTTTCATTGATTTTAATTTCTATGCATAGAAAGATGCATAATGGAAAATTTTTTATTATAAAAGTGTTATTTTCATTGAATTTAAATTCTATGCATAGAAAGATGCATAACGAAAATTTTTTTATTATAAAAGTGTTATTTTCATTGAATTTAATTTCTATGCATAGAAAGATGCATAATGAAAATTGATTATTATTATTATAAAAGTGTTATTTTCATTAAATTTGATTTTTATGCATAGAAAGATGCATAAAGGAAGTTTTTATTACAAAAGTGTTATTCCTATTAAAATTGATTTTATGCATAAATAGATGCATAAAGAAATTCTTTTTATTTTAAAAGTGTTATTCCCATTGAAGTTGATTTTCATGCATAAATAGATACATAAAGAATTTTTATATCAAAGTTAGATTTCTCTTTAATTCTATGTTTAATTTCTACGAGTATTTGATAAATGAGTAAGTAAATACTCTAAGAGAGTAAATTGTATCGTTTTATATTCACATGGTTTATAAAAAGAAAATCCAAGAAATCTATCGAAGTCAAAATATTTAGATAAATGATTAATTTATGCCTCATTTGGAATTCATAATTAATTTAGAAATCAGTTAAGTGAAAATTTAAAGAATGAAATTCAATAAATTAGTAACTGAATTGGAATCTTACATCCTACCCCACTTAAAAAACGTGAGATTTCCTCATCTTACAGCAGCTGGAGGATAAACTCTTTCACCTTAAGATCCAACTGATTCTAGGGTTCCTTAAAGTCTGGTCAACCCACACAGAATCCTGGGATAAATATCCCTTCTACAAGAAGAACATACAGAACTCATTATCAGAGAACAATTCATTCAGAACATATCATTCATATCCTTAACACAATAATGGTCCATGAGACCAAAAATTCCATCTTAACATTCCCCACGGAAATTTTAGTTATGCAAGTTCTCAATTTGTCATTCCTTAATTAGATCCACTGGATCAACGGTCAGACATCATCAATCTGTCAGCACAATCCACTAATCTCATAGTGATCTGCTGGAAGTTATAATCATCTTCCAGTAGTTACTACCATCATCACTAGGATTCGTCCCATTCATCCTCATTGTGGCTTTGTTCAACTTATCTTCTTTCAACCAGAATTCAGAAATCATCATCTTTCAATCAGAATCCAAACCAATTCATCAATTCTAGACCAAAATTCAAAAATCATATCAACCAGCATTCGAATTCATCCTCTAGATATCATTTTTGCTTATAACCGTTTAAGGTCTTAGATTTACTCATATATATTGTCAGTAAAGAGCTGCGTATATCCCACGGTATATACGGGTAGTCACGGTCCTTGGAGTTATAAGGTAAATACCATCATATCTAGGCCTCAAGCAAGTCAGGGATTCCATATAATTGTGGTACTTCCATCTCAAGACCCAATTTCCAATTTATGAATCTTCATTCTGAATATCAATTTGTATGAATTTCATCACACAATTATAATCTTTTACTGGTACTTTATAAATTTTTTTCATTTCTTGCTTCTCGGTTGATCCACTTTAGCCAATTCGCTTTGATATCAGCTGAAAGATCCCTAACCCCTCCGCACAACGAATTCAAGGGTGCTAGAAGCAGAAGTAGCACTGCTTGCGTAGGGCAAAGCCTCTCACTTGTGGCCTCGCCCACCACACGGATATCCGGACAAGAGACTAATCCCTTGGTTCTTCCAACACCGAACTTGGAAAAACTTCCCTCGCCCAGTAGACAGGCAATTCCTCCAGGATATTTTATTCTAACGTAGTCAAGGTCTTCACTAACCAAACTCATCCGACTGAACCCGTAAGTCTCATGGTCAGATCAAGGAAGAGACTTGCACTTGGATCATAGAGTCCAACACTTTTTCACTCATCAAGAGGCACAGCCGTTGATTCTTTTCCATAGAACAAGGGTTATTCGAGATTTACTTCAACTATCGTAATTTAACATAATTGAGTCACATTTTAGGGATCCATCAGTCCAGCCTAATCCCATGGGTTAGCCAACCGCCCAACCACTGTGGTGATAGGATCCATTTAGAAATTTGGTTATGTTTTGCCAGGCACCCTAGCCGGCGTTTCAAGCAAAATTCAAGATATTCACACCACTTATACACCCACACCAATATGAAATTGCCTGTTTCACACATTCAATTGTCTTTAAAACAATCTTCTAATGAAACCATAGTATCACTGATCATAATCCTCCAAAATATCTAGCATTAATTCTAATTTCCAATCATTCCTTTAGGCATCATTGGCAACTAGAACACTCAGCACCTGTTCACTTAGGGGCCTTTTTAATACTTCCTAGCTCACAGTACTCGGAAATATAATCACATAAGAAAAATCCAGATGGACTCTTCCTTGAAGATCAGCAAGATCAACCAACAGATCCATATAAAAGAGTCATGGACTCATCCGTTGAGGACCAGCAAGGCCAATTAGCCACATCCATACCCAAGTTCTAAAAACAACTCTCCTTGCTCCATTTTCTTCCTCAACACACGCATGGGTATCTTCCGCTACCCAGAGCCCGAGCACCATATGGTCTCAGCACCCTCTAGGCGCCTTCGTAGGTCACCTAGTGCTTCACTCATAGGCTGCTTCCTTGGTCCCTCATCCACCGTACCGAAAGCTCACCATTTAAATCGAACCGAGGTTGGTCAAGACCTCATCCGACCTTGCTACGCGAGATGTCCTCCATTGACTCTCCGTCAGCTATTGCAACTTTATCGCCGCATAGGTCTCCACGACCTCATTCACAAGATGGTCAAAATGCTTCCCCAGCATTCTTGACATAAAACAGTCATTTAAAAACAAGTCATAAATACAGTTTCTAACGAACTCTCATCTTTCCACATTGTTCCACATCATTTCTCGTTATTACACATTCTTCTAAATCAATTCACTTTTCTTATTCCTCATCCAGTCATATCTATTCCCATCATCCTTCATCCATTCTCATCCAATCACATCATATTACGTCTCATCACATCATCCTTCATCCATTCTCATCCAATCACATCCATTCTCATCCATTCACATCCAATCACATCCAATCACATCCAATCTCATCCAATCACATCATATTATGTCTCATCACATCATCCTTCATCCAATCACATCCAACACATCCAATCTCATCCAATCTCATCCAATCACATCATATTACGTCTCATCACATCATCCTTCATCCATTCTCATCCAATCACATCCAATCACATCATATTACGTCTCATCACATCTATCCATATCACATCACATCTTATCACATCCATTTATATCTATTCCCCCTTCATCCATTCTCATCCATTCTCATCCAATCACATCCATTCTCATCCAATCACATCCAATCACATCCATTCTCATCCAATCACATCCATTCTCATCCAATCACATCCAATCACGTCATATTACATCTCATCACATTAATCCATATCACATCACATCTCATCACATCCATTTACATCTATTCAGATCCTTATCACATCATGTCACATCCATCCTCGTCACATCTCATCCATTCACATCTACCTAGATCCACATAACATCACATTCATCCACCTTACATCTCATCCATCCATTCACATTACATCACATCTATTTATATTCATTCAGATCCACATCTCATCACATCACATCTCATCCATTCACATATCATCACATCATATGCACATCCATTTACATTTCATCATATCATATTCACATCACATCATATGCACATCCATTTACATTTCATCATATCATATTCACATCACATCACATCCATTCACACCTACCTAGATCCACATCACATCACATCCATTCTCATCTTATTACGTCACATTCACATTCACATCTCACCACATTCATTCAGATATCATCACATCACATTCACATCCATTCATATCTCATCGCATTCATTCACATCCACTCACATCTCATCACATCCATTCATATCTCATCACATCCATTCATATCTCATCCACTCACATCTCATCACATCCATTCATATCTCATCACACCCATTCACATCTCATCACACCCATTCACATCCATCAAACCCATTCACATCTCATCACTCCCATTCACATCCCATCACACCCATCACTTTCATTGCATCTGCATCACATCATATACATTCCATCCACATCTATGCATATCACATCAAATTCATTCCATCCACATTACATCACATCCATATCTATCCATATCACACCACATTCATTCCATCCACATTACATCACATCCATATCTATCCATATCACACCACATTCATTCCATCCACATTACATCACATCCATATCTATCCATATCACACCACATCCATTTACATCTTGTCCACATCTCCTCACATTCACATCCACATCCATTTACATCACATCACATCTCATCCACATCTCAGCACAACCACTCACATCTCATCACACCACATTCATATCTTATCACATCACATTCACATCTCTCCATATCCACTCACATCTCATCACATCCATTCACATCCATCACAACCATTTGCATCCCACATTCATTCACATCCATCATCATCTTATCACATCTCATCCATATCTCCTCACATTCACATCCACATCCATCATCATCTTATCACATCTCATCCATATCTCCTCACATCCACATCCATTTACATCTTATCAACATCTCCTCACATTCACATCCACATCCATTTACGTCACATCACATCACATCTCATCCACATCTTATCACATCCACTCACCTCACATATCATCACATCCACTCACATCACATTCACATCTTATCACGTCACATTCACATCTCCTCTTATCACATTCACATTCACATCACATCTAATCACATTGCATCCATTTATATCTCATCACATTCATTTACATTCATTTAGATCCACATCACATCTTATTACATCCACTTTTAGTACCATTTTCTACTTTCGATACTTGATAATAATCCAAATTTTTTTGAAAATGTAGATCCTTAGGCTATGGTCCCTGATACCATTTTCAATTAATTCCTAATGCACATTGAAAAGTTCATTTTGAACTTCTGTTTTAGGGGAATCCGTTTTGGACACTAGGAGGATTTTTATATCCAAAGATATCTCAATTTTGGATTATCTCTCTCTAGACATTTTCTCTCTCTAGGCTAAAACAGGGTAAAACAAGATCTTTCTTCTATTTCAGAGAGGGGAATAATTACAAGAACAGAAGGGGAGGTTCTTACACCTTTACACTGCAAAAGCTGGAGGGAGGAATCTTACATTCTTACTGCTCCAACTCATAGCAGTACTCCCAAATGAGAACATAAAACCACTAGTAGATCTCTTGTCTCTACAATACTACTAGCCCAATCAGCATCTGTGTACCCATGCAACTGTATCTCTGTACCAGCCTCATAGAAAAGTCCGTAATCAACTGTGGACTTTATGTACCTAAGGATTCGTCTGGCCGCATCCAAGTGTGTCTTCCTAGGGGCCTGCATAAACTGACTCACAAGTCCAATAGCATAGCTCAAGTCTGGCCTCGTAATGGTCATGTAGATCAAACTACCCACTATGCACCTGTATGTAGTAGGGTCCTCCAAAATCTCACCTGTATTTGTGGAAAGCTTTGTGTTCTGCTCCAATGGCACTGAAATAGGCTTACATGTCATACCATACTTGGACAACATGTCCAAGCCATACTGCATCTGTAATAGCAAAATGCCATGAGGTGATCTCACCCCCTCTATGCCCAAGAAATACCGCAGCTCACCCAAATCCTTCATCTCAAACTTCTGCTTCAAAAGCATCCTAACATCATGTATGTCTACATCACTATCACCAGTGATAATCAAGTCATCCACATAGATGACTAATAACATGATCCCTCTATCTGTCTTTTTCACATATAGTGAAAAATCTACATTGGATATCTGAAATCCAATGGTAATAAGATACTCCCCGATCTTGTTGACCATGCTCTAGGTGCCTACTTCAAGCCATACAACTCTTTGCATAACCTGCACACAAAATATGGATGTGCATCACTCTCATAACCTAGTGGCTGCATCATGTATACTTTTTCTTGCAAATCACCATGCAAGAAAGCATTATTTACATCCATTTGATGTAGAGACCAACCCTTCATTGCAGCCATAGCAATGATAACTCTCACGGTTGCCATTCTTGCAACTGGGTTGAATGTCTCCTCATAGTCTATGCCAAAAGTCTGCGCATAGCCCTTGGCAACCAATCTTGCCTTGTACCTGCTCACTGAATCATCAGCATTGTTCTTGACTTTATACACCCACTTACATCCAATTGCCTTCTTTTCCTTAGGTAAAGGTACTAACTCCCATGTTGCATTTGCATCCAATGTTGCCATCTCCTCATCCATGGCATCTTTCCATTTCTTATTTCCAATTGCCTACTCAAAGCAAGTGGGCTCAACCTCCTGTATTGCTTTTACCATGTAAGCATAATGATGGGCTGTATATCTGTCATATCTCAACCTGTCACAATAGGGTATCTAACCCTCATAGACCTGTGTACACCTGGATCACTGCCAGGTGTCCTCAAAAGAGCCCTGGTTCTCCTTACACTAGGAGTAACCACCACAGACGAAATGCCAAGCTCCTCATCAAGGCTCTACTCATAGTAGCCATTAGAGTCACCATCCACATATGAGTGACCTACTGACAGATCAAGCACAAAAGGTTGATCTACCTTTTCCTTCCCTTTCCATGATACATGTGTACCTGCATCATTCCTCAACCTGCCTGGGCTAACATTGGATCCACTGCTCAAGGACTCCCATTAGGCAAATTTTGGACTCAACTTTGGGCCTTTTTCCTATAGAGAGAGAAAGGCTTTCGACCAATAGAAAGAGAGCCACCGTAATGGAACTTTTGATAATTAGATGTTTTTCATATATTCTTTATATGAATATATTGTTATTAAAGAAATACGAAATGCTTTTGACCACACTTTATAATGTCATTTCTTTAATATATACGAAAAATAGAGTGTTGTCAGCTCATTTAATAAATCTCAGCTCATTTAATGAATGGTTTTCAATCTAAAAATTTTCCTCGTTCAGCTCATTTAATAAAAGTGCTTTTTTCCTCTAAAAATTTGAAATGTTCTCTTAGAAGTTCCTACGTCATTTAATGAATGGATTTCCCTTTAAAAATTTCACACATTTTGGAGTTATCTCTTCTGCTATCTCATCTTCTTCCATCTTCTTACATATGCTTTTATTTTCTATTTGCTTCCATGGAAACCAGACATAATAGGCGTCCCTGCTCCTCTACTAGAGCTATTATAGTATACAACAGTTTTGATATGGATAATCAAAGGTGGATTCCTACCATAATCTCTATTGGTAGTTGGATTATGTTGTAGACTAGGAAGCAAAAAAAAAACAAAGAATGAGTTCATCGACACTTACAAAGGTAGAGTTCAAGACTTCAAACTCTCTGACACAAGTAGGAGCATTAAGGAAGTCCTTATACAACATGCCTACATGCACTTAGAACTGCATCTGCAATGTTTTCCTGATTGAATCCCACTCCATAGACCAAACTGTAAGTAAATGTTTTTACATTATGTTTATGTAATGTGTTTCATTTCTATACTTATGCTTCTCTTGTATTCGTCTGTATAGATATATATCCTTCAAACTTGGTTGACTGGCAGCCTATAGATAGTATTGTGGGAATCTTTGATGTTTTTCATACATCTATTGGTGAGAAGCTATACAAAGAAACATCTAGCAGGTCTTTGGAAGAGAGAGGAGTTTTCTTTTATAATGAATTTTACATGGCACCTCATAGTGTTACAGGTTATGGATCTTTGAAAGCATTACCACTGCCTTCATTCGATAGTCCAGAATAGCCCATACCAACATCAGAAACAAGTGAGTGCTTTAGATTAAAGATGTACCAAGATGTGCAGAGGTGTATAAGACCAAATGTAGCAAATCATCAAGTGAAAATCGTTGTCTTTATGGCATTGCATGTTTTGTCGACTTTTTTTTATGGACGAGGAGGTCAAAAAAACATTGTCAATGTTTATCTGTAAATCAGAGCATGTTCTCATTTTTTCCTACGAAGCATGCTATTGTGTGTGGGATGATTCTTATTGTTGGGGCGGTGAGGCTTGTCGTTGAGGGGGTGCTTGCTCTTCGGGACGCTCTATGGTTGGTTGCTCTTCGAGACGCTCTTGGGCTAGTTGCTCTTTCGGATGCTCTTGGGGTAGTTTCTCTTCCAGACGCTCTTGGGGTAGTTGCTCTTCCAGACGCTCTTGGGGTGGCTGCTCTTCTAGAACTGAAGCTTGCTGTCGTTTGCGCGGTTGAAGCTTCCAAATTGATGTCTTCAGATTCATCAGATTCTGGAAGCTCGACAACAAACCTATCTCGACTTGTGTTCGGGGGTACTGCCGTGGGCGATGGTCCTAGCCACCGCGACCGTGGGTGGAGGGGGAACAAACGCAACAGGGATATTAGGCAACCTATTATGAATGTTGACAATAATATGCTCAATGGTCTCTTCCCTGAACAGCCCTAAATCCACATCGGAGTATTCAGATAATCGTGGATTCCATAAAATGCCAAAAAAAATAGACATGTGCCATCGAAGAATGAGGAAGGAAAGTAAGATATCATTCAAAAAAAGGAGCATGCCTACATTTTTTGCTGGTAACGAGAGAACTAAGTGTAGCAGCAACTTTGCGTTAAAGCACACCCTCCAACCGCAACTATGGCCATCCTGTTGTTGTTGCGGGACTCTGCATATCTCATAGTCCTTGTGTGTTCTAGTAGTGTGTCCTGGATTAACTAAGTGTAGCAGTTAAAGCACACCCTCCAACCGCAACTATGGCCATCCCGTTGTTGCGGGACTTTGCATCTCACAATCCTTGTGTGTTCTAGTAGTGTGTCTTGGATTATGGCCTCGAGAGCAATTATTAGCTTTCTAACCGATCTGCACGAAACAATACTGTTTTCAATACTAAAAGTTCTCTAACTACTTCTCCTTCTCTCTCTCTCTCTCTCTCTCTCTCTCTCTCTCTCTCTCTCTCTCTCCAACTCGTTACGATATATAAATACTGAATGTATGGACTTATTGTCTCACGGTGCCATGGAATTCTTCACCTGAATTGGCCAAGTAACAAGTCTTGGATTCCATATCGTAAAGGATCAAACTCTAGTGTGAACTACAACATGCAAATAGGAGTATTAGAAGTAACATAAAAAATATATAGTAAATATAGGTCACAATACTAAGACTATTGAAAGTGTTTGGATGTATTGCATATGTACATGTACTTGATTAAGTGAGAAAAAAGTTGGATCCAAAGGCAAAGAAATGCATCTTCATTGGTTATGCTATGGAGCAAAAAGGTTATAGATGCTATAACCCTACCACTCATGAGATGCGAGAAAGAAGAGATGTCTTCTTCAATGAGATGAGTAGTTGGTATGCACCAATAGTGAAGGCAACAAAAGATGCAGATGTAAGAAGTACTGATGTTGCACCACATGTAGAGAAGCAATCACAGGTGCTGAGTGGACCTAGCATTAGGGAAATTTTGGACTCAACCTTGGGCCCTCTAAGAAGTGCCAACTAAGCTTAGAGAGAGAGAATCCAAAAAGCCTAAAAAAATAAGGTGAAATTAATTTTGGCGTATTTTCTCTTGGCATTTTCTTGAGATATAGAAGATATATTTCTATTCTTAAATGTACATAAAAATGATAGAATATTGCCAGTTCTTGAAGTCTTCAATCTATTCATATACTATATGTACTACGTGAACAATGAATTGGTCAATTCTCCAAGTTTAATGGCTTATATCTCAAAATCTCTACGTACAAGCTGAAATAGAATATTTCTTGAAATTTGAACCAAGGATCATCCAAAAATAGTCCGAGTTCCCTCCCTGCAAGAAATTTCACCTCAAATTTTGAAGGTTTTTGACTTCCCTCCCTGTAAGAAACTTTACATCAAATTTCAAAGTTATTACATATCAAAGTTTGTAGGTATTGGTACCTCTAAAATCAAGGTTTTTCTTGCAAATTAGTTGGACTCTTTACTTCTTTTTACTATTTTCGCACCTTTCTTTTTCCATTTAGATTTTTCTACTAAAATCAAGAGCAAGGAGGAATACAGAGAGAATCAAGAGGATGGCAGAGGGATCAAGAGCAAGGAGGAATACAGAGAAAAGAGACATTTACAACCTGCACATCGAGCTTGAACATGAATATGAACCTCTAAGTAAGAGAAATAAACCTAATACTTTGTGCACTGCTTCTAAAGAAATGTTGAGGATGCAAGGGAAGAAAAACATAGATTTATGGATTGATGGGAGGTTATATCCAAAAGACCCTTTTACAAACTCCACACCCCCCATTTAGGAATATGACATCTTTGTTTAACTTTGTTGATGGCTATAATGGGCTCCTAGGATATACACATCATTTGGAAGCAACAAGCAATGTTCTTAAATTAGAAAGAGATTTGTTTGAGAAGGAGAACATTCATTTGAAGAAAACCATGGAGCATTGTGTGCAAAAGTTATTAAGCAATAAGGAAACCATTTCAAGGTGGCTTGAAAAATAAATGTCTGAATTAAGACATAAGCAAACCTCATTAGGTCTTCGTAGACGACAAAAAAAACTAAGGGATATTGAGCAAATGAAGCTAGAAGGTGGTGGCATCAAGAAGAGAATACATGCAATCAAGTAAGCTCCTTTCTATTAACTGGTTTATTGTTTCTATTGTGATATTTTATGAATAGCAATCATTATTGCATATGTTCATGTGTATCAAGGGATATTGAGCAAATGAAGCTAGGAGGTGGTGGCATCAAGAAGAGAATACATGCAATCAAGTAAGCTCCTTTCCCTTTCTATTAACTGGTTTATTGTTTCTATTATGATATTTTATGAATAGCAATCATTATTGCATATATTCATGTATATCAATTTCTGCATTTCAATATGATATCAGATCATTATTGCACCTTGTTAAAGAATCAACGATAGAATCTTTTGGTGCACATTTAAGTCTTCTTTTAGATCGCCAGTATGCAGAAGCACTGATGAACAAGAAGAAATAAAAGAAGGTCTCAGAAAAGCAAATAGATGAATTTTTCAAAGATAATCAACTACTCAATCCACAGGACATCCAGGCAATACTTGATGAGGCTGGTATATCACACAAAGGGTACTTAGCCATTTATAAGACTTTGCAAGAAAAGATGAAGGATTATAGTATGAAAGGATCATTACTGCCAAATCTTTCTTTGGTTAAAAAAATGCGTAAACAAGTAAACGAAGAGGTACTGCAAGCACTAGGAACCCCATTTCATATTGAAGACACCTATGGTGCACCAACAGGAGATGTGGTCTACAATAGATATACAATAATATTTTCTACGACTTGGAGGCCTTACAATCATATGCTACTGTTCAGTTGTTTGAAGTTATTCTTGAAGAATGTGATGGTGTCCTCAAATTTGTGCTTAAGCTTGATGAGTGTCAAATTGTGAAGGAGAGAAAGTTAGAAAGGATTACCATCACACTGATGAACAGGGCACTTGATACATCTATTCTAAAAGATGATCCTAGATGGTTTAGTGTTCAATCTGAAAACAATATATTGTCGTTGGGATAGTTTGAGGTAAAATTTATTAGACTTGGATATGTTTTTGAGAAAAGAATTACATATAAAAAACACTAATGGGTGTTGCATTCCTATGTTTCTTATGTATTGCAGCAGCAGGTAGAATCAGAGAATTTTGATGTTCTGCATTGGGTCTTTCATAAGACATCGATACCCGAGATCATTAGCGAGAGCAGAGAAATGGCAAAATCTTGGATGTGGAAGGCATGGGACAATATAAGGTGGAGTGGCATATGGCAGGTAATCTTAAAACTCTAAAATGTATACACAATGTGTCAAAGGGTGCTAATTCAAAAAGTCCTTGCTTTTATTGCATGTGCAGTACAAAGGTGTTTGATAAGAGGTATTGGAAGAAGGCACCAGGCACTTGAAAGACCCAAACTTCAAGCCAATTCATTCCATTGTCAAGTGTCCACATTTGTACAATGTATGCTCTTTGCAGAATCATTGAAAAACTCTTGTTTTTATACATATGATTTGTATGGACTCTACAGCCCAATATAGCAAAGGCTACATCCATCAAGGCACTAGAGAAAGTTCTATCAGACATTGGTTTGCATGGTGGACATGCAAAAATTGAACAAGATGAAAAAAGGTCTAAGGATGGGAAGAATGTACCTAAGAAACCTTCCGTTGGGGGTGTTAAAGCAATAAGGTTTCTATTTGAACCAACACCAGAAGGTCATAGAAGAAGACGATCAGTGTAGATCGTAAAATACAACAGATGAAAGTGCATTCACAATGCAATAGTAGACCATGCAGACAATGGTCATGCAAGAACACGGAAAGCCAAGGTGTGGGAATCTCTAGACACTATGTTTAAGTTCCGTGACAAGAAGTGTGGATGAAGGAGGACCATGAGATATTTCAAGCAGTGCTAGATGAGTTCAAGAGATCAATGATTGATGCATGGACGGATCAACACATCACCCACTATATGGTATTAGATTGATTATGCATTGAACTAGTTTTTATACTGTATATTAAAAAATATACTAATTAATGTATTCTTTTATTCTCTTGAAGCATATTATATACCATCATACCCCTTGGTTTGCAAAGAAGTATGGTAGTTTATCAATACGGTCAACCCAGGGAATGGAGAAAACACATTATCAAGCACGCTCCGGGTTTTTCAATCATAAAAGACATGGTGGAGGAGCAAAAAAAGCTATCAGTTTAGAGGAATTACATCAGTGGACATATCGGAAGCTTGTACACAAAGCCAAAAAGAAGCAGCAAATCAAAGCATCCCAAATTAATCAAGCAGTAAAACTTGTGAAGAAAGAAAGAAAACAAGATATATGGAGGAGATCTAATGCAAGTATTAAGCATGTAGAATGGCAAGTAACAAAACAAAGAAATGGGAAGATTTGGATACCCATAGATCCATGATTAACATTTCAAATTCAGAAATGATCATATGAAAAACTGTCATGACATTACATGATAGAGAATATTATTACAAGAGATAGGAATATACTACTACTTCTTAACCTGCTCACTAACATCCTTGGGTGCATGAAGCCTTGCCTTTTTTGAAAATGGCTTTACAACATCCTGTAAACTGGCAAATTGGAGGAACCCTCGGTTTCGTGAATCTCAGAAGCTCCCTTTTGCCATATTCACTTAGCATATTGTGATCCTTAATCCCACACACCAATCCACATAAGCAGTATAGGCTAAGTAATAGACTCCAGGGCCCTGCCCAAAGATTCACAATGCTAACTGCTTCTCCAAAAGCATGACTTTGTCTGCATTCCACTTGACGGGATATGCCCCCCAAGGTATCTAGATAATGTCTTGATTGCAAACAAAGGAAATTCTGCATTGTCTTTCGAGAATTTCTTGTGGAATATAATGAATTGTGGAAACTTAAATCGGTTTATGTACTCTCCCAGTGCTGAGTCCATTCTGAGTCCTCCCACGTGTTTGCCTACTCTGTGACCAAGAAACTCATCCTCAAACACAACCAGCTGCAAAACAATATTGTCGATGAGCCAACACAACAAATAGAATAAGCTACTCAGTGCACGATAAAAAGTAATTAACAAGTAAACACACCTTCTGATTTTTGTCATTAACAAGTAAATCATTTGTCCATATATTGATTGTTGAGTTAGTGTCTTGGACCATCGATGAGGATGCCCATTCCCTTCCCATGTGTGAAATATTAAGTCTTTGCTGAATAGCCTAAAATTCCCCTTCAGTGGGAAGGCTGGATTCATAGCTTTTTGCATCCTTGTACATCATGGATAATGTGTCGGCAGTAGAATGGATAATGTGTCGGCAGTAGAATGGAACTCACTATCCTTGACATTTGAATCCAATAAGAGATACTTATCCAAATTTGGATCCACAAAATCTTCATCTTCCTCAAGATTCTGTGCAATGATGGCCAAACAGTAGTCTTCCCTTATGTCAAAGACAGCTTAAATATCTGTAATTAACAAATATTCTTTGTCACCAATAGGAAATGTGGGGAGTAGTGGGGTTGGAATGTCTCCTGCTTCCTCTATCATAGAGGGCTGCTCGTCACCTGTAAACCACTAAGGTGTCTTCTCTTCTGAGCGCATCAATATCCAACTACTCACTTCAGACCCTCTCTGCAGCCAAGTTTATCTCCTCTGCAATCTCTTGAACTTCATCTTCTGCTCTTGGAGGTTCCTCTGGCTTCTCCTCAATTTTTTCATTTGCAACTTCTTCATCCTCAAGCAGCACATGCAGGTAGTAGCAGATAAATCCATAGTGGTAAGCAACGAGATGACACTTGCGATTATGAATGGGGCACTTACTGTGTCTTCTTCTTATCATCTGGCACCTTTAAAAAATCCTTGTTTAACTTTTGTCTCAGGGTTGTTGAAGGCATGATATCATTCACGTGCACGTACTACCACTCAAAGTGGTCTGCTGAAATTGCTGCCCTTTCTCCTCAAGATACGAACGAGAAAAAACGATCATATCTTCAATGGAGAAATTGAAATTAAACATGCATGAGATTTTAGGATGGCGATGATGCTGTCGAACTTTATACAGGAAGTCGAACAACTTTTCATCTGGGGTTTCTTGAAGGCTAGCATCAGACTCAACCTCAATCCCGAAAGGTTCCATCTACAAGCCAGGAAATATGTCAGGATGATGAAAGTTCTGTGTAAGATAATAAAGGATTAGCCAAGATCAGTATAACGCGATTGAAGGCCAGCATCAGACTCAACCTCAATCCCGAAAGGTTCCATCTACAAGCCAGGAAATATGTCAGGACGATGAAAGTTCTGTGTAAGATAATAAAGGATTAGCCAAGATCAGTATAACGCAATAAGCGTTGGAGAAATCTCACTGACATCTCTAGTCGCGTTGTAGTAATTTGATGAAATATTAGTGAGAAAATGAAATTACAAGGAAAAATGTGTCAAAATCACTGCAACACGATATGTGTGCCAAGGAGCCCTCTCTTCCGTTATAGTGATTTGATGCAATATTTCAAAGGCAATGACTATTGTAAGAAAAATCACTACAAGAACAACAGTAGGACAAATCACTATGATGCAATATGGGTGGGAGAGTTCTCACTAACTCCCCTCTTCGCGATGTAGTAATATGATCAATTATTTGTAAGGAAAATATTAATTCCTTAAAAATCTAAACGATGAAATCTTTGAAAAAGTAAAAAAAGAACGATAGTAGGACAAATCACTATAACGCGATATGCTTGAGAGAGTTCGCACCAAGACCTACCAAGACCTCTTCTCGCTTTGTAGTGCTTTCAAGAAATTTATGCAAGCAAATTACCATTGTGGGAAAAATCACTACTACAATGTGATATGGGTACGTTAGTTCTCATCGAGATCCCTCTTCGCGTTGTAGTGATTTGATGAAATATTTGGGAGAAATAAATTAAATTCTTAAAAATCTAAAAGCAGCTTTGATGGAATATTTATGCAACAATTATACAACTTCGACCAAATTGAAACACGAAAATATTTGAAAACATACCGCGAAATTCACTAGGAGAGCAAGAAGCAACCAATGAAGTTGACTGTAGGAGAGCAAGAAGCAGGGTGAAGGTGATGATGACTGTGAGAAAAATTGCACGAGAGCAAGAAGCAACGAATAATGAATGTTGGTCACCTTTATCCACGGAAATTAACGGTTTGTACACATGGCAGACATGCATGATGGCACACCATGTGTTTTGCACACATATGATGACACGTGTCAAAAATTGATTGATTATAATCATCATGAGTATGGCCCCACGTCCTCCTTGGCACGTGTGGATATGCTCTTTTGCACATGTGTCGTGCTTGTTCTCGGTAAATGTGGTACTCTTCCTCAGTAAATGTCAAGTGTCCTTGTCTTTCGTCGCCGTTTCATTCTGCCTCCTTCAGCTGCGTGTATTCCTCCACCGTGCCTCATCTACACCATCTCTGTGATTTATCAAAGCAAGCCATCACTTCACCATCTCTGTGATTTATCAAGCAAGCGTCCATCACTTCAACATTTTTCCTGCATAATTCTTTGGTAAGTTTTCAAGCAATCACTCCTGGTCTTAAATGTTATATTCAATCATATATATCATGTTTTACCTACGTTCATTAGATATTGGGTCAAACGAAAGGTAATGTCTGACAAGTCACCACGACGTGAAGAATGAATTACGATTTTTTCTGATGTAGGCATATTGCGTTATAGTGTTTTGGACATACTTTCTTGTCCTATACATTGTTCTATGTTGTGTATGTTATCTGTTACTTATTTCCATGACCTCTTTGTGAAATGAAACGCTCTGTGCAAGAAATCACTACAGCATGCTGAGGGGCACGCTGAGGGTATGATTAGGTCTGATGTGCCTCTATCGTATTGTAGTGATTTGGACCTATTTTATTGTCATAGGTGTTGTTAGGTGTATTGTTCTTGTGTTATTTTGTCAAATGAAAGGGTCTCTTTGAGAAATCAATACAACGCGAGGAGTTGATGTAGATTTTGTTTGAAGTACCCATATCGCGTTGTAGTGATTTGAAGCTAATTCGTTATCCAAGTTAACTTTTTCAGTAGTTTTTGTATTATTGTCCTATATATTTATTGAGAAGCTTATCATGTAACATTATGACTATTTTCAAATGGCACGTATGAAGAAGACTGCAAGGCTCTCATCTATAGATGATCCTCAATTAGGTAGAGAAGCTAGTTCGGGAGGAAAGAAAATGTCTGTAGTGCGCTCAATGAGGAGATGCAGATATATGACCAACATAGATTCGTCCTTCTTGAACTAAGGAAGGTGGAGAAACATATGCATTGCGCGGTTCCAAAGTTGCCATTCCAGCATGTAGTCTAGTCTACATGCGAGAATTTTGGCATTAATATGCGTTGGCAGGCCTCTGCCCTAGGATGTTTGCAAGAGGCTACGGAAGGCTGGCTTGTCAAGTTTTTTCAGGATAGCTATGTCCTTGCCGGCCGCGCATGCACACAAAATCACTGTGATGCCAAAAGACATGAACTCGCTTTGTTTGCTCAGGTTCAGATATGACCGTACACTGGAGCCCGTCGCCCTACTTAGTGACAAGAGAATGAAGGGAATTTTGGAAATCCCGCCTTTAACGAAGAAAGTTAAGATCACAGAAGTGACAGAGGCTAGTCATTCACGTGACAAAAGGCTCAACGCACACAAAGGATTGGCAACCAAGCCAGGATGCAGAAGCTCCAAGAACTGCGCGGTTAAAGAAATCGGCTATTTGGGAAATGCATAAGTCGAATGTGAGAGCTTTGAGTTATTTCATCTCCTCGTTTCACGTTAGACTTCCGATGCGAGGCACCGCGCAATTTTTCCCTTTCGATGCGGAGGAGATCGATGTTTTATCCAATGTTTTAAGGGAGGTCAACGATAGAATTATCATAACAGTTCTAAGGTTTGTTACGTCCTTTTCATCATCATGATTGTAAAGTGGGTTGCTTGCCCAAAGTAACTAATATAATATAGTTTTCTTGTACAGCTTGGTTATATCAAATCTCCCATTCGATGTTCAAAATCGTGTATATATTGTAGATTCCCTTCTTTCCTCGGTTCTTACTGCACAACATACTTCATTGGTTGATGTATGTCCGTGGTTTAGTTTGATACATTTCGATGTAGCTCAAATAATTCTAATGGCATACAATGAAGAGTAAGTGACATGCAATCTCATCTTGCACCTTGATTGGAATCAAGGTGCAAGGAAATTCAAATATTGGCTTTCGATCAATGTCACAAACACAATGATGGGACACATACAGGATGCCAACACTCCAGTAGTTGCATGATGGCAAACCTGGAGTAGATGTTCCAAACCAATACAAAGGTAAGGAAACTGTAGCTAAAACAAGAGCTGCATAGTATGAAAAAGAAAAGCATGTCTATCAATGAGTATGCTTTAAAGATCAAGGGTATTATTGAATCTCTTGGGTCTATCAATGTATCATTGAAAGATGATGATTTGGTGAGTGTCTGTTTGAATGGGCTTGGCAAAGAGTACAAGCCATTCAAGACCTCCATTGCAGTCAAGAGAACATTCCCAACTTTCAGGACTTAGTGTCTATGCTGATCATAGAAGAAAAGTCTCTAGGTGAGGAATCTTCTTCACAAAGCAAGAACACATTAGAATAGGCCTTCTCCTCTAATTCAGGTAGAGGCAGAGAATGATTTGCAGCAGTAGCATCAATCATACAGAGGTGGAAGATGCCATTCTAGAGGCAAAGGGAGCCAAAGAGGCCAAGGTCGTTGGCAAAGAAATCAAAGTACAAATAGTATAGAGTGCTATTATTGTGGCAAGGGCACATGGCAAAGGACTACTATAAAAAGTTGAATGCCATTAAAAGTGGAAAGTTGTAGCAAGGCAGCTATGCGTCATCTAGTAAACATGGTAGTGATTGATGATACAGAAGTGAGCAGTTGTTTGTGATGCAGCACATGCTTAGTTCCACACACAAAAGGAAATGTGTCAAAATCTCAAGATATATGGTATGTGGATTCTGGCGCTTCTAACCACATGACTATTCATCGTCGTGAGTGGTTTAGAGACATGCAGAAAATGGAAAGACCAAGTTATGTAGTAGAAACATGTGGTGATACTACGCATCCCATTGTGTATGTTGGTAAAGTGCCATTGTCTATGTAGGATGGAAAAATGTACGTGGAAGATGTACCTCATGTTCCAAATATTACAAAGAACATGGTTTATGTTGAACAGATGGTTGAGCAGGGGTTCTGTAAGTGAGGTTTAATCCTCAAGGATTTTTCTGAAAGACTTCAAAAATCAGTGTCACTTGGTTACAAAGGGTAATAGGAATAGTAGGATATTTTACTTTGGATGTGAACATGCCTGAGGTAAACGCAGCCATGTTTGTGCATGGAACAGGTGTCATTGTAGATATTGACATATAACACAAGCGCATTGGTCATGTGAATATATAGCGGGTTGAAATCCTCAAAATATAGTTGCAAGCTTGCCCAAAATATAGTTACACAGGTTGCCAAAGTTTAAGGTTGATGGTATGCCTTAAGTATGTGAAGCATGCCATCTTAGCCAAGCATGCTTTCCCACATGAAAAGCATGTCTATGTAAGGCCATTAAATGTTATACATTCAGATGTATGGGAACTAGCCAAGACTATAAAAATTGTAGGTTGTAGGTATTATGTTACATTCATTTGACTACACTAGGAAAGTGTGGGTTTAATTCATGAAGGAGAAAAGTGAGGTGTTTGCTCACTATCAGAGATTTAATGCCTTGGCCGATAAGGAAAAAGGTGTTTGCTCACTTTCAGAGATTTAAAGCCTTGGTCGATAAGGAAAAAGGTGTTAGTATACACACTCAATGCCCGCCTCTTAGTATGTATCTTACTTTGATGTATAATGCACATTTTTTTGGCCCCCATTATCAGGAGTATCCATGGTGCATATGTCTTAGTGGGAACCCTAGCATAGATGCCAATGGGGTCATTAGTGTGACCATTGATGATGGTTAGGAGATAGTCAGGCATACAAGCATTAGATGGGGCCCAAGGGAGCCCTCAAGGCGATGATATGAAGAATATTCCCTCAGATACTAGGTCCATCATTAGTGGATGTGGTGGTTGGTGGGCCACGTTCTTGATACGCGAGTGGTGATCGTGTCTATGCAGTGTAACCACCCTCGTTGGATATGCATCTACCAGATTGCCTACAGTACTATATATATAGACATGGTTTCCATGAGCTAAGGTATCCAATGCTTGTGAGTATCCACCCCCTTCTACACTTTGTACATCCTCAGAGTCTATCTAGATCGCCATCTAAGCTCTACTTGAGAGCACACGGGTGGACAGCACCATCACTTGTGTCTTTTTGGTATAATCAGAATTTTAAATTATCTCCATTGTGTATCTATTGTGCTTTGTCTTATCTCTTTCCGTTATGCCATATTCTTATATGGTATCAGAGCATAGGTTCTCTTAGCAAAAATAGTGCATAAAGTTTAGTCTTTCTTTGCATAGAATCCTAGGAGTGATGGCTTCTATCTCTGCTCTGTGCTGCTAGTTGCTGCACCAATCTTGCGCATTTGTCCACCTGTCTTCACACGGAAGGAAAGCTTGATGAAACGAACTATACTCTTTGGAAATTCAAAATCAATGCCATTCTAGACTCTTATGAGCTCCTAGAAACTGTTCTATGAATGGATGCATAACGAGTGAGAAGTCCTGACCACCCCAACAACCCTACAAACATGCTTCCGCTAGATGCTACACTTCTTCGGGCATGGAGATAGTGAAATCTTGACGCACTTTGTCCTATCATCACCAACACCAAGATTTTAAACCTACAGAATCAGCTTGCTGAAAAGTTTGCTGAAGGTGAAGTTGTTGAAGCATTTATCTCACAAATCAAAAATCTGCGAGATCAAATGGCTGATGTAGGGATTACACGCACGAGTGAGAAGTTGGCCTAGAGGTGCATTCAAATTCTTCCATAGAATTATGATGGCTTGGCTACATCACTAAACACTCAGGTTAGAGTACCATCTTTATCGTTTGAAGAATTTAGTGCTATGTTACTTGAGGAGGAGATGCGGTTGAAGACCCGTGATAGTGGTGATGCTACATTTTCGGCCAATGCTAAAGGTAAAGGCGCGACATCTTCTGATGAGAAGAAGAAGAAGCCAAAGAAGAATAAGTCATCTGCTCAGGCTCCAGTTGTTGATGATTCACGGATTTTGGATAGTGGAGCATCCTGACACATGACGAGTAAGAAGGGTTGGTATAGTTCCTGGAAGCCTCTACATGAACCCATTAGTGTTATGGATTTTTGGATAATGGAGTATCCCGACACATGACCAGTAAGAAGGGTTGGTATAGTTCCTGGAAGCCTCTACATGAACCCATTAGTGTGGTTGGGAATAATACTAAATGTCTAACTAAAGTGGGTCTAGAACCATATCTTGTGTGACAGCTACAAGTGAAGAGAAGAAGTTGTTAGATGTGCTCTAAGTTCCCCAAATAAAGAGAAATCTACTATCATTTGCTCTGTGATGACAGATTGTGGGCTTGAAGTATGCTTCAAGAAAATTGAAGCTGAAATTCTAGATGTTGTTAGCAAGGTAGTCAGCAGAGCAAAGAAGTAAAGTGCAACAATCTCTATGAGTTGAGTGCCCTTACAATGTCTGCAGATAAGAGCACAAGCAAGCTTTTGCATGAGCGATTTGGTCACATTCCATTTGCAATGCTAAAGGAGATGCAAAAAAGGGTATGGTAGCTAGTTTGCCTGCATTTTTAGAATTGCAAGAACCATGTGAAGCTTGCATGATGGGCAAGCAACAACGCAAGGCATTTCCACATGAAAGTGGCAATCCTCTAGAGTTGGTATATGCTGATCTTTGTGGTAAAATGTCTACTACTACATTAGGGGGATCTTCTTGCTTTACAGTAGGAAGATGTGGGTTTATTTTCTTTGAGATAAGGATGAAGCTTTTGGCAAGTTCAAACAGTGGCATAAGCTTTTCGAAAATGAGGCAGGAAAGAAGGTGAAGAAATTTTGTAAAGATCGAGAAGAATAATTCCTTTCAAAATGGAATTTGACAGCTATTGCAAGAAGGAGAATGGCATCAAGAGCCAACTCAACACTGCTCACACACCTCAACAAAATGGTGTTGTAGAATGCCACAATCGAACCATCATGGAGATAATCAAACTGTCATGGAGATGGCTCGATGTGCAAGTTGAAGAGGCAAAGGGTTTGCCCAATACATTCTGGGCTGAAGCAGTCAACACAGTAGCTTATGTCCTCAATCGGAGAGAGCTACACAAAGGCACTCAAGGATGTTACACCTCAAGAGGCCTATTTTGGTAAGAAACCTTCAGTTTCTCATTTTAGAACATTTGGCTATGAATGTTATGTGCATATTCTAGATGCATCCAGCACCAAGCTAGATGCCAAAAGCAAGAAGTGTATTTTTCTTAGATATAGTCAAGATTCGAAGGCATATCAGCTCTATGATACAAAGGCAAAGAAGATTATGTGGCTAGTCGAGATGTGGTATTTTTAGAACAGCCACACTCAGTGGAGGAAGGAGGTCTGTCCACTCTATCATCATCTGGAGAAATAGTCCACCCACCAGTTAGATTTCCTCTCAAGGAGGAGGAGTTTTCAAAGGATGAAGACTCTCACACATCACAACAGCCACAACAAGGAAATCCACTTCTAAAGTGGGCACAACATCTCTTCGATGAGCGTACTCTAGTACCTGAGAAGCCAAAATCTTCAGCAAACGGAGCATGCATATCAAGGAGAATAGAGGAGCAGAGGAGCATCTGATCTCATTGTCAATATGGCCTTGATGGTTGAGATAATGGGAACAGTGAAGGACCTAGCCATCTTGGATGAAGCCTTAGCAAATCCAAAGTGGAAAGCCGTGATGCAGTCTAGTATGACAGCATCATAAAGAACAACACTTTTGGGAGCTAGTTGACCGACCACCAAACAGAAAGGTAATTGGTACCAAATGGGTTTGGAAAGCTAAGTATAAGACTGATGGCTCACTTGAAAAACACAAAGCTTGGTTGCATAGGGATTTGCACAAGTAGAGAGTTTCAACTTTGATGAAATCTTTGCTCCCACAGCTCGTATCACAACTATCAAGGCCGTACTTGCCTTGGCTACTCACAAAAAGTGGCCAATCTTTCACATGGATGTCAAATCAGCATTTTTGAATGGCCATCTCAAGGAGGAGGTATATGTAGTTCAACCACCAGGTTTTGAGATGCCCGGATTAGAAAATGAAGTTTACAAGCTAAAGAAGACATTGTATGGGCTGAAACAGGCCCCAAGGGCATGGTACCACAAGATAGACCAATTTTTCAAAAAGATAGGGTTTATAAGAAGTGATTCTGATAAGATTGTTTTGGTTGTCTTGTAAGTAGATGACTTAAACATTTCAGGTGACAATGAAGAGATGATCCAACAGACAATGGATATGCTAGCCATGAGTTTGAGATGATGGACTTGGGTTGTATGCATTTCTATTTGGGAATTGAGGTCTAGCAAGAGTCAGGTAAAATCTTTATTTCGCAGCAAAAGTATGCTTGGGAGATTCTCAAAGAATTTGGGATGACAAAGTGCAAGCTTGTGTCTACGCCAAGTGAACGTGAAGCTTTCTCCAGAGGATTCTTCATCACTTTGTTGACATGAGGAAGTACAGGAAGTTAGAGGGAGTTTGATTTTTCTCACTAACACTAGACCTGATATCAACTTCACAGTTGACGTGTTGAGCAGGTTTTCCAACAAGCCACAAGAGAGTCATTAGAAACAAGGGGTAAGGGTACTTAGGTACATCTTGAGGGCATCACTTACAGCATGGGTGATACTCTGATAGGTTATTGTGACTCGGATTGGGCAAGAGATTCTGATTCTAGGAAATCAGTTTCTGGATATTATTTTTTGCTTGGTTCTGGTGCTTTCTCCTAGACCAACAAAAATTAACTACAGTGGCACCTTCTTCCACAGAGGCAGCTTGCTTCGTTGCATGTGAGGTAGTATGGCTGACGAGAATCTTGGTTGACATGGAAGTTTAGATCAAGGAGGCTACAATCTTGTGGTGCGATAATCAGAGTTGCATGGCTATCTCCAAGAACCCTGTGTTTCATGCTCGCACGATATTGAGATTCAGTATCATTATGTGTGGGAGCTGATAGAGGATGAGATAGTGGAGTTAGAGTATTGCTCTACAAAGAAAAACTGCACGGACATCTTTACCAAGACTCTTGGGAAGGACCAGCTCACTTGGCATCTTCATCGACTTGGCATTGGACCAAAAACCTAGTGGACATTAAGGGGAGGGGGTGCTAGTATACACTCAATGCTTGCCTCACAACATTTATCTCACTTTGATGTATAATTCACATTTATTAGGCCCTCATTATGAGGAGTAGCCCCATGGGGCATATGTCTTTAGTGGGAACCCCGGCTTAGATGCCAATGGGGCCATTAGTGTGACCATTGATGATGGTTAGGAGATGGTCAGGGGTACGAGGGGTAGCTAGCGACGGTATGAGGAATATTTCCTAGAATACTCCCTTGGATACCAAGTCCATCATTAGTGGGTGGTGGTCGGTGGTGTTCGGTGGGCCGCGTACTTGATACACAAGCGGTGATCGTGTTTATACAGTGTAATCGCCCTCGTTGTATACATGTCTACCACACCTCCTACAATACTATATATATGGACATGGTTGCCATGAGCTAAGGTATCCAATGCTTGTGATTATCCACCCCCTTCTACACTTCATATATCTTCCATCCAGAGTCTATCTAGATCGCCATCTAAGCTCTACTTGAGAGCACGCGGGTGGACAACACCATCACTTGTACCTGTTTGGTATAATCAGAGTTTTAAATTCTTACCATTGTGTATCTATTGCATTGTCTATTGTGCTTTGTCTAGCTATCTCTTTCCGTTGTGCCATATTCTTATAAAAGGCATGCAAATAAAATTTCTAAGATCAGATGATGGGGAAAAATATTTCTCCAATGAGTTCAACGATTTTCTAAGAAAGTAGGGAATCAAGAGATAGTTTACATGCAGATACACTCCGCAAACAACAGAACGATGTTGCAGAAAGAAAAAATAGTCATATTGCAGAAGTGATTCGTTCCTTGATGGCAAAAAAGAATATGCCACATTATTTTTGGGCAGAAGCAGTAGCAACTATTGTGTACATTATGAACAGGACACCCATTGTAGTTGTTCATAGTATGACACCTGAATAGAAGCTTACAGGTATAAAACTGGATATGTCTCACTTGAAAGTATTTGGGTGTGTTTCATATATGCATATTCTTGATGAAATAAGAACAAAGTTGGATCCAAAGGCAGAGAAATGCATCTTTATTGGTTATGCTATGGAGCAAAAAGGTTATAGATACTATCAAGTATTGTGAACTCAATGTGGGGTGTCCAATGGTTGTCAAGAGAAAATGTAATAAGTAGATTAGCAAAGATAATGCATGCTCTTCTTTCACATTGGAAGTGAAGAACGTGACTTTGTATGCTCAAAACACCTTAAGGAATTCTTAGAAAAAGCTCAAAACAGTGTTTTAAAGGGAGAAAATAAAAACGATGAAATCATTGAGCATATTTCAGTGTTTCAAAGTCTTCTTGATAGTACATGAGTATGGGGATATTGGAGGATGCATTCTTTTAGCAAAAGACTTTATTTAAGAATTACTATTAGGATTCAATGAAAGGTTTGTTGATTTACTATTTGTTCAATGTAGGAAAGCTCTACAAGCTCTAAACACCTTAAGGAATTCTTAGAAAAAGCTCAAAACAGTGTTTTAAAGGAAGCTAATAAAAACGATGAAATCATTGAGCATATTTCAGTGTTTCAAAGTCTTCTTGATAGTACATGAGTATTGTTGCCATATATATATATATATATATATATATATATATATATATATAGGCAGTGATGTGTGTGAACACACTTAGGACCGCCGGGGGCACTTTTTCCCTCTTTAGGAGGTTTTTTCCCCCGGCTTGTATATACGCCCATCCTTCTAGGGCTAACTTATCTTTTGTACATTGACACAATCTAATTTTTTGTGTTGTGTGCATTCTTGCTTCTTCTTCTCCAAGCCTTGTGTGCTTTCCTGCAACCCTAATTCCAACAATTGGTATCAGAGCAGGCATCGGCTCCCAGGGCTACGCCGCCAGCACCCTCTGACTCACGTTCTCCGATTGAGGTGAGCTTTCACGAGCGCTTGTAGGTCCCTATACTCTGCAAATATGCCCATAGAGCTTTGCGTTCTCAGAATTCGCATCTGAGGTCGTTTCGGGCTCCATTTTTGCATTGCAAGTCCTGCACAGGTGTTCTTGTCATTTTTTGCAGAAATTTTGACAGTGCAGTTTTCTGCAAAACAGGCATACGTATTCTATTGTGGACCGTGCTACATAGCACGAGTTGTTCTCTGTTCAGTCTTTGCTTCATTACAGGTAGCTTTTGCATCAGTTTCAATCAGTGGCCATGGCTGATAACAGCAATGATGTATTTCGCATGTTGTCTACTGAAGACAAACTGGATGGAGACAGCAACTACCCACTTTGGGCATACACGATGCAGCATGTTTTGGTTGCAAAAGGAGTGTGGAACATTGTGCAGGTATGGATGTACGTCCAGGTTCTTTGGATGTAGGATCTATTGAGGATGTTGTAGGTTCTAGCACCTCTACTGTTGCTGTTGTTTTACCCACTGCTGCTGAACAAGCTCGTTGGGATGGTGAAGATGCGCAGGCTCATGCCTTGATTGCACTTTCTGTCAAACGTAACATCACCCCACATATTCGTTCAGCTAAAACAGCAAAACAGGCTTGGGATATTCTAGCTGGTTTGTATACAGGTCGTAAACGAGGCAAAAATCTCTTACCTGCATAAAGAGCTAGAATTGAAGATTATGCATGAAGATGATGACATGAATGTTTTTCTTGCTGAGATTAACGATCTCAAGGAACAGTTGATTTCTACAGGAGGTGAGATTATTCCTGATCATTCTCTTGTGCAGACTGTTCTTGATGCTTTACCTGAGACATATCAGACTTTTGCTTCCACGTGGAGACTTCTTGCTGAGGACAGACCTGATGCTGTCAAGTATGATACTTTAGTTAACAAGCTCTTGCAAGAAGCGCAGTCCAGGCAAAACAGGGCCAGGCAGCGTGCAGTTGATCAAGCATTTATTGCTGCCCACAGCAGCAGAGAAGAAGTGGTAAGGCAGCCCCTTCCACTGTTTCTTCTCCTATTAGTAGGTCTGTAACTTCTTCTCCCTCCACGGGTAGCAACAATAAGTCTGAGAAGGCTCTTGATAAAGGCAAGAAAAAGACTAGGTGCAACTATTGTAAGGCAAATGATCATGTCATTAAGAATTGCCCTAAGCTAAAGGTTAAAGAGGCAAAGAAGAAAGAGTCAAATGCAGCCACAATAGCGGATGCTTCTACAAATGCAGCCACAATAGCGGATGTTTCTACAAATGCAGATTCTGCAAATGTTGTGCAGGATACAGAATCGGCGTTTAGCGTATATTGCCAGTATGACCCATCTGTACATGATGCATGTTTGGCAGTTTCTGTTGACTCTCATGTATAGTATTTTGACAGTGGTGCGACAAAGCACATTACCTCGCATCGTGATATGTTCACTTCTCTTGAGGCTGTCCCTAATGGGAATACTGTCACATGTGCCAATAATGCTTCTTACCCAGTGAAGGGCATTGGTAAAATTATGCTTACTACTGCAAATGGCAGTGCTTTCACACTTTCAGATGCTTTGTATGTGCCAAGGATAAAGAAGAATCTATTGTCTGTCTCTGCACTTGCTAGACTTGGACTTGTGGTCAAATTTGTGGATGACAGATGTACTATTCATGATTTGACTTCTGGTGATACGATTATTGTATGATCTGGCACCTTGTTTCGTGGGCTATATAGGCTCAATTCTTATGACAAGTGTGTGGAAGATTCAGCAAATGCAGTTTCTAATGAAAAGGCACTTTCAGATGCAAAACTATGGCATGCTCGTTTTGGTCATCTAAACTTTGCTAGTTTGCTGCGTTTGCAGAAATTTGATATGGTTGCTTCATTGCTCCCTCTTGAGGCACCATTGAAACATGTTTGTGAAGGCTGTATTTTGGGTAAAATGCACCGTTCTGCATTTCCAAAGGATGGTTCTGTGCGGGTCACTCGCAAATTGCAACTTGTACATAGTGATGTACGTGGGCCTATGCAAACTCCGTCATTTGGTAACACTTGTACTTCGTGACTTTCATTGATGATTACTCAAGGCATGCATGGGTATATCCACTGAAAGCAAAGTCCGAAGTGTTTTTGTGCTTCAAACAGTTTTTGCTTATGGTTGAAAATGTATCCAATTGTAATGTGGGCACCCTCCGTTCTGATCGAAGGGGGGAGTACATGTCTAAAGAGTTTGATGCATTTCTGGCTAGTCGTGGGATAAAACACCAATGTACAGTGCCGTATACCCCTCAGCAAAATGGTGTTGCTGAGAGAAAAAACAGGTCACTTATGGAGATGGCACGATGTATGGTCAAGAGCCAAGCTTTGCCACATGCATTTTGGCTTGAGGCTGTCATGTGTGCTGCATATGTACTCAACAGGTGTCCCACTAAGGCCTTCAGTCTATTCCATAAGAAGCTTGGCATGGTGGCAGGAAGCCTTCTATTGGTCACTTGTGTGTCTTTGGTTGCTTGGCCTATGCTTTAGTGCCTGTGCAACAACGCAAAAAATTAGATGATAAGGCTGTCAAATGCATTTTTGCTGGTTACAGTGCTGAGAGCAAGGGTTACAGATTGTATCATCCGCAGTCAAAGCGTATCTTGATTAGTCGAGATGTTGTTTTTGTGGAAGATGCTGTGCAGCCTTTGTTATTATGTAGCAAAGAGACAGGTGTGAGCTCACGGGATGTATTTGATACATTGTTGCCTCTATTTACAAGTGGGAATTCAAATGTAAGTCCTAATGAGGCAAATACTCAGCCTATGCAGATTTCAAACGACATCATAGATCAGCCTATTTTTGATGCAGATTTACAGGATGTAATCTATGAGGAAAGGGCTGAAAATGAGCAGGCTAGAGGTATGCCTAAATGGCTGGTGCAAACCTTGCGTGATAGTAAAATTGATGCACCTATGTCTAGTCGTACTCATTCAGGTTTTCAGCATGCCTCTTATGCATCAGATTGTTATGCTTTGGTTGTGTCTAGTATGTGTGAAGAGGAAGAACCTCTTTCATTTGATGAGGCACAAAAATCAGAAAATTGATTGGCTGCAATGCAAAGTGAATATGATGCTATAATGAAGAATGGTACATGGTCTTTGTGTGATTTGCCTATTGGTAAAAAGGCCATTGGATGTAAGTGGGTTTTTAAGTTGAAACGAAAGCCAGATGGCAGTGTTGATCGCTATAAAGCTAGACTTGTTGCAAAGGGTTATGCTCAAGAAAAGGGCATTGATTTTGATGAGACCTTTGCTCCCACTTGTCGTATGACTACCATTCGTAGCATTTGTGCATTGGCAACTCATAATGGTTGGAATGTACATCAGTTGGACATAAAGACTGCGTTCTTGAATGGAGATTTGCATGAGGAGGTGTATGTATCGCAGCCTCGTGGTTTTGTTCAAAGAGGGCAGGAAAACAAAGTGTGCAGGTTGAAAAAGGCTTTATATGGTTTAAAGCAAGCTCCACGAGCTTGGTATGAAAAGATACATGCATATTTGACTGCACATGGTTTTCAGAATAGTCCAACAGAAAGCACTTTATATGTTAAATGTGTGGATGATGTACATCTAATCATTGCTCTCTATGTCGATGACATGCTGCTCACAGGACCAAATGAAAGTCATATTGCTGATTTTAAGGCTGATTTGAATGCCTCTTTTGAAATGTCAGATTTGGGGCATTTGCATCATTATTTGGGGATACAATTTAAGCAGTGTGATGGAGGTATTGCTTTGTGTCAGACAAAGTATATTGAGACATTGTTGCGGAGATTTGGCCTTGAAGACTACAAGCCTATTGCTACTCCAATGGAGATAGGTTTGAAGTTGAGTCTTCATGATGCTGGAGATCACTTTGATGTCACACTCTATCAGACAGTTGTTGGTTGCCTCATTTATGTATGTATTACGAGGCCGGACATTCAGTTTGCAGTCTCACAGGTGAGCAGGTTTATGTATAGCCCAGGGTCTCAGCATTGGAAAGTAGTTAAACGCATCTTTCGCTACTTGAGTGGCACCATACATCTTGGGTTGTTTTATCCCAAGGGGGGATCGTTGCCGCCAGATTTACATGCTTTTTCGGACTCGGATTGGGCTGGTTGCTATGACACAAGAGTGTCCACAAGTGGTTTTTGTTTCATGCTCGGTAGCTCATGCATATCTTGGTTGAGCAAGAAGCAACCTACTGTGGCCACTTCTAGTTGTGAAGCTGAGTACAGGGCAGCTTTCACAGCTACTACGGTTGAGTGTGTGTGGCTTAGACGGCTTATGGGCTGACTTGGGTGTTGGACAGGAGTCTGCCACCTCTATCTTTACTGATAGTCAGAGCGCATTGGCAGTTGCGAGAAACCCAGTTTTTCATGCTCGCACAAAGCACATTGAGGTGTATTATCACTATGTCAGGGAGAGACTCTCAGCAGGAGAGATCAGCTTGGCCTATGTGCCAACACAGGACAACCTCGCCGATCTTTTCACAAAGGCGCTTCCTCGTGAGAAGTTCGAAGCTTTCCGCAAAGCTTTGGGCTTGCTCCCCTTTGTGGACTGATCTACTTCGGGCATGGCACTCCCCTATACATGAATCGTTCACACCATCACTCCCAGGGGGGATTTGTTGCCATATATATATATATATATAGGCAGTGATGTGTGTAAACACACTTAAGACCGCCGGGGCACTTTTTCCCTCTTTAGGAGGTTTTTTCCCCCGGCTTGTATAAACGCCCATCCTTCTAGGGCTAACTTATCTTTTGTACATTGACACTTAGGACCGCCGGGGCACTTTTTCCCTCTTTAGGAGGTTTTTTTCCCCCGGCTTGTATATACGCCCACCCTTCTAGGGCTAACTTATCTTTTGTACATTGACACAATCTAATTTTTTGTGTTGTGTGCATTCTTGCTTCTTCTTCTCCAAGCTTTGTGTGCTTTCCTGCAACCCTAATTCCAACAAGTATGGGGATATTGGAGGATGAATTCTTTTTAGCAAAAGACTTTATTTAAGAATTACTATCAGGATTCAATGAAAGGTTTGTTGATTTACTATTTGTTCAATGTAGGAAAGCTCTACAAGCTCTACTTACCTAAAATTACCCAGGCGATAAAGTAGATCGAGGAAATTTTTCAAGATAATTTTTGGATTGGCTATGTGATGGATTTGCAAAATGGGCATTCCCATTTGTAGACAAGGATGAATGTAAGATATAACTACCATGCTTTGTTGCAACCTTATTAGAGGCTTATCCAACCAAAGGTCTCTTTGATACATGGATTCAATGTGGAAATGTTTCCTGCACTATTCAAACTTTAGTAAATTGTTCTTGTACTACCTACTACTAGCTCCGTCTCATGTGCAAGAGAGGCAAAATAGAATCTTTTCTATTTCAATGAAAGAAAGGAGACCTAGAAGATTGAATGAGAATGAATAATATATATAGAATGAACTGTGAAAATTTCAACCGGTTAATGTACGCTCCCAGTGCTGAGTCCTTTCCGAGTCCTCCCCCCATCATTTTTCTGATGTGCACACGAGATAAACATCCTCATACACCACCAGCTATACAAAACAAAATTGTCCATAAGCCAACAAAACAAATTCAATATAAGGGTTCTTCTCAAGATACTCAAAATTATTATAAATTAGACCTTTTGATTTTCATCATTAATAAGTAAATCATTTGCCCATACATTGATTGTTGAGTCAACATCTTGGACGAATAAAGACTCTCCTTTATTTTTACAATTTAACTTTTGCAAGGAGTTTTTACTCTTTCAATTTGTTTTTTCTTTTTGTAAAAAACACTCAAAAAGTAATGTTTCTCAAGTTTTAGATATTATAGTTGTTTTTTTGCAATATAACAGCACAAATAACTTTTGGATATTATTTTACCCTTCAATAAAAAAGGTAGTGGTACCCATGTGTTTCTAAATTAATACTAGACTACACGTTTTTTTATTAATGCTAATTTACACGTTTTTTTATTAATGCTAATTCACGTGTTTTTTGATTGTTGAATTTGTTGATTTATATTTAGCATTCCCTTTATTTTCAATAGGGAGAAAAAGTTACATATTTTAGTTAAAATCCGTACTAAATCCCGATTACTTTTCAGCATTTTCTTTATTTCGATTGGATGGGATAAATAAAAGCACTGCATGTGCCCTTGCCATGGGCTGCGATTCATGATTTTAAACAGGTCTAAAGGTCATTTGAGTTTTGAAGGCTAATGCGTCTATTTAATATACTCAATTGGCTGCGTAATCAACATTCTTAAGAAATTTTCATTAAAATACCTTAAAGATTAAAAAAAAACCAGCCCTTGCAACACCCTGAGAGTTGTTTCACACGAGGGTTGCAAAAATCTCAAAATGGGAGTATTCTGAGAGGTATTTTACATGTGGGTAACAAAAATCTCAGTGTGGAACATCCATGAGAGGACAATGAGTATGGCACAGAAGAGCAAAAGCATGTGTCTGCACATCATCCTGTAGATCTCCCTTCGTCTCGTCGTCGGCGCGACGACGAAATGGCACAAACCTTAACATGGGAGCAGCTCATGCAGAGAAAAGATGTCATCCAGCTCTTCTAGCTTAACCTCTTCCCCCACAGAGCTAATAATGCTTGATGGAGAAGGTGCTGACTCTTGCTGTGTCTGCCTTGATTGCTTTGTACTGCAATGGCCCTTTTTTGTGGCATCATCATCTGTCCTCCTTGATCTCTTCCTCTTTCTTGCCTCCTCTTCTTTTTCCAACAATGGTGCCACCACTTCGAGGGGAAAATTGAGCAGAGCTCGCGCCCCTCGCATCCTAAGGGCTGCCCTGTCATAGGCCATTGCAGCTTCCTCAGCAGTGTCAAAGGTTCCTAGCCACACTCTGGCTCCTTGCTTTGCAGAGTCCCTGATTTCGGCTGCATATTTGCCCCACGGCCGACGCCTAACCCCGCGGAAATGCTTCTTTCCAGAGGTCTTGGAAAGCTCTGTCATGGCATGTGATGTGCTAACAGAGGTAAGATCTGAGGTGAAAGCTAGGGTTTGCTGTGGTAGTGCCATGGAACGTGCTTGCTTTGCTTCATCCATGGCTAGGGTTTGGCCATCAACGAGGCGGGGTGTTCGTGGGACCCATCCGGTCGTGCTCGCTTCTTTGAGCATGCCGTACAACACCATGTCATCTGAATCGTTTTCATTTAATGGCAAGCCAGAGCCTGGCCCAGAGAAGCATGACCTCAAAGAGGTGGGGGTAGCTTCAGAGGCGGGCAGTTTCCATGGGCTAGTAAGCTTGGGAGATTTCTGCAGACAAGGCTGCAGCTGTGCAGCGAACGAGAGAGGGGCCAGGGGCCTGATTCTGCGACAACCACTGCCTGTGTGTTTCTTCTTTGAAGCTTGCTGCCCCAGATTTTCCTCCATTCCTAGAGCTAGACCTTGTTGACCGTTCTGTGCTAGGGTTTCTAGGTTTTCGCCAAACAGCTTGGTTCTTAGAATGGCATGGCCTAACCCCTTGGGGAAGCCTTCCCACCCTGACTCCACGACCTCCTCTTCTCCCAATGCCTCCGATGCCTCTATCTCCTCCTGCTGCTGTTGCTTGGTGGTGTTCCATAGCTGGCCGCAGAAGGAAAGCGCCTCCGGATTTCCGGCTATGGCGACCTGGCCCATTTTCTGCAAGATGGGCTTGAGCTTTCGAATAAGGTCGACGCCACGGACTCGTCTGCGAGCCCGGGAGGCATCACAATTGCTCATCTCCGGAGAGGCATGGGAAGAGGAGAAAGAAGCGGAGCTGCAAGAGGTGACACAGCCGGAGGCAAGTGATGAACAGGGGGAGGAGGAGGGGCAGTCATCAGAGGGGGAGAGGAGGGGGAGAGGGGAGGTGAAACCCATGTCCGAGGCAGGGGCGCAAGCAGAGAGAGAGAGAGAGAGAGAGGGAGGGAGGGAGAGGGGGAGGAAGGAAAGCGTTGAATGGTTTCAAAGTCTCTGCTGCTGCTGCTGCTGCTGCTTTTATTAAGGAAAGATGTTTCTGCACGAAACTCGCTTTCTTCTTTAAAAAACTTTACCTCGTCTCTCTTTCCACGAAAGCTCGAAACTGACACTGTCGGGTCCACTCACCCTCTGCCACATAATCTCTGACGTCCCCAAGTTGACCACGTGCCACAATTGCTCCTCTTAACAAAACCTGCATGCCATTTTCATGCTCATTTGGTGGCAATTGCCTCTTCTTCACGCATTTGTAAAATGCTTCCCCATTTGGCATCAACCACTTGGTACTCACTTCTAGAAAAAAAAAAAAACTGTCCTTTAGTGTAATGACTCAGCCACCCGTCCTTTAGTGTAACGACTCAGCCACCCGTGCTTCGTCCATCTTTTGAGACTCCAAGTTCAAATTCTACCCAAACCTCCTCTTCCCCTTCCCGAACCTCCAAATTTTTGTCACGTGGCAGCTTTCTGAAACTCTTCCTTATTAAGAGATGTTCACAGCTCAGATTGACACAAACTAGAAATCGGTTGTCATTTTTCCCAGTCTTGAATTTAAAGATACAAAATTTCAGTCATAAAATCGATTAAACGGTGTATTTTCTCAATAAAAACATATACAAATTTTCACAATTTTAGTTATGAAACCGATTAACCAGTGTATTTTTTCTATAAAAACCAGTTGAGCTTGAAGGTCATCCTTTTTCTCACTAGTTAGAAAAAAAAAGTTTATTTCTAACACTGAGAGTCCCACTGCCCACTTGCAAAAACAAAACAAAACCCTCCAACATGTAAAGCCAAAGTTAGAGCTCACAACTTGCAAAATGGTTGAAAAAAATCCCTTTTCCATTGAAAGGAATGGGATGGTTAACGTAGCAAAATATAAGATTATCGTCCTCATGTGCTAGTCTTGAAATTTGAAGGGTGACCTCAAAATTGAACTAACTAAGTATCCAATATATATATTTGGCCAAGTTCACAATGCAAAAGCCAAAGTTGGAGCTTGGAACCTACAAAATGGTTGAAAAAAGCCCTTTTTCATTGAAAGGAGTGGGATGGTTAATGTAGAAAAATATAAGATTATTGTCCTCATGTGCTAGTCCTGAAATTTGAAGGTTGACCCCAAAATTTCATTTGCAGGGCTCATATTAAACCTATGTTTCCATGTAAAGAATTAATACTATTTTTTCTTATTCTCATGAAGGATAAACCTTGAAAGGTACAATCGAGTTCAAATTCTGGAGTAATGCTTATATTATCAGTGTGTGCTTACAAAAGTTGTAAAAGAATTAGCAAAGGAGATTATGCCCCCCAAATTTTTCATCATGAGCTCTTGCATGATCACTAGCGTTTGTCAAAATACAAGATCAATCAACTACCTTTTGATATGTGCCAATCTGCTATCTTTTAATATGTGTCAAGCTTTTGTACTATTCTATTGGTTCCTTATCAATTGTACAATTTTTACTATTAATTGCAACCATGTAGTATAATGGCTAACATTGGAATTTATGGTTGCCAAGAAAAATGATAACAATGGAGAGTGAGACCTATTTGGCAAGATCCTTCGTAGTACAAGAGGCTGGGAAGAAACAACTACTTATGTCTCTTTCAGTGGGGAAGGGTTTCCACTTGGAAGAGGCTGGGAAGTGGTAAAGGGCTTCCACTTGCAAGGTTGATTTTTTACGGATCCCATTCAATATGAAGGAAAGCAGAAAAATATTGAACTTTTTTTGAGGACTTGATGTATTTTTTTATGGCCCATAGAATTTATTGGGTGTTGACGGCCACAACGCACATAAAAATGGGCATGACAACCTTAAAAAATCAAGCTTAGCTCTAAGTTTTACAACACCTAAAGTAAAGTCCATGATGTGGAGGTTCCTTTTGAAATAGTATGGCCCTAACTTTGACTCATTGATGTGGCCTTAGCCCCTACCTATGACTCATCGTCGCTCTGGCTGCTAACTATGACTAATTGATGATGTGACCCTGGCCCTGCCCCAGCCCTTGACTATGACTCATTGTCAATTGATGTGGGTCCCTAATTCTAACTAATTAGGGGGAATGGACAATTACGGAGCAGTGTTAGAAAAAACAAAAAAAGAAATTTTCTAACCTGTCAATTAGGAGAGGTATTTTACCTTTGCCTGTTTTTTCTACAAATCGATCAATTTTTTTAAAACTGAAATTCTCAAAATCTTGGCCAGTTGATTTCAAGGCAAGGAAAATTTCAATCGGTTTTTTTGAGTGGTCTACGCATGAGTACAACACTGCCAAAAAACGATAATATTTTGGGCACTTTACACGTTTCTTACAAAAAATTGACATTTAGAAATCAAGTATAATCTGTTCAGAAGGCCTTATCCTAGGGGTCATTTTAAAAAAAATTTAAATTAAGGTTTTGAGGGGCCAATCAGATTCATCCAAATGTGTGGAGAAGATAAATAGAAGAAATAAAGAAAATCCCCCCAAAAATGAGTAAATACTCACATAAGATGAAGAGTGGACTAAGGACCAAGGAAATACTCACATAAGATGAAGAGTATGGACTAAGGACCAAAGGAAATACTAAAAAAATAGATTTTTGACACCTCACAATGGGAATTCCCCCCTCATGAAGGAGGCGCCTATTTCACATGTGTAGTGGAGTTTTAGATTATAAAAAATTGAGATATTTCATCTCTCCTAATTCAAGTCTAGTTCCAAAAAGTAAGCTAAACTGACCTAAAAATGGTCAAAAATTGACCAAACTGATCTGAAAAATTCTAGAATCGGTTTGCTTGGTTAAGAGCTTACTTTTTCCTATAAATAGAAGCCTCCCCCTTTGTTGAAGCTTAATAGTGTTTTATGCACTGTTACTCTACTCCTCCCAAGAGCCAAGAACTGTGAATTTCTTAATAATTCACTAGTTTTTTACCATTCCCTCTTCTAAAGATTTGGCGGCCACTCTTGTTGCAAACAAGAGTAGATCCCTCAAACCATCAAGCCAAAGGAAAGCTCCCAGAATTCATGTAAGTTAGAAATCTTATATTTAAGTTAGAAATCTTATATTTTTCTTTACTCTTTTAATGGTTTTCTAATTTTTGTTTTGTTGAAATGATAATCTGATGCTATGCCTTGCTGGAAAGGCTTTCCCCCCTCTCTCATTGTTAAAATCAGCTCTTCTTTAACCTAGTTAAGTGATCTAATAGTTGGAATTAAACTTTTCATATTGTTTCTCTTTTAAAAGTGAAAATTGATTAGTTTAGAGTGCTAAAAAACAATTGGGGTTAATTTCTAAGTAAATTAAAGTAGGAAAAATTGAAAAATGGTCAGCCATACAAAGGAGGTTATGGCAAAATTTTCTAAAATTTTGTGAAATAAGTTTCATCTTTTATTATTCTAAAAGAATAATCCCTTCGTTTGTGTATTCTAAAAGTGTCATTTTCATTCTATGCATTAAAAAATGCATAGTAGAAATATATTTATTCTAAAAGTGTTATTTCCATTAGATATAAATTCTATGCATAGAAAGATGCATATTGGTTATTTTTTTAATATAAAAGAGTGATTTTCATTAGATATAAATTCTATGCATATAGAAAGATGCATATTGGTTATTTTTTATTATAAAAGAGTGATTTTCATTAGATATAAATTCTATGCATAGAAAGATGCATATTGGTTATTTTTTTCTATTATAAAAGAGTGATTTTCATTACATATAAATTCTATGCATGGAAAGATGCATATTGGTTATTTTTTAATTATAAAAGAGTGATTTTCATTAGATATAAATTCTATGCATAGAAAGATGCATATTGGTTAATTTTTTTAATTACAAAAGTGTTACTTTGATCAATATTGATTTTTATGCATAAAAGAATATTTTTTATTATAAAAGTATTACTTTCATCAAAATGAATTTTTATGCATAAATAGATGCATAAAAGAATATTTTTTATTATAAAAGTATTACTTTCATCAAAATGGATTTTTGTGCATAAATAGATGCATAAAAGAATAATTTTTATTATAAAAGTGTTACTTTCATCAATATTGATTTTTATGCATAAATAGATGCATAAAAGAATATTGATTTTTATGCATAAATAGATGCATAAAAGAATATTTTTTTAATTATAAAAGTGTTACTTTCATCATTATTGATTTTTATGAATAAAATGATGCATAAAAGAATTTTTTTATTATGAAAGTGTTACTCTCATCATTATTGATTTTTATGCATAAAATGATGCATAAAAGAAATTATTTTTAATTATAAAAGTGTTACTTTCATCAAAATGGATTTTTATGCATAAATAGATGCATAAAAGAATTTTTTTATTATAAAAGTGTTACTTTCATCATTATTGATTTTTATGCATAAAATGATGCATAAAAGTTTTTTTTAATTATAAAAGTATTACTTTCATCAAAATGGATTTTTATGCATGAATAGATGCATAAAAGAATATTTTTTATTATAAAAGTATTACTTTCATCAAAATGGATTTTTATGCATAAATAGATGCATAAAAGAATAATTTTTATTATAAAAGTGTTACTTTCATCAATATTGATTTTTATGTATAAATAGATGCATAAAAGAATATTTTTTTAATTATAAAAGTGTTACTTTTATCATTATTGATTTTTATGCATAAAATGATGCATAAAAGTATTTTTTTATTATAAAAGTGTTACTTTCATCATTATTGATTTTTATGCATAAAATGATGCATAAAAGATTTTTTTATTATTATAAAAGTGTTACTTTCATCAAAATGGATTTTTATGCATAAATAGATGCATAAAAGGATTTTTTTATTATAAAAGTGTTACTTTCATCATTATTGATTTTTATGTATAAAATGATGCATAAAAGAAATTTTTATTATTATAAAAGTGTTACTTTCATCAAAATGGATTTTTATGCATAAATAGATTTTTTTAATTATAAAAGTGTTACTTTCATCATTATTGATTTTTATGCATAAAATGATGCATAAAAGAATTTTTTTATTATAAAAGTGTAATATGGGTAAATGAATTAAGTAAATAAAGAAAATTTTACCGTTTCATATTTTCTAGGATGGTAATGAGAAAATTCAAAAAAACTATCGAAGTCAGAATTTTAGATGAATGACTAATTTATTCCTCATAGGAATTCGTGTTTAATTTTGAATTCAATAAAGTAGTAATTGAATTATTACCTTCGAGAAAGATAGATCAAGGAGGAGGAGGAGAACCTTTCCAAACTCAAACCCTGAATCAGACTATGACCAAGACATAACTTCTTCGTCAGTTTCAAGAATAGACGATGTGACCAGTTCAGTAATCTACACTCAAATCACCCACCGAATCTGAAACTAAGTTGAGACCTTTGATTTTGATATGAGGATCAAGATTACAGAATTCAAGGAATTCTGCTTGGGAATCCAGACCTGTGATCTAGAAGTATTGGGATACAAATTTAAGAAATACTCATTGTATTCAAAAGAAAATCAAAACTGAAAACTTGCATAGAAACCCTATTTTCTTAAAGGACTGTCTTACGCCGCCAGAATGATGGAGGGAGCATTTGGTATATGTGTGTTCTAAGGGAAGCTCGGTCGCAACAGCTGGCGGCAAAGGAAGGCTCACGCGAAAAAAACTTGCCCAGGTCTTGACTAGCGTGGGTATGGTGTAAAATGGTGTGCTTCCAGTATGATGGGCGAGGGCCGACGAAGCGGTCCCTGAGTGAAGTGCCAGGATACCTAAGGAGGATCCTGGAGGGTTCTGACCAGGTGATGCACGGGCTCGCGGTGCTTAGGACAACCATGCGTATGTCGTGGAAGATATATATATGTATGATGACGGGATAATTATTTTAATCTGTTACTGGATCTCGTTGCTGAACTGCTGGTCTCAACGGAGAGTCCAGAGTGATACTGTTTTGTGAGAAACAAGGATTGAATGGAAATTTTTGAGTTTAGATATTTGTACCCAGTAATTATTTGTCAGTGGATTGTTTTATAAATTAAAGTTTAAAGAGGAGTGTGTGAGTATCTGTATTCTAAAGCAAAAGTTAAGAAAGGCTTTCAATTATGGGTGGGTGAGTACTTGTCTGGTTCTACTATTCCAGTGATTGGGTGGTGGCTAACCCATGGGCCAAATATGTGAACTAACAAGGATTGCACCAACATGTGAACTAAGTAGCATTGGAGTCCCATTGGGAGAATAACACTTGTTTTCCAAATAGTGAAGTGGAGATATTTTTTATTTACTTTGAATAATTTGAAGGGATTTATAATCAAAACCCATGAATTATGAAACCTTCAACTCTAAAATTTATCCCAATTTTTTTTAAAATAATTTTATTTATTTTTAATAATTTTTAATTAAAACCTACGAATTATGAAACCTTCAACTCTAAAATTTACACATTTTGAATTTCAAAAGTGCAAAATAAATATGTTAAAGGTGTTTATACCTCAAACCTTCTAGAATCCACGAGTTTTAAATACATTGAAGGTGTGTATACCTCAAACCTTCTAGAATCCACAAATTTTAAAACCTTCATCTAAAAGTTTTCGCATATTTTTAAAATTCTCATCTGTAAAATACATTATAACATGATTTTTCTTGCATGCTACATTGGACACAACAAATTGTGTGAAAAACAAATCTGAGGTTATTTTTCAGGGGGGACACTCTGCAAAACCACTATGTAGCATGTGTGTTCAAGGGTATTCAAAAAACCCCTCTACTTATAAATTTTTAAATTTTAAAGACACCCCTTTTGTACCAAAATTTTCACCATTTCAATTTAAAATCCCCCTTATGTATATAAATTTTATGTAACTCCACAAGGGAAAAAAAACCCCTTTTGTTGAACTCACGTGCTATCTTAGATATTTTTTAGTGACCCCTCCCCCCGGCTACTTGTGGAGATTGCCATGGAGTTCCCTTTTATTTATGATGATAATGATTATTGTTATTATAGAGAGATCTAGAATGGACACACTACAAATCATGCACAACTCCTATAGGACCCTTGGATATTGTAGCAACAAAATCAAGAGGGTTCAAATGAAGAAGAAGAAAATAGGTGAAAGATAAGAATCCTAATTACTTCCTTATCAGGTTCTCTAATCACTTACTACTAACACCAGCTTTAGGAGCAACTTAAAAATTAAAGAGTTAGGGTGGTTCATAGTAAGTTATTAATGGCATGTCTAAATAAATATTTAATCACACTTAATTGAACACAATAACCAACATAAATAAGAGTAATCTCATTGTAGATTTAGACTAAACATAAACTTGGTTTTACATCGATTTATAGCTCAATGCCTCCAGATCCACTAATTACTTCAAGATTACTCCATCAAATCCTAGAATGCATGCATAATTCCCAAACCATCTCATGCTATCCTTGATTCTCTCCATTAGACTATGTGGCCCCATGACATCATTAAGTACACATCATTGTATAGATCATATGAAATCTCTCACCTTTTTCACTTTTTGCATTCATCTCTCACCATATAACCTTAGATAAAATTAACCATCTATTAATTTGAAGAGCACCCTTGCCTTTCCTCACACAATAGAACACAACTCCCCTCAAATAACAGATGTCAAAACATATAACACTAATTTAAAGAGAACCCTTGCCTCTCCTTACACAATTCCATAGGAGAACACATGCCTTCCCCTCAACTCACAAATGCCAAAACATATAACATTAATGAACCTTCACCACAATTAACCATTCAAACCCAATATTTCAACATTACACTACCCTAAAATAGGTTAATAAGAAACGAGGATAACACTTCTTATGTATCTTAAAATTTTATTTAGCTACATAAGCCCACCCCTTACACCCCTTTGTGTTTGCTAGATATCATTGCAAGCTTCCTTTCTATTTTAAGCTTTTAGCCCAAGGCCATTATTATAAGTTTTTAAACCCATTTTGGGTTAACTAGACACTCTCTCACCACACATGAGAATAGTAATAAGTGTCATGAAAAACTACTATAAAAGTTAAAAAGGTTCATTTAGTTAATTTATGAGTTTTGGGTTCCCAAGTGTGAATAAGGGCCAATTATATATAAGACACTATCTCATAATGAATGGACACAATCGGCCTTTGTGGTAATTGAGTTCTCTAAGCTATCTACTTGCTCTTTGCTCCTTTCTATCTATGTGTGTGTAAGACAAAGACAAAGAGTTGAGATTAGAAGTTACATTGATTATTAGTACTATATGTTCCTATATACTTATTCTTTGCTCTTGTGTGTGTGTGTGTGTGTGTGTGTGAGAGAGAGAGAGAGAGAGAGAGAGAGAGAGAGATGAAATTAGAGGTCAGATAAATTCTTAGTGCATGTTCCTACTTATGCTTTATGTGAGAGAGAGTAGATAGAGAGTCCTTACAAGAGAAGAAGTAGCTTCCTTGGTGGCAACTTGGAGGAGAGGGGTTATTTGGTGCCAATTTTTTTTTTCACTTTTACTTCAAGTTTATGTGAATAAATAGGTTTTTACTATAAGGAGTAGCCCACTCCTAACTAAATCTATTGATTGATTGTAATAAATTGTCTAGTTGTACTCTATATTTTGCGGAAGAACCCTTTCAGTAATATAAAATACAATTTCCAATATATCTTTGCCAATTGTTTTGTTTTACTTTTATTTCAAGTTTATGTGAATAAAAAGTTTTGACTATAAGGAGTAGCCTAGCCCTAGCTAAATCTATTGATTGATTTTTCTATCCAAACACTAACTCATAAGCAATAAAACAATAAGTCATAAGTAATAAAACTTAGTAAAACTCTTGGAATTGACATCTAGTAAAAGTGAGAGATTAGAAGTTAAGGATAAAATTTAACTCTTAGACTATGATTTTTATAATAGTTCACTACTTAGTGTATTGTAGGGAGAGCTTGAGTTCCTTACAAAAGAGAGCAGGACACAATGAGAGAGATAGATGGCTGAATTTTCTTCTATCTTCGATTCTCTTTTCTACAACCATAAACTAAAGAGATAAGAGTATATACTATAAGAGAAAGTACTCTCCTACTATAACATGGTTGGTCCATATGTGAACTTGATTGTATGAGCTAGTACTATAACTATGCCATACTCTAGTAATCCAAATATGGTTATCACATAGCATGTCATCCACTAGTGGCATATCAACCATAATCTCACCAACCATGCCAATGGCATAACTGCAAAACTATCACCCAAGCGAGTCTCATCAATGTCCACAGTATTAGTTGAGCTCAATGTCTCAACACTCCCCCTCGAGCTCAACTCTATACATTGTACTCCAAGTAGCTCTATGCTACTTATGTTGCTATAATAAATGACAACAACCCTATCACAAGCTCATCCATATCACCAAGTAGCTTCTAAAACCAAGCTACCTCACAATTTGCTATAGCAGTGTGTCCATGTACTCTACCTCTGTACTCGACAAGGCAACTGTTGGTTGTTTCTTATAGTTCTAACTCTCAAAATAGCATTCCCAAAAGAAAACATAAAGCCATTGGTAGATCTCTTGTATGCGACACTACTAGCCCAATCAGCATCTGTGTACCTATGTATGGCTATATCTCTATGCCAGCCTCATAATAATTCCATAATCGAATGTGGACTTTATGTACCTGAGAATCCGTCTAGCCACATCCAAGTGTGACTTCGTGGTGGGGGCTTGCATAAATTGACTCACAAGTCCAACAACATAGCTCAAGTTTGGCCTATAAATGGTTATGTAGATCAAGCTACCCACTATGCAACTGTGCATATTGGGGTCCTCCAAAAGCTCACCTATATCTACGAAAAGCTTTTTGTTCTACTCCAATAGTACTAAAATAGGTTTGCAACCTATCATATCATATATGCACAACATGTGCAAGCCGTACTACCTCTATAACAATAATATGGGCATAAGGTGATCTAATTGCCTCTATACCCAAGTGTTACGACCCTTACATGCGACAACACGTCGGACACGTATACACACTGTTATGCGAGATTTACACGCTAGTAATACATTGAAAAACCAATGGCAGCATACTATTACACATCATTGCTTATAATAATAAGTGTGAACGGGTAATGTTCATGGGTGACGATTGTAAGCCAAAGACCAAGTGATGTGTAGCATGAAGATACTAGCAGGGACACAAGAGGGTACGAGAATATGGTGTGTAGCCAGAAAGGTACACACTGGATACTTGGGGTCAGTGGTATATATAATGGCTGGGTGGTTAAACATGGTATGCCAAGCTAAGTTTGTGTTTGCTAGTTTTAAGTTCATCTTCTTCTCTCTTACGTTTTTTTGCATGAGACTAGATACAAATACCAAGTGGTGAAGGTTTGATATTTGGTATGAGAGCTTAGCCTTTGGTTGAGTTGCACTCATTAGCATGAGAACCAATCATCCTCACCCTTTGCAAGGTGCATCCTCTGAGGTCCTCTAAGGAGGTCTCTACTCTCTCCAGTCTACCATGAAGCCCGATAGAGAAGGTGAGTAAGGTGGAGCTCTCGTCTCCTCCATGAACTACCCGGGGTATACGGTACCTAGTGAACACTCCTAAAAAGGAGGAAGATCCTGGACTCTGATACCAACGTAATTCAACAAAAAGAGTTGAGCATAATCTTGTCACGCACTTGAACTTTCCATCGAGCTGTGTGTAGCCGATAATCGACCGTCACCTGCAGCCTTTGTGGCCAAGCCACAAGCACCTAATAAGGTGCTTGCTAAGCCACACAACTTCTCTCCATCACAACAACCACGCCATCGCCTTCGCCGTTGTCAACAGCCAGCGCAGCGCAGGACAAGAAAGAAAAAAATCCCACGAGTTTTTTATTTTAAAAAAAAAACGCTTATTCCACATAAAGAAATCAAGCTCTAAGGTTCTTTCTTTCAAAGGTTTCCAAGAGGAGGTTCATACTTAACAATTTTTCTTTTTGGGGGTTTGTTTGTTGAAGTTGTTGGCCAGATCTTAGAAATTGTTGCTCTTCACGGCTTCAAACTTCATCGGTTCCAACATTCACACAACCAGGGGGCTCACTTATCCCTACTCGTTATATTTTTCGCCATTTGGTGTTTCTTGCATATTTGTTGGTTAAAAATGGATTCCAAGCACTCCGCCCCACAATCACCCGAGTATGTCCCTCTTCACCAACAAATGCATGATTTACGGGAACAAATGAATTTATTTATGAATGATATATGCACCATGATAACACCTATAGTACATGATTTGAAACCACCAAAGTACATTGGCACTTTACCTTCTTGCACGATTGGTGCAACAGATCAGTGGCTTTCTAAGTGGGAGCAATGCTTTTCTTTATGTGATATCAAAGTTGAGCACATTAGAATTCAGCACGCTACATATAATTTATAAAATGTGGCTCATTGTTTGGTGGAGGAAAATTCAAAAGGAAAAGATAATCCCGAATACACCAAGGCTATCATATCCTGACTCTGGGAGAGTTCAAGAATGCTAGATAGATTCGGGGTATCCATCTATAAATTCCAATTCAATTTATGAGTTTTCAATTTTTGAAGTTCCTTCAACATAATATTAACAAAGCGAAAACATTATTTCCCAGATTTACTTTAAAATTTTTAAGCAATTTCTGCTGCTGTTACGTAAATTTCAACAGTGCTCTGATACCAACTGTGAGATCCCACTGCCCCCTCCGCGCACCGGATTCTCAATTGCTGGCAATGGAAGCAGCTCCCTCTTGCGCGGGGCAGGGCTTCCCACTCGGGGCCTCGCCCTCGAATGTCCGAGCTGGCACGAGACTAATCTGGTGATCATTCCAAAAATCGAAACTGAGAAAATTTTCCATGCCTGGAAAACGGGGATGATTCCACCATTTTGAATTTCTTAACGAATTTTTCTAATGAGGTCAAGACTGAACTAACCTTCATCTGAATAAACTGGATAGAAGGGAAACTATACCAGACTTAACTTGAAAGAATCAACGCTTTTTTCCTAATTGAATTAGGCACAGCCGTTGATCTATTCATTTGAGAAGTCTTCAGGCTTTTAATTAACTACTCTAGTTCTAAGCGTAATCCTATTAATCAACTCTACTGATTCCAGCCTATCCGCCGGCCCATGGGTCAGCCACCACCCAACCACTGGAATAGTAGAACCAGACAAGTACTCATCCACCCATAATTGAAAGCCTTTCTTAACTTTTGCTTTAGAATACAGATACTCACACACTCCTCTTTAAACTTTAATTTATAAAACAATCCATTGACAAATAATTACTGGGTATAGATATCTCAACTCAAAAATTTCCATTCAATCCTTGTTTCTCACAAAACAGTATCACTCTGGACTCTTCGTTGGAGACCAACAGGTCAGCAACCAACGAGATATCCAATAACAGATTACAATAATTATCCTATCATCATACATATATATATATCTTCCACGGCATACGCATGGGTATCCTAAGCATCGCGAGCCAGTGCATTGCCTTGTCAGAACCCTCCAAGATCCTCCTTAGGTGTCCTGGCACTTCACTCAGGGACCGCTTCGTCGGCCCTCGCCCATCGTACTGGAAGCACACCATTTTACACCATACCCAGGCTGGTCAAGACCTGGGCAGGTTTTTACCGCGTGAGCCGTCCTTTGAACACTCCCTGCCAGCTGTTGCAACCGAACTTCCCTTAGAACACACATATACCAAATGCTGCCTCCAGCATTCTAGCGTAAGACAGTCCTTTAAGAAAACATGGCTTCTATGCAAGTTTTTAGTTTTGATTTTCTTTTGAATACAATGAGTATTTCTTAAATCTGTATCCCAATACTTCTAGATCACAGGTCTGGATTCCCAAGCAAAATTCCTCGAATTCTGTAATCTTGATCCTCAGATCAAAATCAAAGGTCTCAAGTTAGTTTTAGATTCGGTGGGCGATTTGAGTGTAGATTACTGAACTGGTCACATCGTCTATTCTTGAAACTGACGAAGGAGTTATGTCTTGGTCATAGTCTGATTCAGGGTGGTTTGAGTCTGGAAAGGTTCTCCGTGATCTATCTTTCTCGAAGGTAATAATTCAATTACTACTTTACTGAATTCAAAATTAAACAAGAATTCCTATGAGGAATAAATTAGTCATTTATCTAAAATTCCGACTTTGATAGTTTTTCTGAATTTTCTCATTACCATCCTAGAGAATATGAAACGGTAAAATTTTCTTTCACAGAGTATTTACTCAATTCATTTACCCATATTCATGGGATTTGAACAAGGATTAAAGAGAACTCTTATTTTGATATAAAAATTATGTATGCATCTATTTATGCATAAAAATCCATTTTGATGAAAGTAACACTTCTATAATAATAAAAAATTCTTTTATGCATCATTTTATGCATAAAAATCAATAATGATAAAAGTAACACTTTTATAATAAAAAATTCTTTTATGCATCTATTTATGCATAAAAATCCATTTTGATAAAAGTAACACTTTTATAATAATAAAAAATTCTTTTATGCATCATTTTATGCATAAAGATCAATAATAATGAAAGTAACACTTTTATAATAAAAAAATTCTTTTATGCATCTATTTATGCATAAAAATCCATTTTGATGAAAGTAACACTTTAATAATTAAAAAATTTTCTTTTATGAATCATTTTATGCATAAAAATCAATAATAATGAAAGTAACACTTTTATAACTTAAAAAAAATTCTTTTATGCATCTATTTATGCATAAAAATCAATATTGATGAAAGTAACACTTTTATAATAAAATTATTCTTTTATGCATCTATTTATGTATAAAAATCCATTTTGATGAAATACTTTTATAATAAAAAATATTCTTTTATAAATCTATTTATGCATAAAAATCTATTTTGATGAAAGTAATACTTTTATAATAATAAAAAAATTTCTTTTATGCATCATTTTATGCATAAAAATCAATAATGATGAAACTTTTATGATAAAAAAAATCTTTTATGCATCTATTTATGCATACAAATCCATTTTGATGAAAGTAACACTTTTATAATAATAAAAAATCTTTTATGCATCATTTTACGCATAAAAATCAATAATGATGAAAGTAACACTTTTAGAGTAAAAAAATTCTTTTATCCATCATTTTATGCCTAAAAATAAATAATGATGAAAGTAACACTTTTATAATTAAAAAAATATTCTTTTATGCATCCATTTATGCATAAAAATCAATATTGATGAAAGTAACACTTTTATAATAAAAATTTTTCTTTTATGCATCTATTTATGCATAAAAATCCATTTTGATGAAAGTAATACTTTTATAATAAAAAATATTCTTTTATACATCTATTTATGCATAAAAATCCATTTTGATGAAAGTAATACATTTATAATTAAAAAAATAATCTTTTATGCATCATTTTATGCATAAAAATCAATATTGATCAAAGTAACACTTTTGTAATTAAAAAAATTAACCAATATGCATCTTTCTATGCATAGAATTTATATCTAATGAAAATCACTCTTTTATAATAAAAAATAACCAATATGCATCTTTCTATGCATAGAATTTATATCTAATGAAAATCACTCTTTTATAATAAAAAAATAACCAATATGCATCTTTCTATGCATAGAATTTATATCTAATGAAAATCACTCTTTTATAATAAAAAAATAACCAATATGCATCTTTCCATGCATAGAATTTATATCTAATGAAAATCACTCTTTTATATTAAAAAAATAACCAATATGCATCTTTCTATGCATAGAATTTATATCTAATGGAAATAACACTTTTAGAATAAATATATTTGTACTATGCATTTTTTATGCATAGAATGAAAATGACGCTTTTAGAATACACAAACGATAGGGATTATTCTTTTAGAATAATAAAAGATGAAACTTATTTCACAAAATTTTAAAAAATTTTGCCATAATCTCCTTTGTATGGCTGACTATTTTTTAATTTTTTCTACTTTAATTTACTTAGAAATTAATCCCAATTGGTTTTAAGCACTTTAAACTAATCAATTTTCACTTTTAAAAGAGAAAAAATATGAAAAGTTTAATTCCAACTATTAGATCACTTAACTAGGATAAAGAAGGGCTGATTTTAAGAATGAGAGAGGGGGGAAAGCCTTTCCAGCAAGGCATAGCATCAGATTATCATTTCAACAAAATAAAAATTAGAAAACCATTAAAAGAGTAAAGAAAAATATAAGATTTCTAACTTACATGAATTATGGGAGCTTTCCTTTGGCTTGATGGTTTGAGAGATCTACTCTTGTTTACAACAATAGTGGCCACCAAATCTTTAGAAGAGGGAATGGTCAAAAACTAGTGAATTATTAAGAAATTCACAGTTCTTGGCTCCTGGGAGGAGTAGAATAACAGTGCATAAAACACTATTAAGCTTCAACAAAGGGGGAGGCTTCTATTTATAGGAAAAAGTGAGCTTCAAAAAAGGGGGAGGCTTCTATTTATAGGAAAAAGTGAGCTCCTAACCAAGCAAACCGATTCTAGAATTTTCCAGATCAGTTTGGTCAATTTTTGACCATTTTTAGGTCAGTTTAGCTTACTTTTTGGAACTAGACTTGAATTAGGAGAGAGGAGAGATAAAATATCTCAATTTTTGATAATTTAAAACTCCACCACACATGTGAAATAGGCGCCTCCTTCATGAGGGGGGAATTCCCATTGTGAGAGGTGTCAAAAATCCATTTTTAAGTATTTCCTTTGGTCCTTAGTCCACTCTTCATCTTATGTGAGCATTTACTCATTTTTGTGGGGATTTTCTTTATTTCTTCTATTTATCTTCTCCACACATTTGGATGAATTTGATTGGCTCCTCAAAAACCTTAATTTAAAATTTTTAAAAAATCTGGACCCCTAGGATAAGGCCTTCTGAACAGATTATACTTGATTTCTAATTCACCTTCTGAAAATCTTTTTGAACTTTTGTTTCAGGGGAACTTATTTTAATAAGAAGAGGTATTTTTCCATCCAAAAATATTCAAAATATGAATAACCTCTCTCTAGAACATTTTCTCGCTCTAGGCCAAAACAGGTAGAAACAAGATCTTTTATATTCCTGAAGAGGGATTTGATTACAGCAAAAGATACTGGACATCTTGAGAGGCTGGGGAGGAATCTTATATGATCAAAGGAACTCATACTCAAAGTAGTTTCCCATTTCTTGAAAACTTCCTGCCAAAAAAGAGCCGTGAACTTAGAGTCCCGATCGCTCACAATATCAAAAGGCATACCATAGAGTCTAAACAGTTGCTTGACAAATTGGTAAGCCAATTCCGATGCTTTGATTGTTGTTTTTGTGTGGGAAAAAAGGTAGCCATCTTTGTCAATCTATCCCCATGACTACCCAAATGGCATCGTGACCCCTTCTGGTACGTGGAAGTTCCATAATGAAGTCCATGGAAATACTTTCCCACTTTGGAGACGGAAGACGGAATATCCAAAGGATGTAATAACCCAACAAATTTAAGGAATTCATCCTTGTTTATCTGACATTGATGACATCATACCACATAACTCTAAATAAAATCTTTCATTTTTGGCCAATAGAATGTCCTTCTAACCAAAGCCAAGGTATGTTGTATGCTAGGATGTCCTACCTGATAGTGCATCATGGCACTCAAAGAGGATCATGAGTCTAATTTCCGACACATTTGGCACGCAAACCTTATCATTTCGGAATAAGAGACCATTCCAAAAAAAAGTTTAGTTGGCTTTTCCTTGATTCATCAAGTTTTGATCTACCTCAAAGTTGGACCTTGATTCTGCCAAATTCAAATATTTTCCAAATAAAATATATGTTCAACATTTTTCCCTAAGTGAATTGTACAAGTCGAAAGTAATTTTCATGAAGCTAAGTTCATTAACTTCACCAATTCGACTCAACGCATCAACAATGCGATTCAAGCTACCTTTCTTGTATTAAATCAATAAATCAAAGTCCTGCATCAACTCAACCCATCTGTCCTTTCTATCTTTCAAGTCCGGTTGATCACAAATATACTACAAAGATTGGTGATCTATTAAGACCATAAACTGAGACCTGTAGAGATACTGTCTCCTTGCCTTTAAAGTATAAATGATCGCATACAACTCTTTCTCTTGAACTGGGTACCTAGTTTGTGCATCGTTGAGTTTCTTACTCTCTCAAAGACCACATGCTTCCCATCCTGGAACAAAGCTGCGCCTATCGTAAAATCACTCACATTAGTCTCAACGATGTAAGGCGTACTAGGATCCAGCAAGGCTAACACAGGAGCATCTCAAACTTTATTTTTCAAATTATCGAAAGTTCCCTGTAGCTTTTCATTCCACTCAATCGGAGAATTAGACTTTTTATTTTTACCCTTAAGAAGGTTGGTAAAAGGCACTCTCAACTTTGAATAATCCTTCATAGATTTTTCAAAGAAACACCACGAAACCTAAGAAAAGTCTTAACTGCTTGACTGTACGTGGAACTGGCCATTCCAAAACCTTTTGGATACGATCCAAATCTATACGTAAGCCATCTCAAGAGATCTTATGACCCAAGTATAACAATTCCTTCTTGAAGAAATCACACTTAGATAATTTACAATACAGTTTCTCCTTCCTAAGCTTTCCTAGAACCTCTCTAAGATGATTCTCATGCTCAACCAAAGTTTTACTGTATATCAAAATGTCATCTAAGAAACGACCATGCATTTTCCTAGCAGATCCCGAAGTAAATCATTTATCATCTATTGTCATCTGTTGAAAAGTTGTTGGTGCATTAGTGAGACCAAAGGGTAACACTAAAAATCCATAATGGCCATAAAACGTGTCCTAAAAGTAGTTTTAGGAACATCTTCCTCTACAATACGGATCTGATGATAACCAGTTCACAAATCAAGCTTGTGAAATACTTAGCTCCTTTTGCAACTTATCAATAAGATTATCTAATCTAGGCAATGGGTATTTGTTTTTAATTGTAACCTTGTTTAAGATGTTTGTATACACATCCGCCAAGTATCTTGATCTTTTTTCTTAACCAGGAGAACTGGTACACCCCACTGAGACTTACTTGGTCTAATCTTACCCATCCTCAAGAATTTAACTAGTTGCTTAGCTACCTCATCTTCTTCAATCTGGCTAAGCCAATATGGAGGAATACTAGCAGGTATTGCACTCAGTACTAGCTCAATTTTATGGTCCACCTCTCGTTTAGGAGGTAATCCATGAGGTAACTTATCAAGAAATACATCCTAAAATTTTCTCTTAATGAAATTTAACACTTTACTTTCCCAAAAATCTAAAGAAACAATGTTGACATCAAAATGAACACATGACGACACTGGATCCATTAACCAATTGGAAAAGTTCATAGTTAAAATGATTTTCCATTAACTCAAGCTCATTAATGAAATTTTCCTTGGGTACAACATTTCTCTTAAGAGTAACAAGGTTTCCATTGTGATAGAAAGACATCAAATGTTTGACCCTAGTCAACAAAAAAATCTTTATTTTTTTAATGAAACCATTCCATCCCTAAAATGATGTGAACATGACCCAATCTCATGATATGAAAATTAAGTCTTTTCGAGTACAACTGGATGTCTAGCGACATCTCTTCTTGTCCCTAAATTGGACTTGTCTCAAGCCATTTTGACCTTGTACATGTGATCATTCTGAGTGGTTTCCAGCTTCATTCTCTGTTCCACAATGTTGTCAATAAAATTGTGAGTACTATTGGGATCAAATAATATATGAACCTGATGTCCATTTATTGTTCCATAAACACGAAATAATTCGTTTGGACCAAAAACGTCTTTACTGAAATTACAATATAGACATTGGCTTCCTTCAAGATGCATAATATTGACTTTAAAAAATTTTCCTTGAAGTTCTGTAATGTGTACAGATTTCTTTGGTATAAACTTCTTCGGTGCCGCCTTTTGCCTAGGCACTGAAGGTGTTGTAGCTCATTTAAAGGATTTCTTGTGTCCCTTTTCTTTGCATTTGAAACATGTGAGATTATACCTACTCACAAATTTCGGCTTCTTGCTGGCGTTGTCAGATTTTTTTGGTTTTGGTGTAAAAACCATCTTTCTTTTTTGTCCACTCTTTGAAAAAGTGAATGTGGATTTATTTTCATTAGACGATCGTTTTGAAGTGTTGGCGCCGACCATTGTCTTATGAAAAACATGAGCTGCCTGAATACCATCCTCAGCCGTTTTGACTTTGCATTTTTTCACCTCGTATTGATAGTCACGAGCTAGACCATTGATGAAAATCCCACATAAGGTATGATCATCTGATTTGGCTTTGGCAGCCAACTGTCTAATAATAGCATGTGCGGTATTTTGGTAAAAAAATATATATAAAATGCTTATTTTAATCATAAAAAATAGAGAAAAATAGCATTTCCACTCACGAAATTTTTCCACAACGTCGATACGTCCATCCAAGTCAAGAAAGACCATGTTCTGACTGCCATATTGACGTTCTCAACACGTAAGACACCAAAATTTTTAAAAAAAATTGCTAGTAAATGTTAAAATTTACTTTAAAATGTAAAAAATTAGAATAATGAGAAAACACTAAGAGGAGAAAAAAGATCAAAAAATTAACTAAAGACTACTCTGATACCACTGTTAAAATGCTAAAGATATCTCTAGCTAATCACTATGCATGAACATACATAATCCAGGCATATACAACCCGACCACCCATGAGCCCAAGGGTTCACACATCAACATAATGAAGAACCACATACCTAACCTTGGTCTCCCATACCACCAAGAAGTATGTCTTCAACCTAATAGTACATAGCCCTAGCATGAAATGGCAAGAGAGTAGATACAATGCTCAACACAAGAGAACATCCCTTGAGAGTGCCCCATGTCCCTATTATATAGGAGAGTTCTCAAGTGACTCTTGAATCTCCATTTCCAAAGTGACTCTTGACCTTTCATTTCTAGAGTGACTCTTGGCCTTCCATTTCCATGTGTGACCCTTGGTTGCCTGACCCTAACCTCAACCCAAGGGTAGGCCTAACCCTAGTCCCACTAGAGCATGCTCCCATGCTCCCATGCTCGTATTCCTAGGATGGGTTAGCCTCCTAGTATATGCACTTGATGTGCACATAACAACGTTGGCTTCCATGAACCAAGTGTAGACTTGTTCCATCCTTGATCATGCACATTGAGTGTCGCTTGAGCGAAGGAATAGATTCCTATTAGAATGACTACATTTCCCCTACGAGATAGAGTTAGGTCGCTCTGTTTGCTTGTATTCTCATATTTCTGAGAGATTGAGGGGTTGTCAATCAGAGACAAGGGGACTTAGCTGCTTATCAAAAGGATCCCCTTGACCCAGCTAGGGTAGGGAACTTATAGCACAAGGCAATATAGTAAACTTCTATGAGATCTATTATTATTCACTTCCATATTTTGTGTTGCTCGACAATATATCTTTACATCCTTTATCTTTAAGCTGCTATTAATTTAGCAGTCATAATTATTTGATTAATCTCCATGTTTGTGATTGACCAATATTCAAGATACTAATCTTGAAATTTAATGGCAAGCTAAAATGGTATTTAATGTTTTCCAATGTAAAATATAGTGAGAAGATTTTTTAATCATTGCTTCAAGTCATAATGACATTAAGTAGGTCTCCTCTTAAATATCAACATCACCTTTAAGCTTTCTAGAGCCATAGGCTCAATTGATTATGACAGTTGAGGTAAGGAATGTGCAAATGAACCATAAGTCAAGTTAGGGAGTTTTGTGTTGCTTAACACATAAGTTTAAGTCCCACTTCTTAAAAATGCTTGAGAAAATTTAATGCATACATTAGACTAGACAAAAGATTGAAGGAGTTACCTGAAAGACATGTTAAAAAGAATCCAAAGACAATGAAAGAATAAATTCCTAAAAAATATAATTTTTACAGAGTAGATTACTTGTGTAGATGCTAATACATACCATTATGGACACATGGTCCTCATCATCCATAAGCCATGCTAAATCAATGACCCTCATGGTTAGATCAAGCTAGGACTAACAAATTTTTAGGATGTAATGTTCTTATTGTGCCATGCTAGGATTGATTGACTGTATCATCTGTTGATATTGTAAACCAAGACATATCTCTTACTAAGATGTTTCAATCATTGATTCTTTAAAAAATGTCATAGCTTCATCATGTCTTTATATTGTAAAACAAGTTATATCTCTTATTGTAGTTGCTATGATCCTTAAAAATTTTCATAGCTTCTACTCAAGACCATATACCTTGCCAAAGAGCGAAGTGTGTAAAATAAATAATAACCCATCTTGGAAGGAAATGTCTTGAAAATGAGGCTACACCCTTTCTAGCTAAAGTGTGTGAGATAAATATGAACTTATCTTGGAAATGCAAGCACAAATGAGTCTACAAACTCTTTAATAATTTGGTGCTATAACAAAACTACCCTTTCTTTTTGCAAGCTAATTATTTTTATTATCTTCCAAGTAAAATCAATAAAACATGTAAATGTTTATGAAAATGTAAACATCTTTTAGGTGGAACATCTAGCAATTGTGTAAATGTGTACCTTTAGAGTTCTTCCATGATTCCTATGTAGTATGTGATATGCTTTTTATTCAGCTCTATACTTTCATGTGAGCAAGTATAAAACCTATACTTTCATTTAGAGTTCTTCCATGATTCCTATGTAGTATGTGATATGCTTTTTATTCAGCTCTATAATTTCATGTGAGCAAGTATCAAACCTGCATTTTATTGATAACCTTAAATATATTTGAAATATAATATGTGTTAAAGTTCTATGCTATTAGACTTTCTTTGTGAAAGGTAGTTCTAAACAATATGTGACTATTTATTAGAGAATAGGTCAAAAAAATGGTGGGGTAAAAGTGATATGGGTTCAAGAAAATATGTAATTGCTTATCTTTGCACATGGATAGAAATATAAGGGATAATCAAGTGAATGTTAAGAAGCCTCCCTTAGGCTTTTTGCTCCTCTCTCTCTCTCTCTCTCTCTCTCTCTCTCTATACATATTATATAAATAAACAAATATGTATATGTATATGTATATATATGTATGTATGTACGTATGTATATTACATATGTACACACACACACACAACACACACACACATATATATAGTGTCACATATATCTCCCCTACCTCATGGAGTAAAGGGGAGAAATGTCTCGTAGGGTGGTTTAAACTCCTTTAGTTTTTGGAGATAGTAGAAGCAAATGGAAGGGAAGCTTGGTTTGCAAAGTTCCCAAGCTTCCAAAGTTAACCTCACGAATGAAAATATAAGGAATGGAGTTATAACTAGAATACACATAAAGAAAACAACCTTTTATATAGAATAGCATTATTTTAATCTTAAAAACCAAATCCTTCAATTGAGATGATTTTGTAAATATTGTAAATGCACTTCCATAAACTAGCCTCAATAAAAGAAACTCTACTTTAAATTTGAGAAGTTCCAACCTCTTAAGGCTTGCTTATAGTGGGCCAAAAGTGAGTGTACAAAGTCTAGGCATTGTTTACACGAGATGAGTTGAGTCAAATTTTCTTTTTGACAAGATTTTGAGAAGCATATGATTTGTTTCAATATCAAAATAAGTAAATGGAATTTTTAGAAACATGGAGTATCAAGTTTAGGTGTCTTGTATATATAGTAAATGACCTCTAGATGAATTTACAAAGGAATATCATGCTATTAATATATTAGAAGCCTAATAATATGTCAAAAAAAACCAGGGAAATATGATGTTACCGTAAGTAGGAAATGAGGAGAAAAGTCTTGGCACGGCTGATCATGGTACCAAATCTCTCAGAGAAGTCCACCTTGTGGTGGTGGCTAGGAGGAGATTCCCAGTGAAGGGTGTCAACAAGGTTGCAAAGTGTGGATTTTGGGAATCCCACCCAGTTGCCCATGCATTTACAAAGAGCCTAGTTTCCTTGGGTAGGCTGTAGAGCTGCTGCTGTGCAGGCCTTTGTGGACATGTGTGGCAATAGAAGTGGCATGGGTGGATGCATGCGTACTGTCTCCTACTTTCATTGACATATCTGCTTCCTGTACCATCCTCTCTCATTCTAGCTTTTCTTGGAGTTTGTGCTTGGCATGGGAACTCCCCACCATCAGCTCCACCATCACCCAATCCAATGTGGTGGCAACAAGTAGCTCCTACACACAACACTTATAAAAACTTTCAGTGATATTATTAAATAAGATAATTATGTTAAAAATAAATTTTAAAAACAAAAGGTGCAGATTTGGCATTGAAAATGTCATTTAAAGGGAAAGTATTAAGCAAAATTTGGATTAAAAAAAGGACCCTCTAATAAGTAATTCTATGTCATCTTTTTCTAAAAAAATGGGCTGATAGTTAAACTTTACTCAAAACTTATTGGAGATTATAGATTGGAAATATACTCTTCAAGATATTTCCAATGATATATAGCATGATGGTAAATTTTGTATATTCAAGAAGTTCCCAAATTGGTGATGACATGATCGAATGTAACATGCCATGTCATCACTGATTTGGAAACTTATCATCAATGAGATGACATGGCATGTAACATTCCATGTCATCACCGATTTGGGAACTTCTTGAATATACAAAAATTCCCATCATGCTATATATCATTGGAAAGATCTCAAAGAAAAGATTCACAATCTATACTCTTTGACAAATTTTGATTTGATTTACAAAAATTTAACCATCAACCCATTTTTAAAAAAAGCTAACATGGCATTTCTTAGAGGGCCCTTTTTTAGTCCAAATTTTGCCTAATGAGAGAGGAGAGAAAGAGAGGGAAGGAGAGAAAAAAGGGAAAATGGAATGACAAAAATATGGGGATTACTTTTATAACACTCAGGGGGTGTAAATCCTATGTATCACGTGCATTCTCAAGGGTTATTCAAAAAACCCTTACCTGTGAATTTTTTATGAATAAAATGACCCCCTTTTTCTTCATAAACTTATGGTTTTTTTCTCAAAATTGATTACAAAAATCCTTGGATCATCTATATCATGTGAAACAACTTGACACAAGAGTCAATCCACGATTAGATCAATCATGTGCGATACCTTTATTCTTGTTGTGCAGATAAGAACAAATTCTCTAATGAGACGCTGATAGGAATTTTTTTGGAAGGGCTCCAAAACTCAATTTTACATAATGCCTTACACTCATAGAAACACATAAGGGAGCCCTCCTATCTTTCTTTAACTCAAGTTTGTCTTTTGTGGATGATTGGAGGGCTGGTTAGGAAGAATGGGGATTGCCTTAGCATACCAAATCCTTCAAGCCCATACGGATATGTGTGACTTTAGGGAAGCTAGTGGATCTTGAAAGCACATTGGGCATAAACGTTGGCCCACCGTTGTATCCAAACTCGTTGTGAGAACCATGATATATCATGGGTGGTGTGGCAACTCTTGGTTTACAAGATGGTATCTGTAAGATTCCTCCCCCAACCCCTTTTTGATGTCTAGTATCTTCCCCTGTAATCAATCCCTCTTCAGAAATATAAAGGCCTTGTTCTAACTGTTTTAGCCTAGAGAGAGAAAAATATGCTAGAGAGAGAATATTCAGATTATGAATATTTTTGGATAGAAAATTAACTCATCTTATTAAAATAAGTTCCCCTGAAATAGAAATTCAAAAAGAATTTTCCAATGTGCAATTGGAATTAATTGGAAATAAGTATAAAGAACCTTAGTCTAAGGGTCTAGATTTTCAGAAATTTTTAGATTATGGTCCAATTAAGGTTCCTATGGGCCAATAGCATCAATCCATGTGTAGGGAGGAGATAAATCCAATTTGTAAAAGAAGATACCCAAAAATGAGTAAATGCTCACATAAGATGAAGAGTTGAAAATGTACAAGATTTATTAGTAAAAAAACTATGAGCAATATTAAAAATATGAGATATTTTGGGTATCCAAAAATGAGTAAATGCTCACATAAGATGAAGAGTTGAAAATGTACAAGGTTTATTAGTAAATAAACACATATGTAAGGAAGGGGAGTTCTTTAAAGGAGGTGCATATTTCACATAAGATGAAGAGTTGAAAATGTACAAGGTTTATTAGTAAATAAACACATATGTAAGGAAGGGGAGTTCTTTAAAGGAGGTGCATATTTCACATAAGATGAAGAGTTGAAAATGTACAAGGTTTATTAGTAAAAAAACTATGACACATATGTAAGGAAGAGGAGTTCTTTAAAGGAGGTGCATATTTCACATAAGATGAAGAGTTGAAAATGTACAAGGTTTATTAGTAAAAAACTATGAGCAATAAAATTTTGACACATATGTAAGGAAGGGGAATTCTTTAAAGGAGGTGCATATTTCACATGCTTGAATGAGTTTTAAACTCAAAAATAATGTGATATTTTTATCTCTCATCTCTCTTGAACCAAACCAAATCAAAATGGAACCAAACCGAATCAAAAAGTAACCAAACTAGGTCCAAATCTAGTCCAAATTCAACCAAACTGACTTGGAAAATTCTAGAATCAGTTTGTTTGGTTAGGAGCTCAAATTTTCCTATAAATAGAAGCCTCCCCTTGTTGAAAAAAATATAGTGTCTTATGCTTTGTCACTCTACTCCACCTAAGCCAAAATATATAGTGTCTTATGCTTTGTCACTCTACTCCACATAAGCCAAATTAGATAGAGTCTTATGCTTTGTTACTCTACTCCACCTAAGCCAAATTAGATAGAGTCTTATGCTTGTTACTCTACTCCACCTAAGCCAAAATATAGAGTGTCTTAGGCATTGTTACTCTACTCTACCTAAGCCAAGAGTTGTGAATTCTTTAATAATTCACTAGTTTTTGATACTTCTCTCTTTCTTCAATCCCCATTGGTGGCTCCATCAACATACTAAACCAATTGATTGGTTGGGGGCCTCTACCGTGAATAAAGAATCAAGCAAATTATAGGTAAGTATATTGAATTTTGATCTTTCTATAATTTCTCAATGATTCTCTCTTCTCAACCCCTCTCAAGCTTGAGAAGTTTAATTGGTATGGTTTTTTTTAAATGCGATTGAAGTTAATTGGTGAATAGTAGTGAAGAGTTACATAATTTAATAAATGCTATAGAAGTTAATTTCCATTTATGTTTAAATTCTAATGGTTTTTATGTAATTTCTCTCTCTCACTCAAGAAATGGTCATACTCATGAACCATTCTCAATCCAAATGAAGCTTTTCATAAAGCCTTTCCTTAATCCAAGATTAAGCTATGCTTGAGGCCAAATTAATGGCTTTTTGCTATGCTTTTAGTTTATGCACATTGATGATTCAATCCATTATGGATTGATGACCCAATTAGAGACCATTCTAATTGTTTTCTTAATGATCCAATTAGAGACCATTATGGATTGATGATCCAATTAGAGACCATTATGGATTGATGATCCAATTAGAGATCATTCTAATTATTTCTTTAATAATGAGCTTTATCCCTTAGAAAAAAATTGAGATTTATCAGTCATAGTAGCGGAGCTATGGCAAAATTTTTATAGAAATTACGCATAAAATAAATTCATTCAAAGTATAAAAAGAGGAATTCCTACCATATTCTAGGAACTATCATCCTAGATTAATTAAAAGAATTTTATTATGCATGGAGATGTGGATGTTGCATGTAGATGTAGATGTATGGATGTGAGTGTGAATGTGGAGGTGGATGTATGCATGGGACGTGGATGTATGCATGTAGAAATAGATGTGTAGATGAGGATGTAAATGGAGATGTGGATGGATGCATGTAGATGTAGAGGTATAGATGTAGATGTGAATGGAGATGTGGATGTATACATGTAGATGTAGATGTATAGATGTAGATGTGGATGTGGAGGTGGATGGATGCATGTAGATGTAGATGTATAGATGTAGATGGGAATGGAGATATGGATGTATGCATGTAGGTGTAGTTGTGAATGGAGATGTATATGTATACATGTAGATGTAGATGTATAGATGTAGATGTGGATGTGGATGGGGATGTATGCATGTAGATGTAGGTGTATAGACGTAGATGTGGATGTAGAGGTGGATGTATGCATGTAGATGTAGATGTATAGATGTGGATGTGAATGTGGAGTGGATGTATGCATGTAGATGTAGATGTATAGAGGTGAATGTGAATGTGGATGTGGATGTATGCATAGGGATGTAGATGTATGCATGTAGATGTGAATGTACGCATATAGTTGTGGATGTATGGATGTGAATATACGATTGTGATGTGAGGGAATCTGAAGTGATGAGATAGAAATGATGTGATGGGATGAGTATACATATAAATGGAATATGGAATAAGTAATGTAGATTGAGGAGGGATAATGTGGAAAAATGAAAGTTAAAATAGAAATTGTATTGTAAACTGTTTGTAAATGCTGTTTGTAAATGCTGTCTGTAAATGATTGTTTTATGTCAAGGATGCTGGGGGGAGCATTTTGACCGTCTTGTGATTAAGGTCGTGATGAGAAAGTTGCAACTGCTGACGGGGAGTCAATGAAGGACGTCTCGCGTAGCAAGGTCGGCCGAGGTCTTGACCAGCCTCGGTGCGATTAAAATGGTGAGCTTCCGGTACGGTGGATGAGGGGCCAAGGAAGCGGCCTATGTGTGAAGCGCTAGGTTACCTGCAAAGGATCCTAGAGGGTGCTGACCATACGGTGCTCGGGCTCTGGGTCGCCTAGGATACCCACGCGTGCGTCGAGGAAGATATTGGAACAGAGTTGGAGATGTTTTCTGAAATCGAGCATGGATCTGGTTGATTGACCTTGCTGGTCTTCAATGGATGAGTCCATGGCTCCTTATATGGATCTGTTGGTTGATCTTGCTGATCTTCAACGAGAGTCCATCATGTTAAGTGATTATATTGCCAAGTATTATGGGCTAGGAACTATCGAAACGGCTCCTGAGCGTTCTAGTTGCCAATGATGCCATAGATACTCTGATGAAGGAATGATGGGAAATTAAGAATCAATTGGATAAATTGGAAGATGGTGATCAATGATACTATGGTTTTATTAAAGGATTGTTTTAAACTGGTTGAATCTGGTTGAAAAAGGCAATTTCATATTGGGTGTGTGAGTGGTGTGACTAGTTTTATTTTGCATGAACATCCGGCTAGGGGGCCTTGGAACTCTTTTCCTTGGTACCCGGGACAAAACCTAACCAAATTTTTAATTGGATCCCATCACTACAGTGGTTGGGCGGTTGGCTAACCCATGGGATTGGATGGGGTTAGGCTAGACTGATGGATCCGTAAATCGAGACTCAAACTTTTGTTTTTACGATAGAAAAAAAATAATAATAAATCCCGGACAGAAACTGTTCTATGGATAGGAATCAACGGCTGTGCCTCTTGAATGGGGAAAAAAGCGTTGATCCCAATGATCCAAGTGCAAGTTTCTTCCTTGAACTGACTAAGTATCTTATAGATGTAATCGGATCATCTCGATCAGAAATGATCTTGACTACGTTAGAGTAAAAAGTTATCCTGGTGGAATCGCCCGTGCTTTCCGGTAGAGGAAGTTTTTCCGGGTTCGGTTTTGGAATAACCGACGGATTAGTCTCTTATCCGGATATCCGTGGGCGAGGCCCCGAGTGTGGGACCCCTGCCCCGCGCGAGAAGCGCTACTTCCGCTGCCAGTACCCTGAATCCGTTGCTCGGTGGGAACAGGGATCTTACAGTTGGTATCAGAGCATTTGGTTAATAAAGATCAACTGAGAAGACAAATATATCAAAAATTTATCAAGAGACACAAAAAGATTATAATTGTGTGAGATAATTCATACAATTTGATATTCAAACTGAAATTCGTAATTTGGTAATTGAGTCTTCAGATGGAAGTGCCGCAATTATATAGAATCCCTGACGTGCTTGAGGCCTAGACATGATAGTATTTACCTTATAATTCCAAGGGCCGTGACTACCCATATATACCGAGAGTATACTGCAGCTCTTTATTACTGACAGTATATACGAGTAAATCTAAGACTTGAAATTATAAGTGTTAATGCTATCCAGATGATGATTTTGAATGTGATTGATATGATTTTTAATTCTGTTTGAGAATTGATGAATTGATTTGGATTCTGATTGAAAATGCTGATTGAAAAATGTTGATTTTAAAAATTAGTTGAAATATAATGAAACCACAATGAGGGGGAAAGGGACGAGTCCCTGTGATGATATTCATAACTAGAAAGATGATAACGAATTCAGCAAATCACTATGAGATTAGTGGGTTGTGCTGTCAGATTGCTACTGTTAATACTTGACCGGTAGATCGAGTTAAGGGATGTCAAATTGAGAACTTACTTGACTGAAATTTCCGTGGAGGAATGTTCCGAAGGAAACTTTTCGGTCTAATGGACCATTATCATGTTAAAGATATGAATGATATAATCTGAATGAATTGTTATTTAATGATGAGTTCTATATAAGGGATATTTATCCCAGTGTTCTGTTGGGTTGACTAGAATATAAGGAACCCCAGAATAAAATTGGATCTTAAGAAAAAGAGCTGTCCTCTACCTTGCGAGATGAGGACATCTCGCACTTTTTAAGTGGGGTAGAATGTAAGATTCCTCCCCAACATTCGAAGCATACAGGGGTAAGAATCTTCCTTTCTGATCTTATAATTATTCCCTCTCTAAAATAAAAGAAAGTTTCTGTTTAAAAAAGGAAGACCCTTTCCCTAGAATACTTCTCAGGAGTCCCACCTGTTTTAAGGCTTTAGAACAATGAGTCCAGAAGTGAGAATCGGTGTTTTGGATACCAAGGTTTTGGTTTTCATTCGAGTACGGCCCAAAAGAAGTTCTTTATCTCTTGGGGAGTATAAGAAGTTATCCCCCAGATATTGTGACCCTTATATCTGAATTCAATGAAAGTAGGTGACTTAGCCTACAAGTTTCTTTTATTCCCTCATCTCAAAATTCTTAATGCCTTCTATAGAAAAATGTGTCAAACTCAAATCATGGAAAGACGGTAAAACTTCAGTGGCAAGTTACCGTTGGCTTCTAGGTTACGCTAGCTCCTTCCTTTATATAAGTCGTAATTTTTACTTGCCGCTCACAGTAATCTTACTCCCATCAATCTCCTTTCTTTCTTAATCTCCTTCATGGCTTGGCAACAGGAATTAGTTTTATCCCTGATGATTTCTCACCTTCAAGACGCAAGAGAGTCTGTGAAGAAAGACTTTATAGAACAGTATGAGCGCTCACTTTTTCCTCACCTAGGAACTTCTGTAGCGCAGACCAAATGGCGGACCTATCAAAACATAACTAGGGTAACACCCTGGGGTCAGCAGCACTTTCGTAACAATGTCCGCTTGGCCATGGTTATTGAAGCTTTGGGTTTGGGTCCCCGATACTACTGCGTCATGAGATCAAGGCATCTTGGGTTTTCTGAGCGGGTCTTCTTACTGGCGTGTTTTCTTCCTCATGAGAAGATATGCCTTTATCCCGTTTTTGGCTTGCCTCTCAGAGGTCCTTTTGTTAGATCACCTCATACCACTGAGATAGGTGCGGCAATAACCAGCAGAATCATTCCCATAGATGAGTTACCCTATACTTGTGCAGCTTGTGAGGACTGCTTTTGTGACCATATGATGGACGGGCTTATGGAAGTGTAAAGAGTTCTTCTATCTTTACTGTATAAGTTCCGAGAATGAATAAAGTTTAAATCTTGTTCTTATTTTGAATCTTGCTCTCTTTAAGACTTTTCTTGGTGGTTAATCTTGATTAAAATTTTTCTCTAAATCTCATATTCGTGCATCTTGTAAAATTATCCCAGTTTGCGAGATGAGGACATCTCGCATTTTTTAAGTGGGGTAGAATGTAAGATTCCTCCCCCAACCCCTTTTTGATGTCTAGTATCTTCCCCTGTAATCAATCCCTCTTCAGAAATATAAAGGCCTTGTTCTAACTGTTTTAGCCTAGAGAGAGAAAAATATGCTAGAGAGAGAATATTCAGATTATGAATATTTTTGGATAGAAAATTAACTCATCTTATTAAAATAAGTTCCCCTGAAATAGAAATTCAAAAAGAATTTTCCAATGTGCAATTGGAATTAATTGGAAATAAGTATAAAGAACCTTAGTCTAAGGGTCTAGATTTTCAGAAATTTTTAGATTATGGTCCAATTAAGGTTCCTATGGGCCAATAGCATCAATCCATGTGTAGGGAGGAGATAAATCCAATTTGTAAAAGAAGATACCCAAAAATGAGTAAATGCTCACATAAGATGAAGAGTTGAAAATGTACAAGATTTATTAGTAAAAAAACTATGAGCAATATTAAAAATATGAGATATTTTGGGTATCCAAAAATGAGTAAATGCTCACATAAGATGAAGAGTTGAAAATGTACAAGGTTTATTAGTAAATAAACACATATGTAAGGAAGGGGAGTTCTTTAAAGGAGGTGCATATTTCACATAAGATGAAGAGTTGAAAATGTACAAGGTTTATTAGTAAATAAACACATATGTAAGGAAGGGGAGTTCTTTAAAGGAGGTGCATATTTCACATAAGATGAAGAGTTGAAAATGTACAAGGTTTATTAGTAAAAAAACTATGACACATATGTAAGGAAGAGGAGTTCTTTAAAGGAGGTGCATATTTCACATAAGATGAAGAGTTGAAAATGTACAAGGTTTATTAGTAAAAAACTATGAGCAATAAAATTTTGACACATATGTAAGGAAGGGGAATTCTTTAAAGGAGGTGCATATTTCACATGCTTGAATGAGTTTTGAACTCAAAAATAATGTGATATTTTTATCTCTCATCTCTCTTGAACCAAACCAAATCAAAATGGAACCAAACCGAATCAAAAAGTAACCAAACTAGGTCCAAATCTAGTCCAAATTCAACCAAACTGACTTGGAAAATTCTAGAATCAGTTTGTTTGGTTAGGAGCTCAAATTTTCCTATAAATAGAAGCCTCCCCTTGTTGAAAAAAATATAGTGTCTTATGCTTTGTCACTCTACTCCACCTAAGCCAAAATATATAGTGTCTTATGCTTTGTCACTCTACTCCACATAAGCCAAATTAGATAGAGTCTTATGCTTTGTTACTCTACTCCACCTAAGCCAAATTAGATAGAGTCTTATGCTTGTTACTCTACTCCACCTAAGCCAAAATATAGAGTGTCTTAGGCATTGTTACTCTACTCTACCTAAGCCAAGAGTTGTGAATTCTTTAATAATTCACTAGTTTTTGATACTTCTCTCTTTCTTCAATCCCCATTGGTGGCTCCATCAACATACTAAACCAATTGATTGGTTGGGGGCCTCTACCGTGAATAAAGAATCAAGCAAATTATAGGTAAGTATATTGAATTTTGATCTTTCTATAATTTCTCAATGATTCTCTCTTCTCAACCCCTCTCAAGCTTGAGAAGTTTAATTGGTATGGTTTTTTTTAAATGCGATTGAAGTTAATTGGTGAATAGTAGTGAAGAGTTACATAATTTAATAAATGCTATAGAAGTTAATTTCCATTTATGTTTAAATTCTAATGGTTTTTATGTAATTTCTCTCTCTCACTCAAGAAATGGTCATACTCATGAACCATTCTCAATCCAAATGAAGCTTTTCATAAAGCCTTTCCTTAATCCAAGATTAAGCTATGCTTGAGGCCAAATTAATGGCTTTTTGCTATGCTTTTAGTTTATGCACATTGATGATTCAATCCATTATGGATTGATGACCCAATTAGAGACCATTCTAATTGTTTTCTTAATGATCCAATTAGAGACCATTATGGATTGATGATCCAATTAGAGACCATTATGGATTGATGATCCAATTAGAGATCATTCTAATTATTTCTTTAATAATGAGCTTTATCCCTTAGAAAAAAATTGAGATTTATCAGTCATAGTAGCGGAGCTATGGCAAAATTTTTATAGAAATTACGCATAAAATAAATTCATTCAAAGTATAAAAAGAGGAATTCCTACCATATTCTAGGAACTATCATCCTAGATTAATTAAAAGAATTTTATTATGCATGGAGATGTGGATGTTGCATGTAGATGTAGATGTATGGATGTGAGTGTGAATGTGGAGGTGGATGTATGCATGGGACGTGGATGTATGCATGTAGAAATAGATGTGTAGATGAGGATGTAAATGGAGATGTGGATGGATGCATGTAGATGTAGAGGTATAGATGTAGATGTGAATGGAGATGTGGATGTATACATGTAGATGCAGATGTATAGATGTAGATGTGGATGTGGAGGTGGATGGATGCATGTAGATGTAGATGTATAGATGTAGATGGGAATGGAGATATGGATGTATGCATGTAGGTGTAGTTGTGAATGGAGATGTATATGTATACATGTAGATGTAGATGTATAGATGTAGATGTGGATGTGGATGGGGATGTATGCATGTAGATGTAGGTGTATAGACGTAGATGTGGATGTAGAGGTGGATGTATGCATGTAGATGTAGATGCATAGATGTGGATGTGAATGTGGAGTGGATGTATGCATGTAGATGTAGATGTATAGAGGTGAATGTGAATGTGGATGTGGATGTATGCATAGGGATGTAGATGTATGCATGTAGATGTGAATGTACGCATATAGTTGTGGATGTATGGATGTGAATATACGATTGTGATGTGAGGGAATCTGAAGTGATGAGATAGAAATGATGTGATGGGATGAGTATACATATAAATGGAATATGGAATAAGTAATGTAGATTGAGGAGGGATAATGTGGAAAAATGAAAGTTAAAATAGAAATTGTATTGTAAACTGTTTGTAAATGCTGTTTGTAAATGCTGTCTGTAAATGATTGTTTTATGTCAAGAATGCTGGGGGGAGCATTTTGCCCGTCTTGTGATTAAGGTCGTGATGAGAAAGTTGCAACTGCTGACGGGGAGTCAATGAAGGACGTCTCGCGTAGCAAGGTCGGCCGAGGTCTTGACCAGCCTCGGTGCGATTAAAATGGTGAGCTTCCGGTACGGTGGATGAGGGGCCAAGGAAGCGGCCTATGCGTGAAGCGCTAGGTTACCTGCGAAGGATCCTAGAGGGTGCTGACCATACGGTGCTCGGGCTCTGGGTCGCCTAGGATACCCACGCGTGCGTCGAGGAAGATATTGGAACAGAGTTGGAGATGTTTTCTGAAATCGAGCATGGATCTGGTTGATTGACCTTGCTGGTCTTCAATGGATGAGTCCATGGCTCCTTATATGGATCTGTTGGTTGATCTTGCTGATCTTCAACGAGAGTCCATCATGTTAAGTGATTATATTGCCAAGTATTATGGGCTAGGAACTATCGAAACGGCTCCTGAGCGTTCTAGTTGCTAATGATACCATAGATACTCTGATGAAGGAATGATGGGAAATTAAGAATCAATTGGATAAATTGGAAGATGGTGATCAATGATACTATGGTTTTATTAAAGGATTGTTTTAAACTGGTTGAATCTGGTTGAAAAAGGCAATTTCATATTGGGTGTGTGAGTGGTGTGACTAGTTTTATTTTGCATGAACATCCGGCTAGGGGGCCTTGGAACTCTTTTCCTTGGTACCCGGGACAAAACCTAACCAAATTTTTAATTGGATCCCATCACTACAGTGGTTGGGCGGTTGGCTAACCCATGGGATTGGATGGGGTTAGGCTGGACTGATGGATCCGTAAATCGAGACTCAAACTTTTGTTTTTACGATAGAAAAATAATAATAATAAATCCCGGATAGAAACTGTTCTATGGATAGGAATCAACGGCTGTGCCTCTTGAATGGGGAAAAAAGCGTTGATCCCAATGATCCAAGTGCAAGTTTCTTCCTTGAACTGACTAAGTATCTTATAGATGTAATCGGATCATCTCGATCAGAAATGATCTTGACTACGTTAGAGTAAAAAGTTATCCTGGTGGAATCGCCCGTGCTTTCCGGTAGAGGAAGTTTTTCCGGGTTCGGTTTTGGAACAACCGACGGATTAGTCTCTTATCCGGATATCCGTGGGCGAGGCCCCGAGTGTGGGACCCCTGTCCCGCGCGAGAAGCGCTACTTCCGCTGCCAGTACCCTGAATTCGTTGCTCGGTGGGAACAGGGATCTTACAGTATCTAATCCCCGATTCATGGTCCTAAGCTAGTTCCCTCCATGCTCGATTAGAAGGGGCTATTGGAGGTGCAAATCTTGCATGCAGAATGGGGAGGATTGTAAGATAGGAAAAGGGATGCCAAGTAATTCCACATGCAAAGGCAGTGTGAAAGATGAAAGGAGGGTATATATTGTCTAAAGGGACCCCTCCTATCTCCCACAAGCTTGTGTTTTGTGGAAGACTACAAGGTTGGCTAAGTAGATGGGGAGCTACTCTAAGATATAAGAGCCTTCACATGCCCATGCAGATGTGTGTGCCTCTATGATAGCAGCTCTAGAAAGCATGTTGGGTACACATATTGGCCCACTTGTATCCAAACTTAGCATGTGAACCATGAAACTCATTGGCGATGTGGTAATTCTATGTTTTGCTTTCGAGGGCCCATGCAGATGTGTGTGCCTCGAGGGGCACTAATAGCAACGTGAGAAAGCAAATTATGCATAAATGTTGTCTCGCCGATGTATCCAAACTTGTTGTGTGAACCATGACACATCATGGGCGGTGTGGTGAATCTTCATTTCCCCAAGAGCTAAGGTAGGTTCCCACTTTGGCTAACTAGTCCTCCAATCTTCCATAAAAGATAAGCTCGGGGGAGTTGAAGATAGGAGGGCCCCTTTGGACTATATACACCCTTTCATCTTCCACAATGCCTTTACATGATGTGGAATTACTTAGCATCCCTTTTCCCATCTTGAAATCCCCACTACCCATGCAAGATTTGCACTTCCAACATCCCCCTCCAATCTAGTAGAGAGGAAGTGGCCCAAGACCATGAATTGGGGATCCGATAACATCTTGGAAAAAAATTTAGAGTTTCCACACCACCCATGATGTGTCATGGTTAACACACCAAGTTTGGATATAACATTTGTGTCCAGCATGCTTTCTACAGCTTCTAGCGCCCCTAAAAGCACACACATCCTATGGAGGATCTAGTCTAAGGTAGGCCCCCACTCTTCATAACTAGCCCTCTCTAATATTTTCACAAAAGATAAGCTTGGGGGAGTTGAAGATAGGAGGGGTACCTTTAGACTATATACACCATTTCATCTTTCACACTGCTTTCGCATGTGGCATTACTTGGCATCCATTTTCCCATCTCGCAATCTGCACTATCCATGTGAGATTTGCACCTCCAATCTCCTCTACCTGATGAGGCTATTCCAAGAACAACACATCATGACTAACAATTATCTTCTTTGCCTCTGGGTCGTATACTTTGTAACCCTTTGACTCCATATTGTACCCCAAGAAGACACACTTCCTGCTCTTGGAATCCCACTTGGTTCTAGATGAGTATGGAACATACACAAAAAATAGTCACATCCAAATGTCTTGAAATATGCAACTAAAGGCTTTTTACCAGAATAAGCTTCTTGAGGGGTCATGCCCTTCATTACCCTTGCGTAACTCCTATTAAGGATATGTAGTGTAGTGTTTACATTCTAGACCCATACATAATTTGGCATTTCTTTCCCTTTAAGCATACTTCGTGCCATCTCCACAATTATGAAATTTATTGTGTTGTCTACAATACCATTTTTTTGCCGAGTAAAAGTAACTATCAAATTTCTCTTGATCCTGTGCTCCTTACAATTAGCATTGAATTCAGCAAATGTGATTTCTTCTTCTCAATTTTTTAAAAACTTATTATGTCTTTTTCTTTTCTCATTCTCCACCAAACTATGCCATATTTTGAATTTTCCAAAAGCTTCAGCCATATCCCAAAGAAAATACACCCACACCTTCTTACTATAGTAAGTAAAAAAAACAATCTAACATAGTGGTTAACATTTTACCACAAAGATCTACATAGACAAGATGTAGAGGAGCTTTTGCACAATTCTTTATTTCTTGTGAAAATGCATGCCGATGCTACTTGCCCATCATACAAGCTTCACATGCATCTGGCATCTCAAAAAATGCTGGTAGATGTGATACAATCCCAATCCTTGGCATCTCTTTTAAGATTACAAAACTTAGGTGCCCAAATCTTTCATGCAATAGCTTGGTTGTCCCAATATGATCTTGGGTTGTAAAAGCCAACTCTTCATACAAGCAATTGTGTTAGATTTCTCTCCCTACTAACGACATTGTTATCTAGCATTTGTGATGACTGCACTAGCTTTATTGAAGAGAACCTTCAAGTCTTAGTCAACTATGGCTACAATTGACAACATATTTCGCTCTAGCATATACATAAAGGACATTGGATAGACCCACATTGCTAGAAACAAAAGAAACAGTACCTCAACTATTCCCATGGCTAAGCATTTGGCATCGTTCCTGTAAGATTCCTGCCTAGCCCCTCAAGATAGCCCCTTAAGATGTCCAGTTTCTTCCCGTGTAATCAATCCCCTTTTTAGAATAATAAAAGATCTTGTTTCTACCTGTTTTGGCCTAGAGGAGAGAAAATGTTCTAGAGAGAGATATAGATATCTTTGGATGGAAAAATATCCCTTCTTATTAAAATAAATTCCCTTGAAACAGAAGTTTAAAAAGAAATTCCTAAGGTGCATTAAAAATAAATTATAATGTGCACAAAAGACCTTAGCCTAAGGGTCCAGATTTTTTAAAAATTTTGGATTAAGGCTCTTATGGACCAATAAGATTAATCCAAATGTAGGGAGGAGATAAATTGAAGAATAAAAGAAAAACCCCCCGAAAAATGAGTAAATGCTCACATAAGATGAAGAGTGGACTAAGGACCAAAGAAAAGAGTTAAAAAATTTAAATTTTTGACACCTCAGGAGTGGGGATCTCCCCTCATGAAGTAGGCACCTTTTTCTCATCATTACCCCCAATTCTTAATCAATAAAATGAGATATTTTCATCTCTCCTCTCTCTTGTTTCAAAACTAGATCCAAAAAGTAAGCTGAACTGACCCAAAAATGGTCAAAAATTGACCAAAATGATCTAGAAAATTCTAGAATGGTTTGAGGCTCACTTTTTCCTATAAATAGAAGCCTATCTCTTTGTAAAAGCAAAATGGTGTTTATGCACTGTTACTCTACTCATGTCCTGAGCCATCTACATTGAATTTTTGGCCTAATCCTCTCCAAAGTGAATTGGTGGCCACTCTTGCTTCAAACAAGAGTAGAACCCTCAATCCCTCAAGCCAAAGGGGAGCCTACAAGCTCCATGTAAGCTAATTTTTTTTACTTATTTACAAATTTTAAATCTATGGTTTTCTTGATTTTTATGTTTTACAGTTGATTGAATTAAATTGAAATACTATGCCTTTGAAATGCTATGCCTTTGAGGAAAAGGCCACCCCCTTCTCTTCTTTACATTCTAGCCTTTCTTAATCCGAGTTCCATAAATCTAATTTAGGTTAATTCAAGGATTCAGAGGGATGAGCTTAGAAGTGAGAACAGGTGTTTTAGGTGTCAGGGTTTCGGTCACCAGCTTGAAGACTGCCCGACTCTCCTACCATGTCAAGAGGACAAGGAAGTCAAGGACCCAGAGTGCAGAGACCAGCCCCTTCGTATGAGTCAATCAAGGTCCGTCTTGCCAAAATCATGGCAATCCCAGGAGGACTCCAGTGCTCAACCATCTGCCTCTATTCAGAGTAGTCTCGGAACTCCCGCTCAGAACTGGGGTAACCAAAGAGAAAGAGTTCTATCCCAATCTACAGCAGCGAGAGCAGTTACAATAGCAGAAGTAGTGGAAGAGGAAAGAGGTCAGATTTATGCCATGATGTAAAACCAAGGGCCAAATCGTCAATTCTCTGTCATCCATACTCCAGCTGAGTATAAGGATAAGCCATTTAACCTTTGATTGATTCAGGCAGTACTCATTCATTTATTTCCCCAGGATGCTTGCGTAAGCTAGTCTTAGAACAGAAATCAGGGAAACCTATGCAAGTTGAATTGGCCAACAGTGGGAAGATTCTTTTCACTCACCACCATGAGACAAATCATATTCATTTTAATCTAGATGGGAATGTAACTGACTGCAAGTTCAGAGTCTTACCTTTGGGAGTTTTTGACGGAATCCTTAGAATGGATTGACTCCACAAAATTCAAGCTAACATTCACTGTCACAATGGAACCATTTCTTTCCGTGACCTTCACAAGAACAAAGTTCAAGGAACTGGAATTTTTGGATCCCCAGATCTGCAATTAGTAAAAGCTTCTAGGTTATTGATTGAAAGGACTTAGAAAGAAGCAGCTCATTTATGTTGTCAAAATGAATCTGGTAGACACAAAGTTAAAGGCTAAAGAACCAGAATGGTTAAGTGAGTATGATGATTTATTCCCAGCAGAGCTAACTGAGATGCCTCCGATTTGAGAAGTAGATCATGAGATAGAATCGACCCTTGGAGCTCAGCCAATAGCCCAGCGCACGTTCAAAATGCCAGCCCCTGAAGCCATTGAACTCAAGGAACAGCTTAGGCAGCTGTTAGAACAAGGGTTTGTAAGACCTAGTGTTTCATCGTGGGGAGCACCAGTTCTCTTTCACAAAAAGAAGGATGGAACGTTAAGACTCTGTGTGAATTACAGAGGTCTCAATCAGCTGACAGTTAAGAATAAGTATTCTCTCCCTGAATTCATTATCATCATTCCAGTTATGAATATCATCACAGGGACTCGTCCCCATTCATCCTCATTGTGGTTTCGTTCAGATTATTATATTTCAACTAAATTTCAGAAATCATCATTTTTCAATCAAAATTTTCAATCAGAATCCAAATCAATTCATCAATTCTCAAACAAAATTAAAAATCATATCAACCACATTCGAAATCATCATCCTGCAAGAGGAGCTATAGTGCCCCTAGGAACCAGTACATCTATAGTTGGAAAGCCTCTTGTTTGAGCAATGTGGACTCTTGGGGTAACGTATAATGGGTCTACACTCCCACTCCCAATAGGTTAAGCCATATGGATTGGTCCAGAAGTGGTAGTTAGTGCTGTGCTGTGGTTGCAAAGGTAGGGGAAAATGTAAACTCTTCACCATATGAGAAAGAAGGTACCATTGTGTGAACATAAGAATATAGAATAGGTTTGTTCTCTCCCAAGATGTGAATCCCCTCTTCTCTTACCATCTCACTAACTGGTGGGGCAGATGCATACTCAGGGTTAATGCGTCTTGGAGTATATGTAAACTCTCGAAATCCATTAGCTGCACCTATACCCCAAGTGCCTTTGGATTGTGCCTCTTGCACAACTTTTTTTCCTTTACTAGTTCCTAGTAATGATTCACCAAATCTTGATTTTGTTGGCACAAAATCAGGTACAACTGAGATTTCACGAACTTTGGCAATAAGCTCTACCATGACTTGCTCAATTTTAGGGTCTTCATAAGAAAGATACCTATTTTCCCAGATATCTTTGTAAAAATAAAATCCCAAATCTGGATTTTCAATCCTGAAAACTACGGGATTCAAGGGGTTAACATCGTGAGATCCTTCACAAGGTACTATATTAAAGACCCTATGGGCTTCACCCATATACACATGCTTGCTCAAGGAAGCCATGTAGTGTCTTTTCAACACTGTCATGTCGTCTAGGACTCTTTCCCATTCTCATGGTAGTGGTTCACCCAAAGTTTTATGAGGGGGCCCACAAGGTATGTCAAGAAAAAGGATTGTGTGAGACCCCCACCCCCTTCGCGATGCCCCCTCCGGGGGGGCGCTGGTGGCGGAAGCAACATCGGCCTCTCGCGTGGGGTAGGGATCCACACTCGGGGACTCGCCCACAGATATCCGGACAAGAGACTAGCCTGACGGCTCCTCTGAAAACCGAACCCAGAAAAACTTCCCTCGCCCGAAAGGCATGCGCGATTCCACCAGGAAAATCATTTAATGGGAGAATTGATCTAACAAGTCAAAGTCTTAACTATCCAAACTGATCCGACCAAACTCGAAAGTCACATGGTCAGATCAAAGAAGAGCATTGCACTTTGTACATAGAATCACTGCTTTTTTCCTCCTTTAACGAGGCACACCCCGCTGATTCCCTCCCACAGAACAAGGGTCTTCCTAGGACTTAATCTAACTAACGTAACTAACGTAACTAATCGTAACTTATTTGTATCACAGGAATCTCCCGATCCACCCAAGTGGCCCATGGGTTAGACAACCGCCCAACCACTGTATTGGTGGGATTCCTTTATAAAAATTTTGGTTATGTTTTGCTGCCCGAGTATCGAGGAAAAGAGTTCCCAGGCTCCCTAGCCGGTGCTTCAAGCGAAATTTAAGGTAGGCATACCACGTACACACGCAATATGAAATTCCCATTATAATAGATTTAGCTGTCTTTAAAACAATCTTTCAAAATTCCCATTATAATAGATTCAGCTGTCTTTAAAACAATCTTTCAAAATTCCCATTATAATAGATTTAGCTGTCTTTAAAACAATCTTTCAAAATTCCCATTATAATAGATTCAGCTGTCTTTAAAACAATCTTTCAAAATGAAATCATAGTATTACTGATCATAATCCTCCAAAATATTGAGTCCATTGTTTTACAAAATATATCATCCGGACTCTCTACCGTTGTTGAAGACCAGCTGGTCAACCACCAACGAGATCCAATATCAAAAGTCATTCTTTTCAGTTCATCCGAATCTTCCTTGACATACGCATAGGTGTCCTAGCAACTGCGAGCCCGTGCATCGCCTGGTCAGAACCCTCTAGGATCCTACTTAGGCGTCCTAGCACTTCACTCAGGGACCGCTTCATCAGTCCTCGCCCATCGTACCGGAAGCGCACCATTTAAACCATACCGAGGCTGGTCAAGACCTCGGCAGGCTTTGTCGTGAGCGAAGACCCTTGACGACTCTCGGCCAGCTGTTGCAACGAGTCTCTCCTTAGTTAAACACATACCAAATACTTCCTCCAGCATTCTAGCATAAACCAGTCCTTTCAAAGAAAACAGAGGTTCTATGCAAGTAGAATTCTCGAATCGAGATTGGTTTCACAAAACCCTTTTTCTTTAATCCATATTTTCATAATGAGAACCATTGATCTCTCATCAAGGTAATCTACCCATCATTTGACTGAATTTTCAACTAGATTCTTGGTGATTTCAGTCAAGGAAAAACTATGCTAATTCAACAGTAGTTTATTCTTTGTTGTAAGATTCCTCCCTCCAGCTTTTGAGGTGTGTAGGTGTAAGAACCTCCTCTTCTGATCTTATAATTATTCCCCTCTCTGAAATAAAAGAAAGATCCTGTTTTACCCTATTTTGGCCTAGAGAGAGAAAATATCTAGAGAGAGATAATTTAAAATTGAGATATTTTTAGATATAAAAATCCTCCTAGTGTCTAAAATGGTTTCCCCTGAAATAGAAATTCAAAAAGAACTTTCCAATGTGCAATTGAAATTAATTGAAAATAGGTATTAAAAAAAAGGACCTTAGCCTAAGGGTCCAGATTTTTAGAAATTTTTGGATTATGGTCCAATTAAGGTTCCTATGGACCAATAAGATTAATCCAAATGTAGGGAGGAGATAAATTAAAGAATAAAAGAAAAACTCCCAAAAATGAGTAAATGCTCACATAAGATGAAGAGTTGACTGAGTACAAGGTTTATTAGTTAAAAATTGAGAGATATTTAGAGGAAATGATGCATTTTTGACACCTCAGTGTGGGGATCTCCCCTCATGAAGGAGGATCCTATTTCACATGTGTGGAGGAGTTTTAAACTAAAAAATAATGAGATATGTTCATCTCTCCTCTCTCCTGTTTCAATCCAAAAAGTTAGCTAAACTGACCCAAAAATGGTCGAAAATTGACCAAACTGATCTGGAAAATTCTAGAATCAGTTTGCTTGGTTAGAGGCTAACTGTTTCCTATAAATAGAAGCATCCCCCTTTGTAAAAGGTTAATAGTGTTTATGCACTCCTACCCAGAGCCAATTACATTGAATTTTCTTGATAATTCAATTGTTTTTGGCTTAATCCTCTCCAAAGTAATTGGTGACCACTCTTGCTTTAAACAAGAGTAGAACCCTCAATCCCTCAAGCCAAAGGAAAGCTTACAACTCTATGTAAGCTAAAATTTTTTTACTTTTTAATTTCAAATATATGGTTTTCTTGATTTTCTTGTTTTATAGTTGATTAAAGCAAATTCTAATACTATGCCTTGATGAAAAGGCCTCCCCCTTCTCTTCTTTACAATTCAGCCTTTCTTTATACTAGAATGATTAACAAAAAGATTAATTAAACTTTTTTTATTGTTTATTCTCTTGAATTCTGAAAATTGTGTAGATTAGAGTTCTATACATCTAGATTGGGTTAATTTAAGTTGAAAATAGAATGATAAAAATGAGAAATGGTCAGCCATACAAAGAAGGTTATGGCAAAATTTTCCAAAATTTTGTGGAAAAGAAAGTTTGTTTTTTTGTTGTTCCAAAATAGTAATTCCCACGGTTTGTGCATTTTAAAAGAAATATTCTAATTTACTCCATGTACATATTCACCTATGAATATGCATGGATGTCACTGATATTAATTATTAAAATTAATTTCTATGCATAGAAAGATGCATAATGGAAATTTTTATTATAAAAGTGTTGTTTTCATTGAATTTAATTTCTATGCATAGAAAGATGCATAATGGAAATTTTTATTATAAAAGTGTTATTTTCATTGAATTTAATTTTTTGCATAGAAAGATGCATAAAGGATTTATTTTTATTTCAAAAGTGTTATTCTCATTAAATTTGATTTTATGCATAGAAAGATGCATAAAGGATTTATTTTTATTTCAAAAGTGTTATTCGCATTAAAATTGATTTTTTTTGCATAGAAAGATGCTAGCTTACTTCTTTATCTAGAATGAAGGCCCCAACCAATCAATTGGTTTAGCAAGTTGAGAAGAAAGCTCCAAGAGTTGTTGAAGAGAGAGAGAAGCTCCAATCTCTCCAAAAGGAGAGGCTTTTTAAGGGATAATAGAAAATATGATTATTTTAATATAATACTCGCATGGTATAGCTCATATATGAGAATACAAAAAAATGAGGGTCTATTTATAGGTGAGGGAGGCCACTAACTGAGTCCAGCTAGGTTCTAGAATTTTCTAGCTTCAGTTTGACTGAATTTAGACAAGATTTGGACTAGTTTGGCTCTCTTTTTGATCCAGTTTGATTCAGGAGAGAGGAGAGATAAAAATATCACAATGTTTTTGAATTAAAAAACCTTCCCACACATGTGAAGGAGGAGCCTACCTCAAAGGTCTCCCCTTCCTTACCAAGGTGTCAAAAATTCATCATTTCTCTAAAATATCTCATTTTTTTAGTAATATCTCTTAATTTTAAACTAATAAACCTTGTACTCAGTCAACTCTTCATCTTATGTGAGCATTTACTCATTTTTGGATATTTTCTTTTATTCTTTGGATTTATCTCATCCCAACACTTGGATTAATCCTATTGGCCCACAGGAATCTTAGTTGGATCATAATCCAGAAATTTCTCAAAATCTAGACCCTTAGGTCCCTTATATCATTTTTAATTGATTCCTAAAGCACCTTGGAGAATTTATTTTGAACTTTTGTTTCAGGGAAACATATTTTTGATATTAGGAGAATTTTTATATCCAAAAATATCTCAATATTGAATTATCTCTCTCTAGAATTTTTCTTCTCTCTAGGCAGAAACAAGGAAAAACAATATTTTCTTGTATTCTGAAATAGGGAATGATTACATGAGATTGAGGTAAAAGCTTATTCATTATTCAGGCTGAGGAGGAATCTTACAGATTGAATCATTTTTGCAACATTCCTTTTTGGAATTTTCTGTTTCTTGGTCAGGAATGAGTTCCTAGAACCCATAATCTTCTCTGGAGAGAAGGAAAAGCAATCCGACTCACTAAAATCCCCCAAGGTTAGTGTTGGCTCCTCTATGGAGCCTCTTTCAATTGAACCTTGCTAGTGCTGCTACCTTTCGCGTGAGCATGCGAAACTTTGTTTGATGTGCTTCTCAAAGAGTCAGTGATCACCCTACCACTTCTCAAGTGCATAGGTTAGTGCCTACTATGAGTCACAACTCAGATGGGCCTTTCATCAACAAATGATAATTTTCCTTCCTACAAATAGAAGGCAAAAATCAATCCTCACTAATTCCATTTTTAGCTATCTCTTCGGTGTTTCATATATCTCTTCTGTCAGTCTCGTCAAAAGTGAAGGGTAACCGATTGATTAAATTCAAGAATGGCCAGAAATCCTCAAAGGAGTGCTATAGAACTCAGGAATAAGAATAATAACTACTAAGTGTATTGAACTCAACTCAATCCAAAAGTCCAAGAATACAACACAATTGGACGTACACAAGGATTTTGTCCCAAACTTGGTCCCAAGTGGTCTATTGATAACAATCCACTAGCAGGGTGTCGCCCTTTATCTCAAATAAATAAGAGCCAAGAATTAGTTTAAAGATCGTGTATTGAATGCTTACATGCAAATCTTGTATGCGTGCTATCAAAGAATCCTCAATAGCACCATTCAAATCATTCAATCCAGTCAGTTTACTGGTTCTTCCCTCTAATTTACTAAAAATAGTAACTAGACTAATGATGTTAGGACTGAACCAAATTTGGTAGGTACCAAGTTTGAAGTGCAATTTTAGGGATTAGGTAAACTCTATTCCTCAGAAAGATGCCCGATTGGCACACAAGAATCAAACAAGAACTTTTCAACCCTTTTGTGGAAGGGTTTACCAGCCCATATTCTCTTATTGTCAGCAAGATGCCAACTCTACCTAAGTAGGATTGTTGGGCTAGGTAAGGGTTACTACCAAACCAAGTGCTTGCCCCAAGCCCTCACTTAATCTAGGAACTACAATCAAGCGAACATGGGTGGGAATTGGTTCCAAAATGAACTAAATTTTCAGCCAAGTAAGCGTGTAAAGCCCATTTTTGGAGCGCACAAAACAAAGGTCATAAAGAGTCCAATCCATGTGTGGTTAGGTATGGTTGCAGTCCATCCTATTGTCAATAGGCTTGGCACCCTAAATGCCTGATTGGATTCCCTCTTACTATTTACAGCACCTCTATTCTACCCAGTTGGCCTAGGAAGCCCAAAATGACAAATTTCTATTTTTGGTAGTTTAGGACCAAACTTGGTAGGGTCATATTCCTTAGGGTTAGTAACACCAAGAAAAAGTCATAACTGAGTTTGGATGCTTGGTGTGATTGTGAAAGCCAATCTTGGAAGCCCTTGAAGCCCTTTAGAATTGCACCCTCTCAGACAGAGTCAACTTGATCGGGCCGTAACTTCTGACTCTCCAAACTCCAATAAGGGTGTTCAAGTAGTCAAAAGTTATCTACTAAAATCAAGGAATCCAAATCTGGAAAAAACTGTGCAAATTTGGATCCTCTACCAGAAGTTATTATAGTTCAGGGAACTATAGCTTTTTGACCTTACAGTTCAGACAGGGTCAACTTGATCGGGCCGTAACGTTTGACTCTGAACTCCGATTAGGGTGTTCAAGTAGTCAAAAATTATCTACAGAAAGCAAGGAATCCAAATATGGAAAGATTGTGCAGAATTGGGTCCTCTGCCAGAAGTTATTACAGTTCAGGAAATTACAGTTTTTTGACCTATTCTTAAGCTCTTTTCATAATTTAAATGATTCCTTCGTTATTTGAGTTGATGATTTTGCCCTTACGTAAGCTTAGACATGTTGAGTTGGATAAAATAAAGCATGGATTAAAGTATAGAGCTTACTTGGAGGGTCTCTTTTGTTCCAGGAGCTCTATCCTAACATGCGAAGGAGCTTCCCAACGTGCTTTGTCCTCTATCTTCTAGCTCTAGCAAATGTTTCCCTGCCTTGTTCTCTACAAGATCCAAGGTTCCAATCCAACCTAGCTTATGCAATCTTGGATAAAATTTAGAAAATGCAACAGCATTTCAGTACTAAATGTGTGCGTGGAAGCTCGAGACTATGTAACGGTGACCCGAAAGAGTATGTTGCTAAATTATGTGTGCTTAAGTGAAGGGCTTAAGAAAACATACCAATGCTTACTATACCTCTATGCTTGCGAATATGCTTTGGTAGAAGTCCTCTTGAGCTTTTGTTGCTTATGGTAGAGCCCCACACACGCCCGGATAGCACCACTTGCTCACCCAAAGCCTAGTGAGACAGCCCTTTGCAAGAGGATTGCAGTGTTTGAGGGGGTTTGCGTACCCTCAAACTAAATGTGTTCTCCCCAAAGAGTATGAGATTTGGCACTTACCGTTACTTACCTAAATGGTTGTTGAATGTAGGTCTTATAAAGGATGTGATTGGTCCCTCCAGTTATACTTGAAAGTAGCCCAAAATCAAGCCAACAACATCACCTAACCCACTTAACAAAAGAAATTTTAGCCATAGCATACAATTAAGTGAATTTTATAAACTTTAAAATGGACTTAGGGGATTGTGAAAAATGTCAATATTTGATTCCAAATATGTTTCCAAATCCCTAAATTGATGCTCGGTGGATGAGATATGAGCCTTTACAGTTCACTTTCTGGAACCTTCTACTCCCTATATGCATAACAGAGAAGCCAAATATCTGCAGAACACCCAAAATTCTATCCACTTGAAGCAAGATGAATGGCATTGATATTAGAAGCAATGAAGCACACCTTATTCATCTATCCCAAGCTTCAAACATGCTTAAAATTTAATTTAGCCTTAATTATCTCTTAATCATCTTATTAATTTTCTCAAAAATTAAATTATGTTAAAACAATGTTTTGAGACTTGTTTTAACCCAATTTTAGCATCCTGATTCCAAATCTAAGCTTAGATTTTGGATTGGAGGCCTAATATTTGAGTTAAGAATGGATTAAGCTCACTAATCTCTCTTTGCAGAGTAATTAGTAAATGCATTAATCCCTTCAAAAATGCATGAAGTTAAAGTTTTAATGCATCTAATATGCTGAAAATGCAAAGTTATTTGATAGTATATGGTTTAACTACTTAGTTTTAATCTCTTAACCTCAATTTTGGGGCTGATTAAGCTATCTGTAAATGGTTGTGAATCCAAAAAAACAAAAATCTTATCTTGCCCAAAACTAATGCAAATGCAGGTTAAAATGCATGTGTAATGATGCAAATAAATATTATAAGCAATGAAGCATGCCTTATTCATCTATCCCAAGCCTCAAATATGCTTAAAAATTAATTGTCTTAATTATCTCTTAATCACCTTGTTAATTTTCTCAAAAATTAAAGTGTGTTAAAACAATATTTTGAGACTTATTTTTAACCCAATTTTAGCGTCCTGATTCCAAATCTAAGCTTAGATTTTGGATTGGAGGCCTAATATTTAAGTTATGAATGGATTAAGCTCACTAATCTCTCTTTGTAGAGTAATTAGCAAATGCTTTAATCCCTTCAAAAAAGCATGAAATTCAAGTTTTAAAGCATCTAATATGCTAAAAATGAAAAGCTATTTGATACTATATGGTTTAATTAGTTAGTTTTAATCCCTAAACCTCAATTTTGGGGTTGATTAAACTCTCTGTAAATGGCTATGACTCCAAAAAATGAAAAATCTTATCTTGCCCAAAATTAATGCAAATGCAAGTTAAAATGCATCTGTAATGATGCAAATGCAAAGCTAATCACTAATATATTAATTAAGAAGCAAGATTTAAGCTTAAAAACTTGATTTTGGACTACTTAAGCCCTTTGTTATTGGCCTGCAAAAGCAAAAACGAATTCTTTTTTTCCTTACGAAAACCACACTCCACACCTTAATCTACTATATCCACACAAATGCACATAGTGAGACAAAAATGGAAGATAATGCAAGAGAAAGTACTAAAAAAAGAAAAAGAAAACACTAAGATTTGGCTCTTATCTCCCTGCTGGCAACGACGCCAATGTTAAGTTATTCTCACCACACTCTCAACAAAACACTAGCAAAAACATTATACACACACTAATGAAGGCTCAACAAGAGAGAAAGAGATGAAACCACTTGCTTGTTGTTGGGGATGCAAAGCAAATCCATTTAGATCTTCCCAAGGGAGGCTCTCCAACCGCTTTGAGAAGAGGCTATTGCCATCTTACCTTCCACTGCTTGTCACCAAATGGTGTTTATGTTTATTCTCTTGGACAACTCCTCTCATAGCTCCAAATGGTGTTTATGTTTATTCTCTTGGACAACTCCTCTCATAGCTCCATAGCCATAGTGGTGTAACTCAATAACCTGCAAGACACACTTACACACTCTCTCACACACACTAGCAAGAGAGCAAGAACACATGAAGTACACAAGAGCTCTAAAATTGCACAAGGGAAGTGTGTATTCTCATTCCTTACATTGCTATTTATACAAAACTTATAAGTGGTCGGGCACCCAAACTTGGGTAGCCATTGTGTAAAAAAGAGAAGTATGTGTCTCTACACCTACTAGTGTACATGTGTATGTGATGTCGGCATTACACTTAGCTTGGATATCCCTTGTTTACATTGTGATGCACTCATTTGAGCAGAAAAAATCCATAAAATGTTACATGAAGTGCTAAAAAACCCGCTCGGGCGGTTCAAAAATTACAAGTGCCCTTTTGAAATAACTTGATGAATGATGACCACTTGCTTTACTTAGACGGCCTTTGAAAAATATTGGTGGGCCCACCTAAGCCAATTGCCCAGTTAACCGCCATTGGAAATGCGGTTAACAACTTATTGCCTCATGTTGCCATTGAAAAGATGCACGGGAGAACAGAGCTTGAGTTCTTACAAGCACACACACACACACAAGCCCTAGAAGAGAACACACAAGGTGAGAGACTAAAAATTCTTCTTCTTCTTCACACAACAAAAGAGGTCTACAAAGAAGATAGAGTGACTACCACACATAATAGAGTATATATAAGAGAGCCATAATGTGAACACTCTAAGTGAAGTGGATAGGTGTGGACTAGTCGGTGTAGTCCAGTTGTAGAATCTTCAGCGAAGATATATCAGTGCGAGCAATCAAACCCGCCAGTGATGTAAATGTCGAACAGTCTCATGAAGGCGCCTCGTGAGTGTCAGCTCATGTTGAGCTTGACATCTCAACACTCCCCCTCAAGCTCTCAACTCCAGCTCATGAACTCTAAGCACATCTCGAAATCTGTGGAGCTTCTTAGCTCCCAATGCCTTCATGAAGATGTCAACGACCTAATCCTATGTGCTGATACATAGGCCAAGTCGATGTCGCCTGTCAAGACTCTCTCCCTGATAAAGTGGTAATGTATCTCAATGTGTTTTGTCCGCGTATGGAAAACTGGGTTCCTGGCCAACTATATACTACTAAGATTGTCACAATATATGACAACCTTTCTCGCCACATGCAACCCCAAATCAGCAAGTATCTTGTGTAACACCACTGTAGCTCCTACTTCTTGCTGCTCCATGTCACAGCAACACTCCCCAATGAAAACATGAATCCACTAGTAGATCTCCTATTTGAGATGCTACCTGCCCAATCTACATCTATTTACCCATATAGCTCCAATGGTACACCTACTGCATAAAATAATGCATAATCAACAGTGGCCCTCAAATACCAAAGTGTGTGTCGCACACTGTCAAGATGTGGTTTTCACGGAACCTACATAAACTGGCTCTCTAATCCAACAGTGTAACTCAAATCTGGCCTTCTAATCGTGACATAGATAAAACTTCCTACAATCTTCATGTACATAGTGGGATCCTCCAACATATAACTTGCACCCGCACTAAGCTTTCCATTTTGATCTAATGGCACCGAGATTGACTTACAGTAAGCCATCCCATACTTGGACAATATGTCCAATACATACTATTTCTGTGACAGCTAAATACCATAAGGTGTGCGATGACCTCAATTCCCAAAAAGTAGCGCAGATCTCCCAAATCCTTCATCATCTCAAACTTCCTTTTTAGAATACTTTTCACATGCTCAATATCATCCAAGTTCTCACCCCCCCAACAATAAGATCATCTACATAGATGGTGATGAACACAATACCCTTATCACTCTTGTGCACATACAAAGAGTGATCTGCATATGCTATATGAAAACCAATAGTAACAAGATACTTAGAAATCTTGTCATGCCATGCTCGTGGAGCTTGCTTCAGCCCATACAAAGCCTTACGAAGCTTACATACATACTTTGGGTGACCTGTATCCTCAAAACCAAGTGGTTGATCCATATACACTTCTTGTTCATTGTTGTCCATGTATAAATAGTATGTAAGGAAAGAGGAGATTAAGGTGAAACCTTAGAGGCTTGCTTGAGAGATTGAAGATTTGAATGGAAGAAAATTCAAATAAAGAAAAGTGGCTATTGAATGAGAAAACTCACCCACCAATGTCAACACCATAACTTTACGAAAATGAACACTAGAATAGAACTTAAGCATGTTTATACGTGCTAAAAAAAAACTTCTGAAAATACAAAGTTTGTTTCAAGATATATTCAAGTTCTTTTTTAAAATGTCACTTTTTCCAATCAACATCTTTGAATTCCATGTTGTACTTATGTCAGAAATATAGTTGCATAGTTACATATGTCAAAAATATTCTTGTACTTGTTTTCTTACTCTATAGAGTACTAGCTTTTCACATTTATGAATTTTCACTCACAGTGGTTGAAGCTACGTAGAATATAAGCACAAAAGAATAAAATAAGCATTGAATCTCTTTAGAAAATATGAAAAAAGGTGAATTTCGATTCAAAAAGAAGAGACAGAAACCCAATATAATAATATTATTTTTACACTTTTCCTAGATTCTAGGAAAAGAGAGATAGCACTTAAAGGGCCTATCTGGAGCCTGAATTTTCCCTAATGACTCTGATGAGAGATACCTATAGATATTTGCTTTTGAATAAAGGAAAAGAGATAGGGTTACTCTTACCTGTGTAAACCACTTCCTTTGCTTACCTCTTAGACCGTTACTACACTATGGGGCACCATTGAAGAGGTATGCTCATCTTCTCAAGATCCAGTTTGTTGATGACTCATGGATTTTGGATAGTGGATCATCCCAACACATGAATTTTCCCTAATGACTCTGATGAGAGATACCTATAGCGATTTGCTTTTGAATAAAGGAAAGGAGATAGGGTTACTCTTACCTGTGTAAACCGCTTCCTTTGCTTACCTCTTAGACCGTTACTACATGCAAACTATGGGGCACCATTGAAGAGGTATGCTCATCTTCTCAAGATCCAGTTTGTTGATGACTCATGGATTTTGGATAGTGGATCATCCCAACACACATCCCAACACATGACCATTAAAAAGGACTAGTATAGTTCCTGGAAGCCTTTACAAGAACCCATCAGTGGAGCATCCTGACACAAGGGCTTTTATAGTTTCTGGAAGTCGCCTACTACAGGAACCCATCAGTGTTGTTGTTGGGAATAATGTTAAATGTCTAGTCAAAGGGTCTAGAAGCATCTCTTTTATGGCAACTATAGGTTAAGAGAAGAAGTTGTTAGATGTCCTCTATGTACCTCAAATCAAGAGAAACTTATTGTTAGTTGTTGCGGTGACACATTGTGGGCTTGAAGTATGCTTCAAAAACCAAAGCAAAAATTCTAGATGCTACTGGCAAGATAGTCGGCAAAGGAGTAAGGTGCAAAAATTTGTGCGAGCTAAGTGTCCTTACAACAATTGCAGATAAGAGCACGAGCAAGATTTGGTATGAGCAATTTGGTCACATAATATTTGCGATGCTGAAGGAGATGTAGAAAAAGAGAATGATAGCTAATTTGCTTGCATTTTCAGAATTCCAAGAACCATGTGAGGCTTGCATGATGGGCAAGCAACATTGCATAGGAGTGCAACAAGAGGGCAAAGACTCCTCTAGAGCTGGCACATGCTGATATCTCTATGGTAAGATACCTACTACTGCATTTGGGGTATCCTCTTACTTTATGCTTAGTTGATAATTATAGTAAGAAAATGTGGGTTTATTTCTTTTGAGATAAGGCTAAAGCTTTTGGCAAGCTTAAACAATGGCATAAGCTTGTGGAGCATGAGAGAGGAAAGAAGGTGAAAAAGTTCCATACAAATTGAGGAGGAGATTTCCTTTCAATGGAGTTTAATAGCTACTATAAGGAGAATGGTGCCAAAATCAAGAAGTGTATATTTCTTTGATCTGGTCAAGAGAAGGGATTATCGTCTCTATGATCCAAAGGTGAAGAAGATAATCACCAGTCAAGATATGGTGTTTATGAAGCATCCACACTCAGAGGAGGAGACGTTCCATCCACTCTATCATCAAGCGGAGAAATAATCCACCGTGAGCCCAACCCACTAGCCAGATTTCCTCTTAAGGAGGAGGATCTTTCAGAGGACAAAGACTCTCACACATCACACCAACATGCTAGTGCACCACACAGAAAGCCACTTCTTCCAAAGTGGGCACAATAGCTCTTTGATGAGCGCAGCCTAGTACACCTGAGATGCCAGAATCTTTAACAAGATGGGCCACTCATATCAAGGAGAATAGAGGAGCAGAGAAGTTTGTAGACTAAAGAAGGCATTGTATGTGCTGAAACAAGCCCCAAGGATATGGTGTCATAGGATAGACCAATTTTCAAAAATATTGGGTTTACTAGAAGTTCTTATGATGCTAATTTATATGTTCTAAAAAGGCAAGGCAAGATTTCTTTGGTTGTCTTGTATGTAGATGACTTAAACATCATAGGTTGACAAAGAAGAAATAATCTAGCATACAAATGATATGCTCAGTCTGAGTTTGAGATGACAGACTCAGGTCATGCATTTTTGTTTGGGGATTAAGGTCTGGTAGGAGTCGAGAAAGATCTTCATATCACAACAAACGTATGCTTGGGAGATTCTCATAGCATTTGGGATGACCGACTGCAAACCTGTGTTAACGCCTATGGTGGTGAACATGAAGCTTTTTGCAAAAGTTTGCTCAACATTAGTAGACATCAAGAAATATAGGAAGCTGGTGGGGAGTTAATTTTTCTCACTAAAACTAGACTTGATATCAACTTCACAGTTGGTGTTTTGAGCAAGTTTTCTAACAAGCCACAAAAGAGCCATTGGAATAAATGGATGTGAGTACTTAGGTGCATTAGAGGTACTCTTGAGTACGACATCACTGACAGTGCAAGTGGCACTCTTATGGGTGGTTGTGATTCAGACTGGGTAGGAGATTGTGATTCTAGGAAATCAAATTTTTGATATTGTTTTTCACTTAGTTTTGGTGCTTTGTCTTGGACCAATAAGAAGCAACCTACAGTGGCACTTTCTTCTACAAAAGCTAAGTACAAGGTAGCTTGTTTTGCTACTTGTGAAGCAGTATGGCTAAGGAGGATTTTAGTGGACATGGGAGTTCATATTAGTGGGGCTACAGGCTTGTAATGTCATAAACAAATTGTGCATGGCTATTGCAAAGAACCTTGTCTTTCATGCACATTGAGATTCGGTATCATTATATGTGAGAGTTGATTGAGAATGAGGTAGTGGAGCTGGAGTACCATTTTTACAGACCAGAAGTGCACCAACATCTTCACCAAGGCTCTTGGAAGGATCAGCTCACTTGGCATCTTCATTGACTTGGCATTTGGTCCAAGAACATAATCTGTCCTCAGGCAAACATTGAGGAGGGGGGGTGTTAGTATACACTCAAGGCCCGCCTCTTAGCATGTATCACACATCTATGTTTGGTGCACATTTGTAAATGTTCCCATTATGAGGAGAATCCAATGGTGCACGTGTCTTTAGTGGGAACCTCCGCTTAGATGTGGATGGGGTCAGTATATGCCATTGGTGATTTAGGATATGGTCAGGGATGCAAGCGTTAGCTAGGGCCTAAGTGCATGTTGGCTTAAAAGAAAAGAAGCATAGGATGTTGATGCTAGAGTTTCTATATACATTGGTAGTAGGCTAAACCCATATTGGTAGTGTAGATTAGGCTGCCCCATATTTCTCCATGTTTAACTCATGTGCTTTCTAATGCTTTATTTGAGGAATTTGTTGTTAATCTTGGATGCAAAAAAGCACATAAATTTTTTAAAAAAGATCACATATCCAAATCGTAAGATTTTCTCCCTATGATTAAGAGTTCAAAAAAAACTTGCTTGACACCAGAAGCTCACAAAAAAATAGTCTTCTTGACCAAAAAAGAGCGAAAGAAAGTTATTAGGGGTGTTCTTTAGCAATTTTGTATTAATAGGACAAGGTTTCATTGTGACACCCTCCTATAGAAGACGAGTCTATGTAGAGACCGCTTTCTCATGCCAATAGAGGAGATGTTTATTGAGATGCACTTTAGCTACTTAGGGATTCACATATTACATGCGCATTGGGGATTTGTATGAGAAAAACCCATGTTTCATTAGAGAGGTTGCATGTAGAGATAGGTCACAAGGTAACATGGAGAAAGAAAGCCCTTGGTTTTGATGACTATGGGACACTTCTTTGGTGTTATGGGAATATATTTTAAGCCCTCTTCAAAATATTACTCTACCCTCTTAGATAATTCGGGGACACTTGGATTATCTTTGCAGCAATCTAAATTATGTTAATATCATGGGTGATGCCATTATAAATATTAATACATTTAGTGGATATTGACGTATGTTTGGGGTCTCCAATGTTTGCTTCAGTTGGTTTGTATGGATGGGTGATTCCTAGGTTACTTATGCTTTGTAAACATGTGTGTGGCTATGGTTTGTATGCTCATTTTATAGGTGAAGAGGATTCTGAATATTGAGGAGAAGTCACATAAATTTATTACGTGGCACACCATTTTTGTAAACAAGCTTTGTATATACATGTGCTAGCTTGTGCACATTTTGATTTATTTGGAAAGCCTTAGTTTATCAAGCATAGACTTGATCTTTAACATTTTGTAAAGAGTGATATGCTTTAAACCTTAGCCTCAATTTATGACACTCTATTTTTGAAGATAAGAGAGTTTCGTGCAAGAAAAGTACCTTTTTGTATTTTTGGATGCTATGGCCTAATTTGGAATAAAGTATCTCATACATACTCATGTGTGGGGGAAATAGGTCATACACACATGAGGGACCCAATCTTGGAGTCGTGCTTTGTGAGCTAAGTATTTTTAATTTGTTTTCTCTCAATTATTGAATATGTTGAGCATGTGGTATTTGATGAGTTATTGAATTAAATCAATTCTTGCAAGTTTCTTTTAAATTCTACCTTCCTAGAAAATTAGATCCTTGACATTTGGATCTCCAAAACTATCAAAAGAAGGTTACCCTTAAAAGTACCCTTCAAAAATAAAATTAACATAATGATATTTAAAATTTGATTTATCAAATTTGCATATGTAAAAGAAAGAGACATTTGGGGGGGACCACTCAAATTTGAGATTCTAATCCTTGAGATAGTAATCTTTATCATTAAATATGATTATCATTATTCTATGTGGTGATTTGTTAATGTTAATAAACTACTTAATATATAATATATAATATATAATATACCATCCTCCGAGATAGGCAAGCAGTTGGGAACTTTAGGCACGCCAGTGGTAAAATTTTATCATTAAATACGATTATCGCTATTCTATGTGGTCATTTATTAATTTTAATAAACTACTTAATATATAATATATAATATATAATATACCATCCTCCACGCTTCTTTCTATATATTATAGGGCTTCGCCTCAAGCTCCAAGTGATAATTTTTAGGCATTTCCTCCTAGACTAGCCTTCTATTAATCTTTAACACGACTTCACTTCGGATGCCAAGTGGCGTAATTTTTAGAGGGTCATCAAAGAAATCACTGACGCTGAGGCAGGCTAGCGTTCGTTTGAAATCACTGGCAGGCTAATATTGAATGCCTGAGATAGCCGCTGCCAATATTGAAGTTTGAATCGCTACTTCTTCGCGCACACCTCCCCACCTTCGAACACAGCAATAATCTTTCGCCCTCCCTCTCAGTTGTCCCGCCATAGCTGTCGTTGGTCTATCCTCTCCCTCCCGCAGCGCCGCTGCGAGCCTCCACACGCGCTGACAACACGAATATGAATGGCCAACCAGTTCACCGTGTGCTTCATCTCCGTCTAGCAGAAGATAGAGAGCATGGCCGTGAAGCTGACGAAGACAAAAGAGAGGACGATGGCAGGGTCGGCGTCGCCGTGGTCATGAGCCTCCACCCTGGAATCATCTCGATGTAGCAGAAGACGAAGAGCTTGGCTGAGAAGCTGGCGAGAGGACGATGACAGGGCCGGTATCGATGGCCACTTCACCGATGGCCAACCAGTTCACTGTGCGCTTCATCTCGGTGTAGCAGAAGATGGAGAACATGGCCGATGGCTAGCCAGTTCACCGTGCACTTCAGGGAGCATGGCCGAGAAGTTGGCAGAGCGAGACGAAGGAGAGGACAATGGTGGCAGGGCCAGCTCACCGTGCGCTTCATCTCGGTGTAGCAGAAGACAGAGAGCATGGAGACGAGAAGGATGAGAAGCTGGTTGCGGTGACACAGCCGACGTCGTCATGAGCCTCCACCCTAGACAGAGAGCATGGACGAGACGGACGAGAAGCTTCTGCACGGCCACCCGGTCGAGCTGCTGGAACGGGGCACCCATGCCCGAGTATATCATCGGCGGCGACACCGCCTACCTGCTGCTGCTGCCATGGTTAGGGTTTCCCCACCTCTGCGTGTGCCTGGGAATAATGGAAGAAAAGGGCGCATCGTGCGACCACATGGTAGGAAAAGGAAAAACAACAGGGACTGCAAGCTACAAAAGAAACAAAATCACATAATAGATCGGCATGTCAACCGGGTGGCCATTTCATCAAAGCGCAACAAATTAGTTGCAGTCTTTGAGCATAAAGAGAAAGAAAAGAACTCCGTGGTGGTGGCCATCTCGTCAAGCGTATTCGACAGAGGAATTCCTTATGCTCTAGGCCGTCTCACTGAGCTGGTTCTATTGAATGTGGCCAATTGTGGGCTCACCTTCAGAACCTCACCAAGCTTGAGTTCCTCTTCCTCTAGATTAACTCACTCACAAACCCTGCCTGAGCTCGGCAGCTTGGTGAGCTTGAGGTCCCTCGATCTCTCTAACAATCAACTCTCTGGCCACATTCCTCAGCAATTCAGCAATCTGATCAACTTGGAGCTGCTTAACCTCTTCCACAATCAAATCCATGGCGACATCCCCTCTTTCATTAGGGACATCCCCTCCTTGGGAGTCATGTCTCTGTGGGAGTGCTTGGAAATGAAGCATAGTTGTTGTAGCTGCTGGATCTGAGTGAGAAGAAATTAGAGGCAGGTCTCATCCAAGCATTGCATGAGGGGTCTAGATAATATAGGCTTCCAAGCTGGTATAAAGAAGCGTATATCACAAATATGATTATGACGTTCAACATGTGACAAAAAATGTGGATTGGGCTGCTTTGTTTTCAACACAGATCAGCCTTTGCGACTGAGTTGCAAATAGGATAGAATCCTGGCAAGGCTCATGTTAGATGTAGGGCAAGTATATATATATATAATTGTTGGTGTGCTTCTGGGATGGGGTTGCGAGGATATGAGGCCATCATTGAAGCCATAATTAGGCCATGGAATGCATTCTAAAAGAATGTGGAAGATAAGGCCAAGTGGATGGATAGCATGTATTGTTGCTACCTTTTGAGGGGACCATCTATGCCAAAGGATGCATGAAGTCCATTCCATGCCCACTACTTGAGATTGCACCTACATATACAAATTATTTTTTATGTGCTTTCCAGCCATTGTGCTATGCTGCTATGCCAAAGGTGCAAGCAATGCCAATGAATGCCTACCTTTGGTTGGACTTCACATTGCACAGCAAGTCTTTTTCCCACCAACCACCAATTGGAGGCGCTGTTGCTCCCGTCTGCTCCTGTTTGAGGTGCACACAAATCACCCACTCACTGAGACGTCTCTAGCTGCATCCATGAAGTGAAAGGAGCAAGCAATGACGATCAATGGCCCATGTGCCTCTGGTTGGTCTTACATTGCTTGTGAAAAGGTAGCAAGAGGCGGCTAGGCTAGGGATGCTTGTGCAAAAGCCCAAAGCAAGAAAGCACAACATATGCCTAGGGCAGCAATATCTCCAACATGCGATTAATGCAATGCATGCTTCTCTTCCACCACCACAACTAATGGCCTGCCTCCTTATAATACCTCTCTCTCTCCTCTCAGGCTGGTAGGGCCACTTGTACAAAAGCCATGACGAAAAAGTAGAACTTAACTAGGCAACACCACCGCAGAGCCCCATATGCTTATGAGATTGCCACCCCTACCCTACCTTGATGACATCATCTTCTTCTGCATCCCAGCCAAAGGCGTCATTTCAGATTCGCAGACACCAGCTCCGTAGCACCCCATGAGAGCGTTAGATTCTAATCTCTTTCTCCTTGCACCTAATAAAGGAAAAGCTTTCGTGGCTTCATAGTGCAGAATACCATATTGGGGAATATGGGAATTTTCCACAAGTTTGGGACACGTGGTCAAAAGTTTGGATTAACCATAACTTGAACACCATTAATCCAAAATGAGCGCTTCATAGCTCTTTAGATTTCATTTTTCAAGCGCTTTCCAACGATAGGTCATATGATAGGGTTTTGAGAAACTTACAAACATGTTATCCATGTTCCCCTTTTTTAAGTATTCAAAAATGGGAATTGGGAAATTCCCAAATTCACTAATATGGTGTTGCAGACTTTATGCTTTGCTACCTGTATGCACAAGCTATCTGTATTTTGTTTTTGTAATTTTGATATTTTATATTTTGTCGTTTTCTTTTTATTTGTAGGCTAAAGAGTGAGATGCTAATGGCAAGGGCACAACAGAGAGAAGCTTGCACCTCTGCAAAGGACGAGCAGGCAGTGATATGTGGTGTCATAAGGTGAGAGAGAGAAGGAGATAAAGAGAGGGAGAGACATGCTAAGCAATGTGTGCTTAATGCAAATGCAATGACTATGGGGTGCACCTTGAAGCCGATGGAATAGGACTAACTGAGCATGTTTGCAAAATGTGTTGTGCTTGCCAACATAAACAAATCACTTGGCATGCTAAGAGGTATTCTTGATTTGAGTTTTTATCTTTTGGTCTCCACTAAACCAAAAAATCCAAGGTGAAGTAACATTGAAATGTGTTGAACTGATATAGCTTTTTGTCTAGACATGGTTGCATCTTAGGCATGTGGACGGTAGAGGAGCAAGTGACATGGAAAAACCAATTCCTAATGCAATTGTCTGTCAAGGGTTCTTGGGCAATGCATTGGTGGACATGCATATCAATCACTGATGCTTGCAACAACAGCCCAACTGTTTGATGGGCTACAAATTAAGGCATGCCTTCATGGTATGCATTCCTTCCTGTCCAGAGGACGAGTGGGGGACTAGTAGGCAAGAAGTTGGGAACTTTAGGGTAAAATTTTATAGTCCTGCTACCCTTGTTCAATTTTCAATACTATTAAAAGCCGAAGCATCCTTCTCACTGCTCGAGTGCCTACCCTCTAGCCTCTAGGATCAACTCCAGAGTCTCTAGTCTCTAAACTCGACATCATGAGACCTACACAATGCGGACTGTTGCTTGAAAGAGCCTAGAGGCTAGAGGCCATATGGCTCAAACCATGGTACCCCACCAAGCCTTGCCCAGGGGCTAGTAATAGTGTTTGAAAAAAACCCGGGTATAGTGTAATTTGCACCTGCTGATTTTTAAAATTACCTTCAAATTCGAAACTTAAGGGTATAAAAACCTTCAAAATTTGAAATTTTCCTTTATAAATAATTTCACAATTTTTAGATGAAGGTTTTTTACTTTTTGGGAAAATAGTTTTTTTCGAACACTGGCTAGTAACCCACCGTCTAGACTCCACAGACCATAGTCCACCCATTACAGGCCACGGAGAGGCAGATCACACGGAGACTGCGTTTGTGGCCTCCAGTAGCCATGCATTTTGGTCACGCATATGGTGTGTTGCGAGAATCGAGGCAGATATGGTAGAATTTCGAGGTCGTATTATCGGATTTCCATGTGGTTTTGCAAACTCAGGGCAGTTTTAAAGGGTGGGTTTGCAAGAGTCGATGAAATCCAAGTGGTTTTGAAAGCTGACGGCAGTTTTGGAGGGCGGGTTTGCAAGAGTCACGGTAGTTTTCACGTTCAGCACCACTGATGGTAGATCTTTTTAAGAGAGATTTTCTCACGCTCATCACCACTCATGGCGAGCAGAAAAGCACCATTTCTGCATGCCATTTACCCTTGTGATCTGCCTCAGATACCCCACTCCTTTGCTCTACAGAGTCGAGACACACTATCCCATAGTCCACGAATTCACAAGCTTTGTAGACTTGGCATCTCGATAGAGTCAACTCCCATAAACGTGCAACCTGCACAGCTATCCAGACTCCAGACTCAAGAGAAAGCCTCGTTGCTCAAATGTTTATTTATTTATTTTTAAACTATAATAGTTTCTTTGTCTAACTCCTTTTTTTTTGGTTTTTGTTTGTTTGTTTTTTTCAATAAAGGCATTTTTATTATTGAAGAAAATCGAGACAAGTTACAAAAGTCGGCGGGCTGACATCAAATAGAGGTCAAGGCCATTTTCAGGTCGAGACTTCTCTCACTATCCTAGGCAATCAGCAACGAGCAATGACCCTCTGGGTCTCTATCCTAGGCTCTAGAGGTATTGGAGCTTCAGCACATAGCTTAGATCCACGTTTACAAGATATTCTCTCTTCTCTTGAAGCTGAAGAATCTTGACCTTATCTGTGACATTCTTTGGAGTGCTTCCAATAGGGCCTACTAGTTTTGAAATTCTGGCCTCGATGTCAGTGATCTTCCTCAAGTAGAACCTCTCCCCTGCAAGGATAAGGAGACTTTTGAGAGGGAGCAGGTATTCCGGGTATCACCGTTGTGTAGGGCCGCTAGTCTTTCAATCCAGAAGAACCAGAGGATTTCTGTTCTTAATACTGTCCATAGTTCAATAGAGCAGCCTATGGGTTCCCCAATGAGCAGATGCTTCCAGGACAAGCAAGTTTTCCCCCAACTGGCCACATACTCATTGAGTTTCTTTACCATTGGTTCTATGTTAGGGCACAGCAGAAAAATGTGGACGTCATCTTCTTCCTTGAGGCATCTGGCACATGATCCATTTCCCTTGCCAAAGACTAGAGCTTTTTTCTGTGTCCAAATGGCCCTGTACATGATAAGCCAAGCAAGACAAGCTTTCTTAGGTTCCACATGTATGCCCCAAAGTGATTTGAAGAGGAAATACCACTGGCTCCTATCTTTGAGGATATTCCATCTTTGATTTAGAATACAATGGATTGGAGGGGTATTCCACCTGGGAGGAACAGGCCAGATGCTTGTTTGGTTAATCCACTGGAATGCCTTCAGCTTAGGGGGGTTTTCAATTGTCATTAGCCACCAGTCTTCTCGATGCCATAGCATCAGCCTTTTGCCAATAATGTCCAGTTGAGAATTTGAGAGGTTGTACTTAGCAATGAGATTAGCCCTTGATATCCAGGTTTTCTTATCCCAGTCCCAAAGGTTACTCCATGTCTTAATGCCACCTAAATGAAGCTTCAGTGCCTCTTCCACATCTTGTGTATCTACTTGAGGCAAGTCAAGAGCAAGCCACCAGATGGAATCGATGGGGTGGATGCCCAGCGTGTCCTTGTAGTCTGGGGATGGCATCAGCTGGGCTTTTACTTTAAACCAAGCCTTCCATAGAGAGATCAATAGCTCTGATCCTTTAGGGGTTATCTGATACTTGCTTCCCAAAATGGTTAGAAAAGGGAGCTGTTTCCATCTGTAATGACCTTTAAGAGCAAACAGATGGTTTTTCCTATTAAGAAGCCAAGCCCAGTTCTCATCCGGGGACATTAAGCCTCTCAGAATCCATTTGGCTGCCATTCTGTCAGCCATATTTTCAATGTCCAAGATACCCAGACCTCCAAGCTCAGTGGGAAGGCAGCAGAATTCCCATTTCACTTTGGCCACTTTCTTCACCCACGGGTCTCCTCCCCAGAGAAAGTTTCTGCAATAGGAGATGAAGCTTTTCAAATCTTCTTCAGGAGGTCTACAGCTCAAGAAGTAGATAACTGTGGGGATAATAAAATGGTTCAGCACCATCTTCCTCCCTGCCATGTTAAGCTGTCTATTCTGCCATTTTTTAACTTGATCTCTATTTTTTGCATGATCCATTGCCATTTTTCCTTTAGTGAAACTTTGAACCCCATGGGTATACCTAAAATCCTAACTATTTCACCATCTTGGATGACCTTGCAACCCTCTAGTAGCAGCCACCAGTTAGGCGGGGGCTGTATGCTAGTTCTGATACCAGTCTTGTTATGGTTGATAACTGAACCTGAGGCCTTACAATAGGTTTGCAGACAATCCCAGAAGGCCCCTATACTGCTCTCCTCATTATCAACAAGTGCATTGGTGTCATCCGCAAACATTTCAGTGCAAACCTGCTTACTATTGCCAAGCAGAATTCCTTTCATTTCTCCTTTGTTGATTTTGTCTTGGACAAGCCAATTAAGTCCATCCGCAGCTATGGCATAAAGGAGGGGGGCCAAAGGACATCCTTGTCTGATTGATCTAGTCAGTTGAAAAGCTTGAGTGCATTAGGGCCAAAAACGGCTAGAAAAGGGCTGTTTGTTAATCCAAGGATTAAGAAATTGTCCAATTGTGAATTGACACGTATACAAAAGTATGGCATTCTTGTCTCCTCCAAATGTCTTCTTAACGGTTCTATTTTAGTGGCGAACGGCTAAAACGGCTAAATTTAGACGTTTACGATGGCTAACATTAAAGTTTGGGTCCAAAATAGTGACATCTTGTTCCATTTTTTATTTCAAAAAATCAAGCATTAAGATACGAAATCCTCTTTTCAGGCCTTGAAAACAACGCTATTAATGACAAAACATCAGACGTCTACTTTCCGCCTTCCTTTCATTTTGGCATATGGTTTATTCTTTCTTCTTTGCACTTTCAAAAGATTCACTATTCAAAAGATTCACTATTCAAAAGATTTACTATTTTTCTCTTATTTGTGAGCTTCTATGGCGTCCTCACGTCGTCCTTCTCATAATATTACTTCTTGTGATTTTCATAACACGAGAGAAGATGGTGTTTGGAAACCCATATCTTTTCGTGTGAATGATTGGGTAACAATGCTTCCCTCTTGCAAAGGTGCCCACAGGGTGAAAAGAACCAAGCGAAATGAAGTGAAATCCCATTGGAAAGGTCGTGTTCTTGCATTCAAAGTGACCGACAATGGCTGGCTTGCAAAAGTTCAACATGTCTACATGGCCAAAGACATGGTGTTGAACTTGGATGAACATCCAATTTTCCAATCCTTAGTTTTGGGCTATGACTATAGGAGATGGAAAAGCAAGCTTGGTAGTTGGGTCCCTTTGGACTCTGAAGAGAATTGTCCAGAGTTTGAATTTAACATCATAGTCCATCCATTCATAGATCCTAGGAAACTCATAGTAACATCAAACTGGCGACTACAACATGTTAGAGAGTCGCTTGAGTTTCTGGATGAAATATCACTTGAATATAGATTCAAAGTAGATGATATTGTTATCCATACAAGGATGGAGAGTGTAACCTCATGCATCACATGTCTCCCCCCAAAAAAAGTTGTATTTGAGCCACTTGCAAGGGCAAGTTTGTATAGTTGAAAATGATAATGTAATCAATATATTCTACTAGATTTCGTCTCGTCTTCTTCACAAAATTGGTTAACAAATTGTTCGCGACACAAAACAAGGTTTAACAGATTGATATCAAATTATTGATACAGAATTTTACAGAAAATTAACCCAAAAAATGTGTGTTCATATGGACAAAATGAACAAAACAAAATCCAATATGTGGAATCACTCTGCAAAATCAACTTTCCTTTTGGCATGAGATGACCCTGCATCTTTAGAGAATCTTTCTCTCTTCTGTTTGCTTCGTTCAAATTTTGCTGATTGAGGTTCAAGTTCTGGAGTTTTCAGCACTTGAGGTGTTGGAGAGGAAGACTTTAGAGTGGATTCCCCTAATGGTGGTAAGTTGGGCTCCTCTTTTAGACCTTCACGTGTTGGCGAGGGAGATTTGGCAGTGGGGTCTGGTTTTGGAGAAGATTCTTTGGAGGTTGGCCTTGGAGACTTGGCAGTCTTCTTGGGGAACTTGAACAAGAAATTAAATGGAGAGCCAACATTTGCCCTCTTACTACCTTTAATGGACAAACGACGCTTCTGAATTTTAAATTTCACTGGTGAGTGAAAGGAAGACCTTTAGCAGCACTCCTCTCTTTGACAGGGGTCTTCTCTTTGATAGGTGTCTTCTCTTGAGCTGGAGAAGAGCTCTTCTCTTTGGTAGGAGGACTAGGGATCTTCTCTTTGATAGGAGAAGAGCTCATCTCTTTGGCAGGAGGGCTGGGGGTCTTCTCTTTAGCAAGTGGGCTAGGGCTCTTCTCTTTAACAGGAGGGGTAGGGATCTTCTCTGTAGCCTGAGGGATCTTTAATTTAGAATGGCTCTTCTCTTTAGAATGGCTCTTTTTCCCCTTGGAAGACTTGCTCTTGGAAGGGCTCTTCTTTCTCTTCTTCTTCTCTTTGGCAGAGGTCTTTTCCTCCTTGAATGAGTCATCCTTGTCTTTGCTTTCCTTCTTCTCCCTTTTCCTTTTCTTTGAAGTTGTATCCTTGGATCCAGGTGGAAAGGGAGAATCAGGATCATATGGATTGATGGATCTGCTCAAAACCATGGACACTGCCTTCTCCCTTACCCAACTTACCCAAGAATCTGAATACTCATGCAACTAAGACAAAAGAAAATAAGAAAGTAAGAAAACAGGTCAATGTATTCACTAAATCAATCAATGGTTTTTATTCATGAACTTACAGGAAGTGTTGTCATTCTGAATCTTGACTCAAGAAATCTCCAAGCATTAGCAAGAACCATCCATCCACAAGATGTTGAGTCTTTTTGCAAGGGAACTTCCTGATTGAAGTACTTAAAATCTTCAAGTTTGTAGTCTACATAGGTAGAGGCTAGAAAACTCAAGATAAGTTTGGCAGCACTGCAAACAAAAAATTTTGAGGGTCAACCAAATAATTGAAATCATGCAAGAAATTTGAGGGTCAACACATGGCAAAATTGATTCTTACATTTTACTTCTCCCATGGATGGATGCCAAAGAGTTCATAAAGATCACATCTCTATCCAATAGATTGATAATAATAAGACTCCAATGGCCTCTGTGATAATATGAGTACTGAAATTAGTTATGAAAACTGTCATGTCTATAATAGGCAAAAGGTAATTGAGAATGAGTCTTACACTTCAACATAAGGGTACACAATGTAATGGCAGGTAAGCATATCAAAGTTTTTGAGAAAACTTGCAAGATCCCCTTGCCTATTGAAAAGGCACTGTGTAACAAGGGGATCAAGAATTGTCACTTGCACAGCCATTGATTCATGAAGATCCCTCATAAGACATCTGGATACACAAACAAAACATGTCAACAAAATATGGTTCCTGGGAAATTCATCAAGAAAACAAAAGCAAATCCCTACAAACCTCAGGCAGATGAAGAGGACTGTGTCAGATATCTCAATATTAGGATTCACAAGCATGCTTTTGTCCTCAGGGGCAATGTCACAATACACTTCATCCTCTCCAGGCATGGACACATCTACTATCATCTGACCTGTCACATTCTTATAAAGCTCTGAATTGGATGAATGGAGAATCTCAGCTTGCTGAGAAAGAAGTGCATCCTCTGAAATTTTCTCTTGCTCTCTCTCTTTTTCAACTTCTTCTTTGATATCCTGAGCTTTTCTTGTATCATAAGGATGAGAAATATCTTCAATAACAACAGACTGCTTGGGTTGCCTTGCTGGAGGGATATTAAGAATTTCAAAAGCCCTCATATCTTGACTTGGAATAGGCTCCAAAGCTTTGTCAAACTTATATCTAAGTCTGGACACCAGCACAAAATCTTTGCTCATAAGAGTGATTCTATGAGCAAATGCAGCAGCAATGTAGCCATCATTCATAAAGTCGATTAAAAAATCTTCAGCAGCCTCTTGAAGACACATGAGGGCCTGGGTTTCCCATCGAACTTTCTGAAGATATGTGTTTCTCATTTTACCAACCAACCTTTCTGATATGTCCCTGACAACCCGTGTAAATGGCAGTCGAGGGATGAGGAGACTTGTAGATTTCTGTGCTGCTCTTATCTCTCTTAAGGACTTCACCTGATAATTCAATCTCTTTCTTGCTGTCGCCCTCGCACGAGGCTTTGGAAGGGGCTTTTCCTGTTCGGAAGGACCTGGCTTTTCTTCAGCTTTTTCAGTCTCCAATGGTGGGTAAACTTTCCTTGCAGTCTGCTTCGTCCTTGCCATTGAAGCTAGAAAAGGAGACCAGATCAAGCAATTTGTATTATAGGACAAAAAAAGGAAGTAGCCCGAACGAAGCGATAAAGGGATTCCAAAGATTATGGATGGTGATTATCGCTTGATTCGGGCACGAAGTAAAAATAAGAAAAATCCCGAACGAAGCGATGATGAAAATCCGGGAGGTTCGGATTTGTGTTATCGCTTGATGCGGGATGGAGAAAAAAATGAAGACCCGAACGAAGCGATGAGGGAAATCCTAGTGGATCGGATGTGAGTAATCGCTTGATTCGGGAATGAACGAAGCGATGGGAGAATGCAAGGATCTCGGATAATCGTTATCGCTTGATTCGGGTAGGGAATTGAAAACGCTTGATATGGGAAAAGTGGGGTTGAGAAACAAAAGGTAGCCTGGTTTCGCTTGATACAGTGACGGAGAAAAAAATGAATATTTTTAACAATATTAAGTTTTTATACCTCGGATATGTCGTACAAAGTACCGTTGAGTGCACGTGGTATGTAATCATTATTGCCACGTGGCATAAACGGTCACTATTTAATGTCTTTTAGTCACGCGCTTTTAAAATTTTTCCCCAATTTTGGACCACTCGTTTGCGTCAGATCAAGCTGTGCACCGTTTTCTCTTCCAAACCCTATTTTGCAAAAATCAAAATTAATTTGGAGACCTTGGAATTCTCAAATCCCGCACCAAGCGATAGAGTCATTCCAATTTTTTTGGACCTTTCATTTTCGCTTGGTTCTGGCACATCAGAATTTTTCAGGCATTTTTGTCAAATATCTCAATGAGTAAAGGTGTTGCGGGTCGACATGAGCTTGTTGAAGAAAGCCCAAGTGAGAAGCTCTTGAATGCTATTTTGCAAGATGGTCATGATATGAAGGTATACTTTGATGCAGTGGAGATTTTCAATCCAAGGTTTTCTCTTTCAGATGTTTTGTTGAAGCTCAAGGACATTCTTGAAGATGAGTACAACCAATTTGAAATGTCAATTCAAGCTCATTGTTTTCGTGTCGGAGACCATGATTTTTGTCACCTTACAGATTTTACACAGCTATCTGTGGAGAAAGCCAAAGTAACAAAGAGGTTCAGTAGATTTTCAAATAGAACTTCTTTCACATGCCCTTCATCCATTTCTTGTCCTATCCATAAAAAACATTGCAACCTTGTCCCCAAGGATGTCTCCTTTCTTTTCTTCCTATTTTTGAAAGCAGAAATACAGGATAAAGAGCAACAACCAGAAATTGATGCAGAGAATGAGGAAGAAAACTTAATTGTCACCACAGTTTCAAAGTTAGAGAAATGTGAAATTTTAGAAGAGGAAGAAATTGATGTTCAAGCTGAGGAGAGAGAAAGTGCAAATCTTGATGTTGCAGAATTTAGGGCTTCCACTATTACTGAAGAGCCTTCAGAGGTAGCAAATATATCTGAATCCTCTGTTACTCTTCCAAACCTTCCTTTCTTTTATATCAATGAGAAAGATTTTATTCCTCTTTCCTATCTTCAATGTCTCTTCAATATCAGAGAAGACTACTGTATTGCAGCAATTTCAGAAGCTTGTGAAGTGGCCAAAGACTTTATTGATACAGAAGTAGAGCCAAAGGAAGAGTTTTTGGCACTTGATTTGCAAACATCTGACAACTCATTTATCCCTGCTACTGATGCACTTGCCTTGTGCCTTAAAAAAATGGAAGAGGGAAAACCTTCCTTGAGTGATGAGGATTTTGAGGACAGGCTCATTGAGTTAGGTATTGAGTCTTTTGGCAGAGATTTCAAGCTTCAGGCAGATTCTGATAAAGTGGAAAGGGTTGGCTCTTGCAACTTGATGAAAGACAAAGTAGTAATTGAGGATGAGTTGCAGAAGGTAGCTTCCATTTAATCCTTTGTTAAATGTTATTGTGATTGTAATTTTTTTTAATTGAGGTTTTTGTCTTGCAGATTGAATTGCTTGATAAGGATGATTTTCTGGCAAGAGCTAGAGGCACCAGAGTGAAATCTACAGAAACAAGGTCAAGAAGGCCTTCATCTGCTCTCATGCACTACTTGCCTACATTGGATAAGGCTGTGTTCTGTGCATTCCACATGAACTTCTCTGAAGATGCTGAGTTGCCAATATTTGCCTTCAAGGTGTTGTCAAGGTTTATGGGATATACTCCCCTTCAAATAAATGCTAACAAGGTTTTGCTTCTAGAGAGAGCTGCTGCTCTTAGAATCTTTGGATATGCTGCAGGTTTCAATGCCTCAAGAGCAGGATACTTTCTTTGCTACTCTAGCTATGCAGCTGCAGCTCAGGTGTCAGATATCAATCTCCTTGGAGGTTATAGAAGGAGAAAATTTTTGAGATACAGAGGTGACATGCCAAGAAGTCCCAAGAGAATCAAATACTAATGTACACAATATTTTGCAAGGACCAACTTTATTTCAGCAAAACTTTTTGTTAGAGGTACAAATGTGTTAGTAATCATTAGTCTCTTTCTTGAGGTGTTGGTGTAGTTTCAGATTGCTGGGTCTTTGATCTCATCCTTTGTAATTGCCTCCTGTAGAACCAATTGAATAATTCGTTTAGTGCATTGCTTCTTCTTTGTCCACCTCCTCCTCTTCGGGTACATCTAAAAAAGGAAGTTCTCGCTTGATAATGAGACTTTTCCAATCCTTGTGTATTCCATGTTGCAAGTGGTCCTTCTGTAGCAAAATATGGTCCATGCAAGTAAAGAATATGCTACAAAGAAAATTTTTGTTAGTACATTTAAGAAATTTCAAGTAATAAGTCTGGACACACCAATATATAACTGTTTTGATAAGTCTGAATACTCACCAAGTAATAAGTTATGTCTTTTTCTCCCCAGGCATCTGTGATAGCTTTGATCAAAAGCTTTATTGCGTTTTTGAAATCATCTGCATAAGTATTTGAACCAACTTGTCGTCTAAGGACTTTGAAAAAATTGTCGAGTTTTTTCCAAACTTCCATACGTTTGTTGGCTACATCTGGTCTACTTTTGACATTTGTGGTGATGACACACAGCTGTTTCCAACAGTTCCACATTGCGTTGACTTGTTTGGTGTCATTGTTGCTCAAAAATCTTCTCGCTTTTGCTCCTCCCATTGAAACATCTTGCAGAACATCACCTGTTCCTCCAGAAAGAACAGGATCTTTTTTAAGATGCACTTCCCCACCATGAAAACCCATTTGAGAGAGCAAGGCTTCGCACTTTTCTATGCACTCATCTGCAAGTTTAGTCGGCTTAATAGAATATGCATAGTCCAGATGAAGTCTGAGCAATTTGTCCAAGATTCTTATCTCTGCATGCAGTGTACATATATGCACATTTTTCAAATGTATTGGTAGAATTGGATCCCATATTTTAACAGAAGTTGGATAATCGACAATATTCACATTATTTCTGGATGGTGGTTTTCCAATCTCATTTTCTGCAAGCCATTCTTTTGTCCCTGTGCTTGCCATGCAATAAAGACATGGATATTTGGTATTTGCTCCTCCACATACACCAAACATACACTTCAACGCCTTGAGGTCAGCACTCAAATGCCATTCCACAATGAAATCACCTATGTCATCAACATGAAGGTGTTCACCTGTATTCTGGCTCTGAATAACTGAAGGAATGTCTGTTTTTGAGAAGAGCCACTTTAATGTTTCATGACTCTCTACTGGTACCTGAGCTGATCCAATCCACCATAGCTCCATTTCTGATTGAGTTTTGTGGTATGGAGAATCAAGCTTACCCTGACTATAGTCCAATGCTTTATTCATTAGGGATACAGATATTCTTTCCATTTTTTGACACTTTTGGATTTGAGCTTCATCTAATTTTAAAACAAATACAAGTTTTCCTTCACAATCTATTTCTCTTATGTTGTAATATCTCACCATAAAAGATTGGACTTTTCTAATGTTCATCCAAATATTATTATAAACGTTGTATTCAAAAGATGATTTTTTTTTTTGTCTCTCATATGGCATTGTTCCCTCAATATGGAAATACTCTCCGAAATGTTTAGAAATTTCCTCATTTAACATAGTTCTATATTTTCCAACATTGTGAGGTCTAGGCAACCCAAAAGCTTTGATTTTGTAATACTTAAGGACCCTGAACCAGGTTTTAGAGATGGCTCTGTATCCCTTTCTACTCACTCCCACTGTGTCACAAACTTCTTGCATTTGGGAAGGCTGGACTAATAAGTCCATATCTTTTAATAGATGTTGAAAGACCAGTTTTTTTTGAGTTTGATTTTCAGGAAGTTCTAAAAGTTTCAAGATATCCGACCTATTCATAAGCTCATTCAAAAATCTCACCCTTTCCTGAGCATTAGACATGTCAAATCCTAGAAGGTTAGTAACATGATCTCTTACAAGTTTTAACCTTTTTTTTCTTTGTCCAGATCTCTCTGTTAAGTTAACTACATCCCACATTCGTTTTACTCGTGCTCTTAATCCTATTGGAGTTTCTTTTAAGGATTTCAATTGATCATTTTCTTATTTCAAAGACACTATTTCGTTTTCAAGTTCTAAAATTTTTGTTGCATTCAAAGATGAAGTATTTTGAAGATATGTAGTATATTCTGCATAATTAATATGTGATTGAGATAGTCTTGAACTATAACCAAGTAAGCCATCCTCCCATCACCAACAAATCTAATCAAATCATGTGGTGTGTGAAAAGAAGGATACCTTCTTGTTTTGGGATCCGGTGGATGTAGACTTCCATCTGTCCATAGGTCAATATGCTTCTTTCCTTCGTTGCGAAGATGTTGAGCTTCATTTGCACATGATAGGGATCTTTGGTAGACACTCCGTGTAGTTGCATACTCTTGGTTGAGCTTGATGTTCAAATGAAACTTTCGATTAGATGTATCACTCATTACTAACCGAGCAAAAAGTATAAGCAGAGCTATTAGATCATGAGAGACACAGAAGAATGAGAATGAGATGTAGCTTGTGAAATTTTTAGAGAAGCAGAGGAGTGAAATTTTTTTGGAGAATGGATAAGAGCGCGTTTGGAGAGAATGGTCATTTTGCCACGTAGTCACTAAAAGAGGACAAATTTCGAGACGAGCCATTAAAGAGTAGCATGAAAACGATCTATTTTTTAAGATTTTAAAATATGCACTTAGATACGTATTCAGTCAGATAGATACGCTTTAAATACCCAAAACGGCTAAATTTGGAGCCGTTTTGACCGTCAACATTCTACTAATTAGCAAGTTAGCGAAATTCCTTACACAGCCCATTTTGAGACGTTTTTGGCCCTAATGGAGGTCCCCATTGACGCATACCCGAGCAGTTGCATTACCCAGCAGTGTCTTTACCATACTGCAAAACCTTGAGCCACAGCCCATGTGTTTCAATGCATCTATCATATATCCCCAGCTCAGTCTATCATAAGCTTTGTCAAAGTCAATTTTGAAGAAGATGTAATCTTGCTCTGATTCTTCAGCGAATTCCATAGCTTCCCAGAGCGTAATGATAGTGTCTAGGATATATCTACCCTTGATTAATCCTTTTTGTTCCTTACGAATCCAATCATTCATGTGATCTTTCAGCCTTAGTGCCAACACTTTGGCAAAAATTTTATATGCACAGTTTAGGAGCGTAATTGGTCTCCAATTGGTGATAACATCCTTATCATCCTTCTTATGTATTAGCTTAATGATGCCTGCATTGATGGTTCGGGGGAGGGCTTCAAAGATAAGGGCTTCTTTCCAAATTTCTGACAGAGGCTCTATCAAAGTGTTTTTGAAGGTTTTGAAAAATTTCGCTGGAAGACCATCATTTCCAGGGGATTTTTTGTCTTTAAGCATGTCAATAGCTATGGATATCTATTCTTTTGTGATTGGTTTGTCAAGCCACTGAGCTTGTTGTTCTGGCACTGTTTTAATTCTACATTGCTGAGCTTAGTCGAGGCAGTTTGCTCCGCTTGATTTGTCGTAGATTCTGAAAAGAGACTTTGGAAGTGTTGGGCTATCCAAGCTTTATTCTCCTCATTGGAGCGCAATTGGATGCCTGAACTGTTTTTCAAAAGGGGGATGGTCTCTGCTGCATGTTTCACTTTTAGCATTTGAAACATTTCTTTGGATGGTCTGTTGGTTTTACCAGCCTACCACTCTCTGAAAAACAAGGCATTGTCCTCTAGTTCTTTGTCTTCTATTTTATGGAGGTGGGCTCTAGTGTCCCTTAGGGCAGTCTGAGCAGAGACATCACCAAAGTTGACCCTGTTCTCAAGTTTTTCAATCTCTTCCAGACACTCTTTTTTCTTCTTCTCTCTTATCTTTTTGACTCCTTTCCTGGCACAAATGAGCAAGGATTGCGTGGACTTTACTGCCAGAGACCATGCCTTAGCGGGGGTCAATCCTAAGCTAAAGAAATGATCCCATATTCTCTTCACTTCTGCTTGTACCATGGGGAGTTTAAAGAGGGAAGGGTCCGTATGGAACCACTTGCAGCACTTTTTCTCATCAACTTTCTCCAGAGATGCTAGAATGGGATAGTGATCTGACAGGCAAGTGTCAAAAATGGCTTTGCATTCCACAGTAACAAACATTTTGCACACTTCCTGACTGACATAGCATCTATCAATTCTAGCCTTCCTTAATAGATCACATGTTCCTTAGTTTTGCCAAGTAAATTATCCTGGTAGTCTTATGTCAACTAGGTTGAGCTGTTCCTTGCATTTGCTCCAAGCAAGTTTTTCCGCTCCTGAGATAAGCTTCCCCAGTTTTGATTGAATCTATCTTCCTCTAGTTCTACCATATTCAGATCTCCTATCAGAATGATAGGTTCATCATACTTCTGCATGACTGAATTCCAGATACGAGCTCTTTGAGTCTGTGGGCAGTTTGCATACATGCCTATCAGAACAAAATCCTCAAGTTCAAACGCCACCCACCCACTGGTCAAAAAGGTCGACTTGGATATCTCTGATTTGATTCTCCCATCTAGGGTGCAACCCACAAGCTACCCCTCCAGAGCCTTGAGGGTGAGCGGTATAAATCTATATGAGATTTTTATCTATTGCATTCAGTCTTTGGATGAGATTATCTCCACCGACTTTAATCTCCGTCAACACTACAACATCGACATTACCATGTTGTTTCAACCATGCCTTAACTTTTTTCCCTTTATTAGGGTTTGTAAGACCTTTGACATTCAAAGACAATATCTTCATGGAGGAGGGGCTTGGTTTTGTTTCCTCTGTCTTCTATTCTTATTTGCATCAGTGGGGGAACCCTCCATTTGTACATGGTTTCTTTTGAGATCTATGGATATGTCCATGGCATTGTCTGAGGTAGAGGTTTGTCTTTGTTGCTGCTCTTTCGTTTTCTCTTGCATGGAGTCATCCTCTTCTTGACTTTGGGTATCTTCCAGTTTAGCCAGCTCAGAGGCCAAATGGTCCAGATTGAGCTGATTAACTGGAGTTGAATCTATAAATTCCTCATCTGAGTCGTTTGAAAGATCAGGTTTGTCCAGAAGGGAATAGAAGTTAGCTTTGGGATTGGATGAGTTCTTCTTCTTCTGTTTGAAGGTCTTTCGTTTAGGGGGTGGAATAAATCCATCGTTCTTACCCTTCCCTATCTGGGAGTCGCTACCGGAAGGGTTTTCCAAGGTGGACGGGTTACCAGTTGAAGTAGAGGCTGCGTTAGCTTGCACATCCTTCATAGCTGAGTCCTTTTGTAAGGCAAATCCGAGGTTGGACTGTTTTCCCTTCTGATCTACATTTCTTTGTGGAGCATTGCCCTTAGAAGGAGCTTTTGAGGGACATTCTTTGATGACATGCCCTTTCATTCCACAATGGAAGCATGCATTCGGGAGATGCTTATAAAGAACTTTTTGCTCTATACTTAAATCTCCACATTTGATAGAAATGGACTCCTTTAAGGGCTTGTCCAAGTCTATCTCAACCAACACTTGAGGGTGCCAGGATGGGTTGATAAATGACTTCGGTCTGTGACCAAGAACCCTTCCAAGGGAGCCTGCAATTTTGTCAGTCCATGGGTACATGTGGTAAGGCAGATCCGGGAGCTCAATCCAAACCGGGCAAGTGGAGAGCTTAGGCCCACTTGCTGAGAGCTCTTTTGTCCACCTGAAAAAGCAGAAGGGTGCGTTCCTGAACATCCATTGGCCTGCTCCCAGAATTTTGAGAGCCATTGATCTATTTTTGAATAGGAAAAGGTAGTACCCTTTAGGTAGGATTTGTACAGCTTCAATTTCTATGTCCAATGGCCTCCACGTATCTTCCATCCATTTTTTAAGGTGGTCCACCGGAGGTCTAGGGCCGAATAGTAGGCCAATAAGACATCTTCCTGAGTAGTCCGCTTCCACATCCTGAAGTAAATCTAGAGGGAGATTAACTTTTACAGTAGTGGAGCCTTCGTTGGTGAGGTGATTGGTATCTTGCTCCATGATATCCTCAAGGAGTATTTGAGTTTCCTTCTGAACCTTTGCTTCTCCTATCTGGCTGTTGAGGACGTGTATTTGGCGATGGGCTTCCTCGAGCTGGAGTCTCAGATCCATTTCAGTGTCATTCGTCCATGGCCCTTTATCTTTGGAGTTGAGCGGGGGCCACGACCCTATTGGTTTCCTTAAATATTCTCTAGATGAGAAGGCTTGGACCAGCCCTGCTACTAAGCCTTCCATGTCTCTGAGAGTCAGAGTGGGTCTTGGCCCCGTCTGATCCTTGATCAACGACCTCCCCATTCGTTTGAACTTAATTTTTTTAATTTAGAATGATTTGATGAATGTAAGTTCTGACCTGGAGGTGCCTCGGAGAGGTGCAACTGCAGCAAACTCGAACCCTATCCAAGTTTGGATGACGGAGGAAAGACCTATGGAACTGCATGAATCAGCATCGTCGGTAACCCTCCTCCCTGACCTCAACCCTGTGTGATGAGCTTGTAAATTCTGGTTTAAAGCAACAACAAGAAGAGTCGATCTGGTCAATCTGTTATGTTGTTTATCTCTCTGTGATCTGATCGATCTCTCAGAAGCCCATTGTGATTTTTTTTTGGTTTGGGACCAATAATATTTATTTATATTAATTGTTCCAAATCTATCATACACCTAATCTATTATACACCAAAGCCAAAAAAAAACCACTATCTACTCTTCATTCAAGATTTTACATAAAAACTCCCATCTTTCATTCTTTGTCTAACTTCTAATGTTTTTTTAATAACAGTAGTTTATTTGTCTATCTTCTAAGGTATAATTTTTGGGACTTCATTCATGTGGTCTTGTGCATGTAGGTCGTTCATTGACGGAGATTCTTTAAAGCAAAGCAAGTTGATAGCAAGCATCCTCGACGACCTAAGTGCTGAAAGACTCACATATTGTCTCTAAGAATCCTTTATTTTTAAATTTTATTAATTTTATCTATTATTATTTTTATTTAATCATAAAGTAGAAAATCTTAAAAACGAAGGGATACTTATGTAAGAAATTTTCTTCCTACTTGGAGAATGATATTTCCTTGGGCCTATCCTCTCATTGATGATGAAGGTAATGAATGTATAGAATGCAAGGTGTGTTCATAACTAAAAGTAAACACACCATATAGATAAGGGTAGAAAACTATACAAAGTCAAAGTCTTGGAAGTGAATCAGAATTTTGAAGCACACAAGAAGGAATAAGAGAGAATTAATTGCCAAAAAGAGCCCCGTCTATGATTATTGAAAAACATGTAGATCTAATGGTAGATGCAAAAAGAGTCATATAGTGAGTGTGATATAAATTTTGTAGTTTGAATCAAGAGTTTTGATCTATTTTGCTAAGACCTTGGATAGACGTATGTTTATGTTTCTATGATGAGAAATTTGAACATGTAAATTGGGATGGGTGATTTGACATGTGGAAGTCAATGAAGATAGGACACCTAGAAGATTGAGTGAGAATGAATATTATATGTCTTCTTTATTTACTTTTGAAATAATTTTTGCTCTTTTAATTTCTCTCTCTCATGTTTTGTGACAAATGTTGAAAAGGTAATGTTTCTCAAGTTTTAGATATTACATATATATATATATATATATATATATATATATATATATATATATATATATATATATATAAGAAGATGTATAACTTTTAGATATTATAAGGTTTTCAGTGAAAAGGTTGCCATGAAGGGACGGATGAGAAGTATGGGAGACCATATGTGGAGACAGGGGATGATGAAAGTCATCCACGCTCAGAATTGGGAATCCCATCATCAAGTTTAGTAGAAGGGGATGTCATGTGCATGCACATGTACATGCTAATATTGTTTTCAAGGTAAAGTAATGTTTCTCAAGTTATAGTTGTAATTTTTAAAAAATATAAGATGATCTATAGCCAATAAAACTAGAATCTATCAAAGAAGAACTACAAAACAAAGTCAATATCAAAAGAAAGGTGAAGCACATACAAGAAGTGGCAATATTAATTGTATCCTTCAATTAAAAAGTAGGGGTAAAGTTGTCACCCTTTCAAAACCAAGGGCTACAAGCGTGCACGGGGAGCGAGATCTAGATATGTAGGGTATGTAGTACCTAGGAGCAGGGTTGATTTTTGATGGGTAAGGTTGCCCTTTGAAATTCCTAGATTTTCCTAGTTTTTTATTTTTTGGGTCATTGCTATACGTTCAACCCTTATTTTGCCCTTCAAATACGTGCAAAAACCCCCGAAAAATGTGCAAAATGCCTATCAAAAATCAACCCTGCATATGAGGTGGAGACAAAAGTACATCCATGTTTCAACATAATATGAGAGGGTGCTAAAACATTCATATTTTCCAATAAGGACAAATCTTAAATCTATTCGGTTTTTAATGATACAGAAAATCTAATTAATATCATTAGTCATTCTATGTAGCTTTTCCAAAACCCCCAATCCCACCATTGCCCTTTCACTCCTAAGTTTCCCTCCACCCATCTACCAATTCTCCCCCAGAACCCCCTCAGGGCAGGACATTCCTAGAAGGCATGTCTTCCATCTTCTAGGAATGTGGGTGATTTGGGTTTCTAGGAATGAATTAATGTTTGGCAAGGGGAACAAACATGGAATAGAGGCTGCAGAAATCATTAGATGTGTACACTTTTGTGGGAGAATTAATAGGTTGAGTAACAATAGATTTACTGAGGACATACATGCATTACAAGCGGGGATTAGATAATATAAATCTGGGAAGGGAAAATACTAATGCATAATGGGCTTGCCTAACATGCTTGATCATTTTCAGGTGTATACATGGGATGATGTTAGGGTGAAGTTCTTTAAATTTGGACCAAGATCCAAAAGATGGTATTTGAAGGACATGCAGCCTGAAGAGATTTTTAATGGCCCTGATAGAGAACCCTGTGGGAAAGAGACCAACTGTGAAGATCTGGTTTAAATAAACAGCAGTCCCTTACAGGCTCTACTTCTGAAGCACTTCTTATTGCTTCCATGGAGTTGGGATATCACTTCTCTTGGCGAAAGTCATCAAGTTTTTTATGGGAGGATGATATGTGGGAAGTAGTATGTGTTTTTTTAAAAAAAATTCTGACCGGTAGGCAACAAGCTGCAGGAGAGGACTTCTGCTCAAGCGTGGAGAACTCCACGCAGGCCGCCCATTCTTCCTGACGGCGTGTGACTTCTATGGCCGTGGACCTCGTTTCTCCACAAGCCGCCTCCGCCGGAACGCGCCGTTCAAGAGCGACGGACCGGGGCGCTCACAGACAGCCGTCATAGTCGTCGGGCATGTAATGCGGTCAACGTCTGGGCGGGCGAGCCGGGGCGACCTTATCCAGTTTAACTCAACTGCCTCACGTGTCAAAATCCAAGTATACCACGTGTCTACAGAGCCGTCATAGTCGTCGGTAATGCGGTCAACGTCTGCGCGGGCGAGCCGGGGCGACCTTATCCAGTTTAACTCAACTGCCTCACGTGTCAAAATCCAAGTATACCACGTGTCTAGAAATTCAAAGGACGTCGTGGATGCCAGTTGGTCAATGGGGCCCGCCGCCCTATTGAGTCATTTTTAGGGGCGGGTCTATTGGTAACTCGTTGACGTGTCAAAATCATATTTAAAGATTACGATCTCTCAAGGATCAAATTCCAGTGTTAGGAATGCACTTTTCTTTTAACCAGTTTTAAAAAAAGGATGACCTTCAAATTTTAATGAAAAAATGCTTAGGTTAGTCAGTTTTATAACTAAAATTTTAAAAATTCGACTCTTTTAAATTCAAGGCTAGAGAGCATTACAATCGGTTTCTTATTCAAAATGTGCCGTGAAAATTACACTAAAAGATGGTTTTTTATGACATTAGATCGGAGTCTCAGATTATAGTGGTCCCCCCAAATGCCTCTTTCTTTTACATATGGAGGACCTCAGCAAGGCGGTGAGCAACAAAGGTCACCCTGCTACATGCAACCTCTCCAATGAAACATGGAGTTGTCCCATGCAAATCCCCAATGCATGTAATATGTGAATACCTAAGTAGCTAAAGCATCTCAATAAACACCTCCTCTATTGGCATGAGAAAGTGGTCTCTACATAGACTCGTGCTCTATAGGAGGGAAACCATGTCCTCTTAAAAATTGCCAAAGAACACCCCTAGTAAGTTTCTTCCGCTCTTGTTTGGTCAAGGAAAATATCTTTTTGCAAGCTCCCGCGTCGAGCTTTTTTTGAACTCTAATTCATTGGGGGGGAATCTTTTGCGATCTTGGAATGTATAGAGAAACTCTAGCATCAACAACATCCCATGCTTCTTTTCTTTCAAGCCAACATGCACTTAGAATAATATCTCCATGAATAAAGCCCCCAACCACATGGTGTGGGTTCATTATTAGTGGGTGGTGGTCAGTTGGCCGTGGTTTGAGGGCATTGACCGTATCTATACTGTGTAACCGTCCGCATTGTATACGTGATTGTATACGTGCCTACCTACTACAACACCACATTTAGTTCTATATATGGACATAGTTATCACAATCTAAGGTATCCAATGCTTGTGAGTATCCACACCATCTACACTTAGTACTTCCTCCATCCAAACTCTATCTGAATCACCATCAAAGCTCTACTTGAAAATGCACAAGTGAACAGCACCGTCACATTGTGTACTTATCTCAAAATTTCAAATTCTCTCCATTGTTTATCTATTGCACTTTGTTTTGCTATCTATCTTTTCGTTGTGCTATATTCTTATAAAAAATACTCAATGCAATAAAGCAATGTTTTGTATTATGTATTTTTGACAATCCAGAAAGTCCATGACTTTTTGGCAGCTTCACTCTCCAGGTTCCATAACAACTTCATATACCATTTGGTGCATTTTTCCTCCATATAAATTTGGTTCAAGGTTCTTTACTTTGGTGTGGTCAAATGAGCTTTTCATTCTCATCAACCCCCATAACTACTCTTGCATAACATAATCTCATCATTAGAGGGGTGCATTTTGCTTTATAATTACATTTGCAAACTCTCAACAATAAACCATCAACCATGGCACTAGTTTTTTTGACAAATTGCAAGGGTGACAATAGGATACTGGGTCAAACATGAAACATGATTGTGTATGTTTATTAAGTGAGAATGCACAAGGATATGACAACAAAGACTCTACTCACATCACATTAGTATATGCATAGTCAATTTTCTTTTTCTAAAGTAGTAAATGGTTTACAAAATTCTTTTTCTAAAGTAGTAAAAGTAAAATGTTTTTGCTTTTTAAATACAATTCTAAAATACTTTTATTGAAAAAGAACTAAAGAGCAAATTTAAGAATTTAGCAAGTTGCCCAAATTCAGCAAAATACTTTTATTAAAGAGAAATTTAAGAAAGTTAAAAAATTTTGAATACTTTGTATTATTGGAGAAACTGAGTAATTAACAAAGTTCTCAGAAATAGCTCCGAAATCTTTAACATCATAAAACATTTAGACTTGGATTAAAAGACGTTCGCTCAACAACATACGAAGGCACATTTGCCTAGGCCACATTAGCATAAACACACGCGCGCACACAAAACATTATCATACAAGAGTAAAAAAATGCTCATATATATATATACAGATTTTAAATTTGACTGGAAATTGAGCTTCTTTGAGCCCCCTTTTTCCTAGCTGTTTCGATCATGTTGTCCACATGGAAACCTTGCGCTTCATGGCAAAAGTGCAAAAAAAATCAAGGCAATGTACTTACAATTTTTTTTTCAATTTTTCCAAAGAAGATGCAGTAGAGCAAGTCTTACAAGGTATATCAACAATTTTTCTTTCCAATTTTTCCAAAGAAGATGCAGTAGAGCAAGTCTTACAAGGCATATCAATTGGGCTTACAAATACATCAACAAATTTTTTTCAAATTTTCCAAAGAAGATGCAGTAGAGCAAGTCATACAAGGAATTTGGGAAAGACAACAATACAAGGCCATCAGGACTACTTTACAGAAAGTGATTGGAAATGGCTATGAAGAGGATAAGGAGGCAGCTCAGCCTAAACCAAGGGGGCCTTGCTTTAAAAACTCGCTTTAGGAACCCTTACTGTGTAGAGAAGAAGGTGCCCGAGGAGGGGGCCTTTTTACTGTAGAAGGCGCGGGGCCTTACGATGACTGCTCAGAAGCAAGGGATCCTTGCAAAGGGATCCCTGCATACAGCACAGAATCAAGAGATCTATGATTTCAGATCCACTCACCAGTCTTCACTGTTATGGCGCTGTCAGCTACCATTGAAATGGGCGACCTCATGATAGCTGAGTGTGCGAGACAAGGGCAGGGTGAAGTCGGGCGTGGCGGAAACGCTGGAAACGGCAGACCCCGCAGACCTTGAAACAGGCGAGCTCAGCCCAGACAGGCCATAAAGGCCGCCATCGCCATGGCCATTACCAAACTCGGAACGGCCTGTTGGCGTGGGGGGCGCCGTGGGGATTTCCACGCCCTCCTTGTGAACCCTAGTGAGCAAGCGCACTAAAGGGGCGAAGAGAGAAGCAAATATGGCAGCCTTCACCTGGCCGCGGCGGGGTGGGGGAATGCGTGGTCGGGCCTTCGCAGATGAAGTGGAGATTGAAGAGGCAGAACCAAGAGAGGGAGCAGGAGAGGCCATTTCGGGGGGGGGGGGGGGGGGGGGGGGGTTGAAGAAAGGAGGGAGGCAGCGAGCGTGGGAGGGAGGCAGGCAGGGCGGTGTAAGAAAGAGCGAGGAAGAACCGTGGGGCGTGGGTCGGTTGCTATAAGCCCAACGCTTAGCTTGGAGACGAGGGTAACTTGGCGACGAAGAAAACGCGTTTCAATTGTACACAGGGCTTTAGGTCATTGCTGACGTTGCAGGTGTGCAAGAGGATTGTATCATTGTGGCTTCCTCGCACGTGTCAGAAACCCAAAAAAAAAGTATTTTTTACTTAACCAGTCAAAATAAGGAGAGTTTTTAAATCCTTAATTGAGCCTTGAAAAATACAAAGGATCCGGATCTCCCCTTCCTAATCAGCATACCCCCTTCAATAATAATATGGCACCAAAATGTTTTTTTGCATTTCCATTAAATATATTATGTTAAATTTTGAATGAGTTGGAGAAAGAGTAGTAAGTTGTATTCTTGTCTTGATTGTATGACAGCTTTTGAACAGTTACAGGTACTATAAATAATTATTATTGATCCCAAAAATATATATATATATATATATATATATTATGTGAGATTTTCAAGAACAAAAGTGTTTTTCTAAGGTTTCATTTTAGTATGCAATGATTAAATAAGTGATGTTTCTAATATTTTTTAGAAACATCATTTATTGGGCCCAAATCTAGGATATTTGATCTTCACATTTTAACATTTAAATATTTCTCATAGATAAATAAATTTATCTTTGAATTTAAATAAATTATCAAATAATTCCAATATGCTAGGAATTTCTCTGTTCCCATCTAAATGATGGAATTCCAAATGTCATAGGAATTCCTCTTTTAACATTTAAATATTTCTCATAGATAAATAAATTTATCCAAAATTCATCTTTGAATTTAAATGAATTATCCAATAATTCCAATATGCTAGGAATTTCTCTTTTCCCATCTAAATGATGGAATTCCAAATGTCATAGGAATTCCTCTTTTAACATTTAAATATTTCTAATAGATAAAATAAATTTATCTAAAATTCATCAAAGGACTTGTTGTAAATGGAAGTTTTGACTTGTTAATATAAATCTACATAACTATCGTTCCCCAAAAAAAAGAAACATCACTTAAACTATGGAAGTTTAACATTTAAATATTTCTAATAAATAAAATAAATTTATCTAAAATTCATCAAAGGACTTGTTGTAAATGGAAGTTTTGACTTGTTAATATAAATCTACATAACTATTGCTCCCCAAAAAAAAGAAACATCACTTAAACTATGGTAGGCTCATCAACCACATTTTTCATCCACTCACATGTTTTTGCCCAAAAATAGTGGAAAAACGTCATTGCATACATTATATGGACATATCGATTTACAAGGAAAATCAAAGAAGAAGACGACACAGACAAGAACTGCAAATACAAGAACAAGATGAAAGTTTATACATGGAAAACCTCCACAAGAAAATTGAAGCTGATCACACTGTGTACAAAAGGACCAATCTAAAGAAAGCAAGCATCATCCTTTGGGACAAGCCTACGTATTTTCGAGTACCAAGGGACAGAGGCACATAGTCTTGTCCCGCTGATAACTGCTTCCTTAAATTTAGCTGTTTTTTCTTGAACAGACAAGTAAGTGTCACTATAGTCTTCTTCTTCAAGACGATCCTCAGCATCGACAACAATTGGATTTTGATGACTACCTGCCTCGTCATGTTCTTCATTGCCCCATGATCATTTGCATGATTGTCATTATGGAGGCTCCAACGTGGCCAGCCTCTCACTAGGACTCCACTCTCAAGCCTCGAAAACTCAAACTCTTTCTGAATTCAAGCTTGGAGGCAAGCTAATAGGCAAGAGAGAAAGACAAGAAATAGGCAAGATAGAAGAGAAATGCTCTAAGCTTCACCTTAGTCTGCACATGGATTTCAAGCTCACTTCAAATCTCAAAACCATGCCCAAAAGAATGAATTTTAGGTTCACAGTGTGGCTTTTATACCAAACCCTTAGAACTCACATTGGGCGGCCAAGACTAGAGAATAATGTCCTTGGGCCTCTATGGTTTCCCATACTAAATGTAAGCCAAACTCACTAAGCCATGTGGTGAGCCATTAATATACAACCAGTTATCACCAACCACAAATATACCAATGCAAATATCTTAAGTGTGATCTGTAGTCGACATCGACAAAGCAGAGGGTCACTGGAGTTATCGAAGGTGTAACATGCCCCCATTTTTGAAGTAGATTCTATTCTCAGAATCTTGTGTAAGCATGTGTTGATGCCACAAGAAGGAAAGGTGTGGGTATTGTAAGATGTCTTGAAATTAAAAAGCACCGCAAGTTGAATCTCGTCCAAGTTTGCATGGCAACTTGAAAACAAGTAAAGTGTTTCCTTCTTGTTGATGCCACAAGAAGGAAAGGTGTGGGTATTGTAAGATGTGTTGAAATTAAAAAGCATCGCAAGTTGAATCTTGTCCAAGTTTGCATGGCAACTTGAAAACAAGTAAAGTGTTTCCATGTAAAGAAAGAAATTTTAACAAATGAGTAATAAAAGGATGCATCCAAGAGCATTCAAGTGTGAAACTGGTTTGAGTTTACATAAGTGCTATGAATATGGAAGTTAAATCTTTTCTTATTAGCATGTAGTACTAGTAATATTTATACCTGAACTCATTATAAAAGCATGCCTATGGTTGTTATGACTGTAGTCTCTTTATAGTAGAAATATAGGTTGTCTCAAAGCTATCTCCTAACTTTGAAGTAAAAGTATAAGTGATTAGATGCTTATAAAGAGCATGGATTTTTGTATATTTATTTGTTTCTTCTTTAAATTTTAGATGAATAGGGTTAAGGCACCACCCTGTGGAGACCAAAGCATTGACTCAAAGACCTCGCCAAGAGCATCTTGGAATCGCAAAGCATCTCAAACCACGGAAATGGTTTAGCCTTACCCTTCTTTTAGCATAATTTAGACACAAGGCCCCACCCCCATGAAGATGAAGGCATTGAGGCACCGTACAGATATCCAAGAGTCCTACCAAACATTATTTATGGTGACGAGTTTCTTTTTGGTCTCGTATTTAAGTGTTTTTCATGTAATCACAATTGAGATGCAAGTGTCGAACCCATGGAGACCAAGGTATCGGCCCCAAGGCACCGTTTTGTGGGTATCCAAGGGTCCTACCAATAATCTCACATGGCAATGGTAGCACCTTGTTTCTTTCTTTTTATATAGATATTTATTTGTTATTTGTTTTTGAGAGCTCTTTTCTATGATTTTCTATTAGTTTCTCCCTCTCACCTACTCTTTAACTATAAGCTAGAATATAACTGACAATCTCTTGATGCTATATTTTAAGAACTTTGCATACTCCTTTGGCATATCTAAGGTTAGTCTAGGTATAATAGGTCTAGTACTAGATCTAAGGAAGAATTTAGAAATAAAGTCCATTTAGATAGCAACTATAAAAAACTTAAACCATCTTTTTGTGATGTGATCATCCAGGCAACACAACATTCAAAATCAGTCACAAGACCAAAAGAGATCAATAGAATAAGTTTTGAATACACACGTTTAAAGCTTGTCTTCAAGTTGAGGCATTCTTATAATACTTGAAATAGTGTGTAGGCCTCCGAGATTTATGTGACAGATTTTTCTTCCTGGTTGTTAGGTTGTATTATCTTGATTGTGTCTTGAAGTCTTGAAACTAGATGATCAGTTGATCATGACAATTACAACGATAAAATTAGCCAATCATGGATTGTGTGGAGTATCATGACAATTACGACAAAATTAGTCAATCATGGATCATGTTTTCTTCGGAATTTTGCTATGAAGAATTTTCCAGGTTTGTAGACATCGTTTATCTTTAGCTTAGAGCTCCATTTCTCTTACTATTTTGTATTTTTTAATGTTTTTAGGTGTATATTATGCACGTATTGGGGTATTTTTATTCCCAACAAGTTCCTTCTTGATTTGGGTTGAGTAAAATATCTCGGAGTAAAAAAGACTCGTGGGGGGCACATGTATATAGAGTTGTGCACTCCCCCCTTTCTGCTTCAAGTCATTCTTTAGGTTCTTAGAGTGATCTATAAGCTTGATTGATCCATCCTCTCCACGTTTGACTAAGTTTTGGCACCTACATTGTAGTGCACTTGTGTAACAAAGTGAATGGTCCCATATGAATAATGGGCCCAAGGCCAGCCCAAGGCCAGCCAATGGACCATGCCCATGGACAATACTTATGATAGTGTGAAAGGGGTGGTTATTTATATACCAAATAGGCCATAATTGGGGGGCAACTTTGATAAACATTGGAATACAAGATATTACTCTCTTTTCTCTCTAAACCTAGACTAATCTCCTTAATCTAGGCTAATCCAAGGCTAAGCTAGATGTTGCTTCCTTTCATTGGTATCAGAGCTTAGTTTTGTTCCATCTTCATCTTGGTTTCCAGAAAATTTGAGAAATTCTTCGATTTCTTGATCTTCCTTGAGTTTCTTGAATTTTCCCAAGATTTTCTTGGAATCCATCGAGGAACCGCTTGTGGCATTGACCATTTATGTTGCTTCTTTCTTCTCCTTTTTTTCTTATGCTTTGCTGAGTTTCTCTAGCGAGAAAATTATATGACCCGTGTTAGTAGAATTGGATTTGTGATATGATGAGAGCTAGACTCTAGGTGAGGGTTTGGTTTCCTTTTATGATTTAGATATGATTCTTCTTGGTTGGGGTACTTAATAGAGAATGAGGGGCTGAAGAACCTTCACTTGACATGGCGTAGGGGGATTAGAGGAGGTGGTATGCAATGTTTTCTCTACCAACCTTGAGAATTGACAGCGTCATTGATGAATGGACATTCTCAAAATCAAGAGATTTTGTCACATTCTCACTATAATTTGTCAAATCATTTGTTCTAGATGTCCAATTTTGACCAAGAATGATTGGACCTTTTGATTGTCTCTCATGCATGACCAGAAAGTTGCCAGAAAAGTGCCCCTTGTCGACAAAAGATCTCAATTTTTAGCACACCAAGCACCTTTGTATTTTTCTTGTTATTGGCCTCTACTCGCATATCACTTGGTTCACTATGGGGTTTGCCCAATTAACACCAAGCAACAAAAGGAAGCAAATTATGTGGAGATGCTCTATCCAATAAAGAACTAAAAAATACTTTTCCATAAGGACTGGGCAACTCAATGCATCTTCTTAGTGCTAAACCTACCTTTGTTGAAATTGTAGTTTGCTCAACACATAATGTAGCCTGGTGTGATGACATTGTGCTCACTGTGGTTGAATTGTTTAGATGTCGCTCTTGGATCCTTTGTTCCACTTGATATTGTTTTGTGTGAACTTTCCTTTGAGTTCAAGCTAGAAGATTTTTTATTCTCTTCTTTTGGAGGGCTATGTGACCTGGGACAAAATCTTGATGCTGGCCCCCACAATGAGCTTTTGGGAAACTAGCCAATGGCTGCTCCACTTGCAATGTCGAAGCTTTGGGGAATTCAGTTCCATATATTTTTGATGATTTCAATGAGTACTACATAGAAGCTATAATATTTGGATACTCTGTGATATCTTTCACCGATTGATCCATGTTGTATATACCATTTAAATTGGTTGACTCTTGACCATTGAGATCATCTTCACGTTGACTTACGAGTGCTTGCCAGGGAAAAAGATAAGATTTCTTAGAGGCTAGGTCTCTAAATATATTAGTTTCGATGCTATAATCCCAATCTTTCCCCTTTATAATGCCGTCTTTCCATGTGCTAAGAGGTTCATTGTTAGCTGGTAAAGGATCTTATGGGTTGATTGTGAATGATTCTTGTGGTACAACTTATGAAGTCAAACCTAGGGGTTGCAAAGATAAAGGACTATATTTGGACATCTCAAATGCAAGATTTGTTGAAGAGGGTAGGATAGTATTTTCTTCTCTCTCTTCTCCCAGCACATGATCAAATGTAGTCATAAGCCAATGAAGACTTGGCTCTTGTTTAAGTTCCGTTGTGACCATGCATATCAATTCTTGCCAATTGATAAGATGGGATTTCATGGTGACTAGGTCACAAAGCATGTTGGTCTCAATGTCATATTCCCAGTCTTGTCCCTTGAGAAATCTAGTAGTTCATGTGTTTAAAGGTCCTTGTGTATTCATCAAGCCACTCATTTGCACATCAGTTTCCTCGAAGACTATAGGTGTGTGGCCGCATATCACCCATGATCTCAACAACCATGCCAGTGGTGTAAGTGTGGGGCCTATCCCCCAGGCGGGTCATCAGTGTCCACTGCCTCACTAGACGAGCTCGATATCTCAACACTCCCCCTCGAGCTCAACTCCATCTCATGTACACCAAGCGAAGCCCTGAATCTGCGGAGCTTCTCTGTACCCAATGCTTTGGTGAAGATGTCAGCTACCTGATCCTCTGTGCTGACATAAACAAGGTCAAGGTCTCCTGCCAAGACCTTCTCTCTGATGAAATGGTAGTGGACCTCTATATGCTTTGTGCGAGCATGAAAAACTAGGTTTCTGGCCAACTGTATACTACTAATGTTGTCACAGAAAATGACAACTTGTCTATCCAACTGATAGACCCAAATCTGTAAGTAGCTTTCTCAACCAAGCTACCTCACATGCTGCCATAGCAGCTCCTCTGTACTCGGCCTCTGTACTGGATAGAGCAACTGTAGGCTGCTTCTTGCTGCTCCAAGTCACAGCAGCACTCCCCAAAGAAAACATGAATCCACTGGTAGATCTTCTATCTGAGATACTACCAGCCCAATCAGCATCTGTGTACCCATGTACACATCTCTCTGTCCCAGTCTCATAGAATAGTCCACAATGCAAGGTAGACTTCACATACCTCAGTATGCGTCTCAATGCATCCAAATGCGGTTTCTGTGGAACCTGCATAAACTGACTCACCAACCCAACAGCATATCTCAAATCTGGTCTGGTGATCGTCATATAGATCAAGCTTCCTACTATGCGCCTATACATAGTAGGGTCCTCCAAAATCTCTCCTGAATCTGCACTCAACTTGCCATTCTGATCCAATGGTACGAAAATAGGCTTACAGCCTGTCATACCATACTTGGACAACATGTCCAAGCCATACTGTCTCTGCAGTAATCTAATACCATCATGTGGTGACCTAATCACCTCAATGCCCAAGAAATATCTGAGCTCCCCCAGATCCTTCATCTCAAACTTCTGTCTAAGCAAGATCTTTACATCAAAGATCTCTGCATCATGGTCCCCCGTAATGATCAAGTCATCTACATAGATGACAACAAGCACAACCCCTCTATCACCATGTCTCACATACAGCGAGAAATCTGCATTGGCTACATAAAAGCCAATAGTGATAAGATATTCAAAAATCTTGTTAGACCATGCTCTTGGTGCTTGCTTTAAGCCATACAAGGCTTTCTTCAACCTGCAAACATGCTCGGGGTGACCCACATCCTCATAGCCAGGTGGCTGCAACATATACACCTCTTCTTGCAAATCCCCATGCAAGAATGCATCCTTTACATCCATCTGATGTAAAGACCATTGCTTTGACACAGCCACTGCTGTCACAACTCTCATTGTTGCCATCTTGGCAACTGGGCTGAAAGTTTACTCATAATCAATGCCATATGTCTGCACATATCCTTTGGCTACCGACCTAGCCTTATACCTGTTTATGCTTCCATCACTGTTATGTTTTACTTTGTACACCCACTTGCATCCAATGGCTTTCTTGCCTTCAGGCAATTGCACTAAGTCCCAAGTTTCATTTCCATATAGTGCATCCATCTCCTCATCCATAGCTTTCTCCCAACACATATTTCCAACAGCCTCATCAATGCATGTGGGCTCAACAACTTGCACAACCTTTTCCATATATGCATAGTGATGTGCCACATAACCATCATAGGTAAATCTCTGTACAGGATTTTTCACTCTCCCAGATCTTTGCAGCTTTTCATGCATGGCTTCCATAGCCTTCTTTACACCAGGTGTTCTCATAGCTGGGATCCGAAGCTCCTCATCAAGGCTCATATCTGAGCCACTAGACTCTCCATCAACATGAGAATGCCCTACAGAAATGTCAGGCATACCAAGGGGCTCTACCACTTTCTCTTTTCCTTTACGTGATGTACTAATCACATTTGCAAGACTAGTATTATGACGCAGCCTGCCACTCCATGGTCTATCAACAGACCCACTAGATGAGGACTCTCCAGGTCCACTTAAAGACTGTGATTGTTGACCTGCATTCTGTGCAACCACACTTCCACTCACATCAACCCCAACAGCTTCTTTTTTAGCAGCATACCAGCTGCTCATCTCATCAAAGACAACATCCCTGCTTACCCTCAGCTCACGTGTAGCAGGGTTATAACACCTGTATCCCTTTTGCTCAAGGGAATATCCAATAAACACACATTTTTCAGCTTTTATCCAGCTTAGTTCTCAGCTCATCTGGCACATGCACATATGTAATGCATCCAAAAACTTTCAGATGAGACAAATCAGGTTTTCTGCCAGTAAACCTCTCCTCTGGAGTTACATCATGTATGGCTGCAGCAGTTGGAGTCCTGTTCATGATGTATACTGCTGTAGAAACAGTCTCAGCCCAATAGCTATGCAGCATATTCTTCTCTTCCATCAATGCTTGCGCAATCTCAGCAATGTGCCTGTTTTTTCGCTCAGCAATCCATTTTGCTACGGAGTGTATCTGCATGTAAATTATCTCCGAATACCATTCTTCTTCAAAAATTCAGAGAACTCATTGGAGAAGTACTCTCCCCCTCCATCTGACCTTAGGCACTTTACATATTTCCATGTTTGCTTTTCAACCAAAACTCTGAAATTCTGAAAGTGAGTGAACACCTCACTCTTTTCCTTCATGAAATATACCCACACTTTCCTTGTGTGGTCATCAATAAATGTCACATAATATCTACAGCCTACCATAGACATGGTCTTTGTAGGACCCCATACATCTGAATGCACAACATCTAGTGCATTTTTGCTCACATATCTGTTACGTGAAAATACATGCTTTGTTTGCTTTCCAAATTGGCATGCTTCACATATTCTCTGCATACCTTCCACTTTAAACTTTGGCAGTCTTGTCACAATTCCTTTAGTCTGCATAGACTTTATTCTCTGCACATTCACATGTCCAATTCTTTTATGCCAAATGTCTGTGTCTGTAACAATTCCTGAACCATTTGCAAACATCGCAGCACTCATTTCAGGCATGTCTACATTCAACGTAAACATTCTGCCCACTCTGTTGCCTTTTGCAACCAACCTGCACTTATCTTTAAAGTCTTCAACATAACAACCATCAGGGTTAAACCGAACCTACAGACCCTGCTCAATCATTTGGCCAACTGAAACTAGATTCTTTATTATGTTCGGAACGTGAAGTACATCTCTGCAAGGTACTTCACTTTGCCATCCTGCATAGACAATGGCACATCTCCAACATGGGCAATTGGATGAGCAGTGTCATCCCCTATTTCCACAAAACCTAGTCTTTCCGGGTTTTTTATCTCCTTGAACCACTCCCCACCATGACTTGTCATGTGGTTCGAAGCACCTAAATCCACATACCACACATCATCTTTTTGTGCTGCTTCAACATTTTCAGACATGGCATTCACGACATGCTTCATAACAAACAACCTTTCATTATCCTCATTATTTCTACTTGAGGATGCATAGTTGTTTTGCTGCACTTTTCCATTTTGCATTGCTTCTTATAACATTCTGCCTGCACATGTCCAGGCTTACCATAATAATAGCATTCATGTGCATCATTATACTGCCTTTGCCAATTTCCATGGCCTCTTTGACTCCTCGTGCTCTGAATTGGCCTCTTCCACTTGCGTGTTGTTGTTGTTATGTATTCTGGGACTGTTGTTGTTGCTGCTCTGCTGGCCATAATTCTAATTACCTGTTCGGCCACCTCCTTGACCACGTCCACGACCTCCTCTACCTCGTCCTCTTCTTGAACTTGTGTAGAAGGCCTGTTGCTCTGAACTGTTTTTATTTTGTGAAGACTGTTGGTCTTCACCCAAGCTCTTCTCTTCTATAATCAACATAGACACCAAATTTGTAAAGTTGGGAATGTTTTCCCGAGTCTGAATAGACATCTTGAACGCCTTGTATTGTGGCTCGAGACCACGTAGACAGACTTCCACCTTATCATCATCATCTACTGACACACCAATAGATGCAAGGGATTCCACAATACCCTTTATCTTCAATGCATAGTCATTCACAGACATGCTCTTTTTCTCCACAGTATGAAGTTCGTTCTTCAACAACTGTATCTTGCGTGCCTTGGTATTTGTTTCATAGAGTTTAACCAAGGTGTCCCACGCCTCCTTGGGGGACTTGGCATCCTGAATGTGCCCAATCATGGTGTCCTGTATACTAATGGAGAGCCAATACATAACTTTCCTGGCTCCTTGGTTCCAGTCTTTAAACTCTTTCACATCTGCAGTAGTTGGATTTATGTCCGGTATCTCCGGTGCCTCTTCATGCTCACATTCTATGTAGTCCCAATAGCCCTTTCCCATCAGGAAATTCGTCAACCTGAACCTCCAAGCATGGAAGTTATTCTATTCAAGCTTCTCAGCCACAATCTGGGTTATCCCATCATTTGACATCTTGCCAAACACACAATTTTACCAGAAACAGCACTCTAGTTTGTCCTGCACAAGCTACTGTATTTTCTGCAGCGGTACTGTAGTACTCTCAAATGTCATAACCAATGACTTGAATATGCATACATACACCCAGTGGCACAACCAGTGACTTGAATATTCAAGTCACAACCAGTGACTTGAATATACATACACCCAATGGCAACTGTTGACCTGCACCCACAGTGTCTGCACAGTCAATCTATCTTCCTGCGGTTCTTAAAACAGAGTTCTACTTTTGACCTAGAAAATTTTATCCGATAGATAGGATAATTTAGTTGCCCTATAGCTTTAGTCCCGCGAAGAAATCTCCTCAATCAGAGATCGTTTGTCGGTGCCTCCCGTAGAGCTCCCGACAAGGGTGTAGTCACCAACACAAATAGGGAAGAGTAGTTGAAGCTCTTACCCTCGTACCGCTTCCTGTGGTTCTCTTGCTTGCAGCTCAGTCCTTAGCGCACGAACTAGGCTCTGATACCATGAAAAGATGCAGGGGGGGAAGAGAGCTTGAGCTCTTGCAAGCACACACACACTCACAAAACCCTAATAGAGAACACACAAGGTGAGAGGCTGAAAATCTTCTTCTTCTTCACTCAACACTCAACACACATATACAAGATAAGAGTACACATAATATGAAAGGTACTCTATAGTGTGAACCCAACTAAATGAGATGGCGCTATAACTATGCCAGTCTCTAGAATGGCTCACACAGCCTGTCATCCCATTGGCCGCATATCACCCATGATCTCAACAACCATGCCAGTGGTGTAAGTGTGGGGCCTATCCCCCAGCAGGCGGGTCATCAGTGTCCACCGCTTCACTAGACGAGCTCGATATCTCAACACTTATTCCATATTGCATCTACTTCTTGAACCTCTTTTAGAATTCTCTTGTTAAACATTAATGTTGGTGTGGGGTTCGCATATTCAAACTTCAATTCATTACTAGAAAAGGTGGTGGACACCTTAGTCTCTAGGTCATTTGTTGGTGTGGGGTTTGCATATTCAAACTTCAATTCATTACTAGAAAAGGCGGTGACACCTTAGTCTCTAGGTCATTTATTGATGCCATTGCGCAAGTTTAGAGTCCTTGGATGAGTTATCAAGTGATGGCCAAATTTGAGAATTGTTGTTATGATGGCTCAATGAGCAAGACTATATTCACAATGGCTCAATTGTTGTTATGATGGTTCAATGAGCAAGACTATACTCACAATGGGTTTTCACGCACTTTTTGAGATTGCAAGTGAAAGGTGTGTGGACTTTGTTTACGCAAATGATTTTGCAAAATGGTGTTAGGTAAACCAATGCCTAGAAATTTTTGGCGTGTGTTTCTCGTGGAGGTACAAGACTTGAAGAATGCCTTGTTTTTGGCTATCTTTCCGACCCAAAACTAGTTGGGTGGTTAGGTAAATTAAAGTTCAAGATAGCTAAAGTGTTCGCGATCTTTTTTGCAATGCGTAGAATCAATGCCTTGAAATTCTGGTGATTGATGATAGCCATGATTGTGAGATACCAAAGACACTTTAAAGACTATTTAAGCATTGTGCAATTTAAAAATGCCAAATAATTTTCTTGTACAAATGTTTAGCACAAAAGCTAGGTCTTTAGTTCATCTTTCCCCATTGAATTCCTAATCAACCTAAACAAGATTCTTGAATGTTAACCACTCTGGTTAACATCATTTTTCAAGCGTGGTCATGCCTCTTGTTACTTATTCTTTTGTAACCGCGCAAAGCGCTTATTGATAAAAGAGATATGGGATGATCGAGCTTACGGCTTGTGTAATGTTGGTCATAGGAATGAGCTAGATGTACATAGAGCTAGAAATCCAATTTTGGGCCCCCAATTGTAAATGGGCGGCCGGCCATTGTAAAAAGTGAGCTCATGTATATAAGTAATTTTATGGAATATGAAAAGGGACAATCCCATTTGTCTCAATTGACTCTCTCTCTCTCTCTCTCTCTCTCTCTCTCTCTCTCTCTCTCTCTCTCTCTCTCTCGCGCGCGCGCTTATGGTTGCATACTTATGTTGTAGATGTCTTGCTTGATTGTTGTGTATGCATGGAAGGGATGGTGTTAATCTAGCTTCTCTTCTCCTCGCCCTTATCTTGTCTTTCTATTAAGATCCCTCTTGCATGCATTTTGGCATTGAGTGAAGGTAGAGATTTCCATAGCTCCCTTCTTCTTTGCTCTTCATCACCTAGCTTGTGAATCTCCACTTGAGTGACACAAGTGGTGGTGGAGCGAGCCCCTAGCGACCTCACATAAGGGAGTTAACCCTCATTAGGGTTGGCTAAGTGATATTCTCCGAATCGACCCTTGCATGGTTCCCTTCTCTTCTTCTCTCCCTCTCTTGTGCAAGGTAGTATGTTTAAGTTAACATCTTGGGCACCGCTGTCGGGGATAAGCATCTAGCTTAGAGTCCTCCACACCTTTCATTTGCTAGAGTCTTCACTTTGCCCGGGTTGTTGGAGTGCAAATCCATTGGTTGTTGCATGATGTATGAGCTTGTTGCTTGTTTGTTGATTTTGTTCACGGAGCTATGGAGATCAATGGAGCATTGGAGCGTCGAAGTCTTCATCAAATGCGGGGGAAACAAGTAGGTGCTTTATTCTGGAACAAGGACACGCAACTAGACGTTTGTGAAAGAAACCACAAAAATCGGTAAAGGGGATAGCTGGGTAGTTATTAAAAGTGGTTCGGAAGATGGCACAAACACCCATGCATCAACCTCTTTGTCAGAAGGGAACATCTGCTACCTTTAGCCACCCATACCAACAAGGAGCCAATTGACACTAACCAGCTCCCTAAAAAGCTTGTCAAATACCCTAAGGAATAGCTCTTGGCATCCCAAGAATTGGTCAGGGACTGCCAAGATCAGATAGAAGATGAGCCTCTAATGGCTTACCTAGAGCCATGCCCCTCGGTCTCCAACATGTGACCTACTGAAGAGGCTCAGGTATATAATAGAGAGCTCCCAGAATAGACTACCCCTCATAAGCCAACACAAGTAATAGCACCCACTGCCATAGCTACCCCCCACCAGGGAAACTAGGTAGCTGAATATCTCAAAAACTTTAAGGATGACCATCTCAAAAGAAGAGACAAAGAGGTCCCAATCTAAATACCCTATAGGAATAAGATCTTGAGGATAAGCCAAGGTGACCTTCCTCAATGAACGACCTCTACTCTTACAGACATTGCAGGTCTGTCTTCCTTCCTCTCTTCTCAGATTCATACCCCAATTGGCACCTTGCTTCAAGGTAGCCCAAGCTTATGGAAGGATATGAAAGATTGGATGGAGGGACGCCAAGAATTTGTGGAGCTAGATAACTCTAATGAGTCAATAAACTCAGACAATATTTTGAGAGCGATGAGCTTAATGCTGCATTGCCAATAACCTTTGATGGCCTCCAAGGCGCTACAATCCTGGATGGGGGGGCAGGAGTCAACATTGTTACCAAACAATGCTGGGAAAAATGGGGGGCACTAGCCATGGTAGAACTCGTTGACGAAGCCATCGCTAGACCCATTGGTCTTTTGAAGGATTTGAAAATAAAGACCCTTGGAACCACCTTCTGCCACACCTTTATGGTGATGAACTTCGATCGACTGCCAGTTTCATACGACTGCATCCTTGGATGACCTTTCATGGGGGAAACTAAAATGATCCATGACTGGGATACCGACCACATCTACATTCAAAGGAAAGATCAAACAGTTTAAGATCAACCTACACACATGGAAGGTACATCCCATGAGTGGCCGACCCATCGCCGAGGACTCAGTAACAACTACCCGATCCATTGTAGTCCACCTATGTCAAGCGTTCCATAAAACAATAAATCATGAAAAGGATAGCGAGGAATGCGCCCCTCTTCCGAAGCTAGAAGACTCTGAGAATTGGATGCATATCCTTGCTATCTTGGACATACTTTGAAGGTGCACGAGAACCAAGTTTGCGACAACTGGCATGCAGGTGACACATCACAAAGGGCTGATAACGTGGAACCATCATGTGGAACACGCTCACATAGAACTCACAAACTCGATGGATTCCTTGGCCAAGAACACTATGTTTTCCCTATCGATTTAGATACCCACTAGCTAAAATATGTAGGGGTAGCTGAAGCATATGAACACTTCAACCAAATATTGCAAATGGAGTTCACAAATAACTCCCCAATGAAACCCATTAACTCCCAACCCGAACCCCAAAAAGCTTTGCCACTTTGTGCGCAAAGCACACAATAAGAAGCTAGTGTTGGCCAAAAAAGAAGCCAAAAAATTGATAGAAGAGGAACTCGTTAAGGTAGAAGAGACTAAACAAGTGTCCAAACAATAACTTCTTATTGCATGCAAAGCACACAATAAGAAGTTAACGCTGGTGGAAAAAGAAGCCAAAAAATTAATAGAAGAGGAAAGCGCTAGGGTAGAAGAGACTAAACAAGTGCCCAAACACTTCAAAAACTTCTAGATGGGGTTGATAGATTTGTACAATATGACTCGTCCCCAAAGGTCAATGGACAGCCAGGAACCTCAGATGACGATCGACCCAAGGTGAAGGAAATTAACCTAGCAGGCTCGGGCAAGGACCCGAGGACAATATATATTAGAGATCACCTCTCGACCAAGGAAGAGACCAAACTTGTTGCTCTACTCACAGAATTCTAGGATTGCTTTGCTTGGAAGTACATGAATATGAAGGGTGTACCTCTCCTGAAGTAGTTAAACACACCATTCCTATGGTCGATGGAGCGAGACCAGTCAAGCAAAGGGCTTATCCTATGAATCCAAAGTACTCTAAGATGGTATGAGAAGAAATTGATAGACTCATTAACACTGGATTCATGTATGAAAGTGAGCACACAGAATGGATATCATCCATAGTGTTGAGTACCCAAAAAGAATGGGAAGGTACAAATGTGTGTGGACCTGAAAAGATCAATGCTGCCACTATACGGGATCACTATCCCTTACCCTTCACAGAGCACGTGCTCAAACGAGTCACAGAGGAAAGGAAGCCTACAGCTTCCTAGATGGATTCTCCGGCTACAATCAAGTATTGATTGACCCCAAGGATTCATTCTCCGGCTACAATCAAGTATTGATTGACCCCAAGGATTCATTCTCCAGCTACAATCACATATTGATCAACACAAAATGGCCTTTGCTACTACTGAGAATGGAACTTACGCATATCGCGTCATGCCTTTTGGGATGACCAATGCCCTCGGTACCTTCTAGTGTCTCATGTGCATGACCTATAAGGAGTATCTTTGGAAATTCCTTGAGGTCTTTATGGGGATGACCTCTATGTCAATTCCATGTGGAAAGCACACCTTGAATGTTTACAGAAGGTGCTTTACCATATTTCATTGAACCCTCTCAAATGCCAGTTTTGGGTTAGGCATGGAGTTATCCTAGGACACATTGTCTCCAAACAAGGAATCTCCATTGAGACGATAGCAATGTGCGGCTCATTCTTGAGCTCCCCCCACTAACCAATTTTAAGGGAGTCCACCAGCGCTTCATGGGACACGTTGGCTATCATCGGTGTTTCATTTTCATGTATGGTGATATAGCTCGCCCCCTTTACAAACTCCTAATCCTCTTTAAGTGGATAGAGGAATGCCAACATGCTTATACCACCCTCAAGAAATCCTTAGCAACAAGTACTCCTATTCTGAGGTCCCCCAACTGGGACATCATCTTTCATGTTTACATTAACGCCTCCGCCTTTGTTGTTGGGTGTGTGAACACAAGATGGATTTCTCCATTAGCTTTGCCAGCCGTCAACTAAACGAGGCAAAAATAAATTATACCACAATTGACAGGGAAGGGTTGGCCATGGTTTACACGGTTAAGAAGTTTCGCCATTATCTTTTGGCGACCAAATTTATCTTCTTCGTAGACCATCAATCTCTTCTATGTCTGGTAAACAAGCCCTATACAATAGGAAGAATCACCAAATGGTTACTAATCTTTCTTGAGTTTGAATTCATTATCATAGTGCAGAAGGGCTCATAGCATGTCTTGGCAGACCATATGTCACACATCCCCAATGGCGAGCCATCGATGGGAGTTGATGATGATTTACCAGATGCCGCCATGTTCCAATTATGTTTAATTCCGGAATGGGGAGAGGAGGTTGCACACCATCTAGCCAATGGCTTACCAATTGACCCCCTCCTCAATAAGGACTGTGCAAAACACCTCATTAAATAGGTGACCCCCTAATGAACTGATTGTAGGCCAACTCTATAGGCAGGGGAAAGACAAGATTATCAGATGATTTTTCTGAGAAGACGAATATGTCTTCCTTTTAGAACAGGCTCACTTTGCCTATGCTGGGGGGCCGTTCACGCGGCAGATATCACTGCACGCAAAGTCCTCGTGCTGATACATGCTCTATTATAAAATTCCTATATGAATCAGTAATCACACGCTTCTAATGCCCTCTTGAGATTGTGAGCGACAATGGAACACACTTATTAATGAGGTAATCCAATTCCTCTTACAAGAATTCCTTGTCACTCATAGGAAATCTTCCCCATATTACCCCCAAGCTATGGCCAAGCAGAAAGCACCAACAAAGTTCTATGTACCATTCTCACCAAAACGGTTGAGGCTAGCCACAACGATTGGGGAAAAAAGTTGCCAGCAGCACTCTGGGCCTATTGAGCATCCTATAAGGTTGCTACCAATGCGACACCCTTCAGTTTGCTTATGGTACTGAAGTGGTTATGCCAATGGAGTTCTTGGTCCTGAGTTTACAAATTGCTACACAAGAAAAATGCATGGGAAATGTCCTAGGATGTCGCATGTTTGAGCTTGAAAGTTTGCTAAAACACTCCTCCTGGCTGTATATAGCATGATTGTAGAAAAGCCTAAGGCATAAACAATGGTTTGATGTGACCAGCTGAAGGACAAGCAAATGAACGAGGGAGACATGGTCCTCCTCTTCAACACAAAAACCCATAAAAAGAAACTCAAGCTCATAGGCTTAGGACCTTTCCTAGTCACAGAGATCACCCCGCAAGGCGCAATGTGCATAGAGACATTCGACGGTGTCGAGATGGCATGATATTTCAATGGTATAGCAAATTAAAACACTACTATGGCCCACTAACCAAAACCACCCTCAAGGCCATTCATGACAAAAAATGAAGAAAAACAATCACAAACAAATGAAACAAATAGCCCAACAAGAGGCTAAAGAGAGGCAAGCTAAACTTCGAGGGAAAAACATTGTGGTCAACATGGCCCAAGTTTGCAGACCTTGAAGAAGAAGATTGGGAGGTGAAGCTTGCTTGGTTATGGTTAGGAATGACCACCCCGACAAGCTTCACCCAAAATTAGCTCTTGGATACAAGAGCTAATTATAACTTAATGTCTTGTGACACCTGGCTTTCCCTCTGGAAACCCCCATTGAAAGAGACTCTTGCACAGTCACAATAGTGGTCTCTCAAGAAGTTCACTGTTTAGGCACAATCACAATCTTGTTCCACATTGAAAATAATCCCTTGGAAGGGAAGTTTTATGTGATGCCTGTAGGAACCATGTGTGAAGAGATTCTTTTCAGAAGAGGTTGGATGGGACACAACTGGTGCAACATCGACTGGGATGCAAGGATGGCTACCCTACAACTGGCCTCAGGCCAAGTTACAGTCCTAAAATGACGGACGAAGAACCCGTACCCACTGCTCCCTCATGCTGCTAAGATGATCTTCTTTCCCTCACCACACTTATTACACCGTCCAATCCACATAGATCCATACCGCTCAAAAAGAGGCCACCCCCTACTTTGGACACTCCCCCTCCCTCCTCGCATGTCCTCTCAACTCCCGCACTTGGCTGCAACCCAAACCGAACTCTCAAAATTCACCCTCTGCTGACCCCCCCACATAGTAACCCTCCTTAACAACTCTAACAAACACATATAGGGCAAGCACTCTCAACAGTGGTGGGTACCTAAAAGGATTCTCACAACGCAAGGGTATTATGAAGGTACTTCCACTCTGTGGATCCCCTGATGATACACTTCCCATACTCATATACCAGTAACACAAGCTCCTCGTTCCTCTCGCAGGCAACCAATTTGACAACCCCAAGCCCATAGGGTATAGGACAATCACCGACCTACACACTCCCCAAGGCTAAACTATCCTCACACCCCAGCAACAAATTCTTGGTGGATCCCAAAACCTTTGCTTCAGGCTCAACATTACTATAAGGGAAATCGCCAAATTCGGGTTCCCAAATCACCAAGGTACACACTCCCTACTCTTGTCATTTTGTAGTTACCAACCCTCCAACATAAGCCCAAAGTGGCCTCCACCACTAATACTGCATAGGAGAAAGGGAAACAAAAACCTTTGCTTCAGGCTCAACATTACTATAAGGGAAATCGCCAAATTCGGGTTCCCAAATCACCAAGGTACACACTCCCTACTCTTGTCATTTTGCAGTTACCAACCCTCCAACATAAGCCCAAAGTGGCCTCCAGCACTAATACTGCATAGGAGAAAGGGAAACAAAAACTTCATGATGACTCCTTGTCCCCCGAACAGAAGCCCACGGTCCATAACAATGATATACCCTAAACTTTGGCTACTCCCCCACCCATCATTATTAGGCTACCTTAGAGTACTCCCACTTAGCCCTTAACCTCTCCATTCTTAGCTACTCCCTCGTTACAAGCATCTGAACTCCCCAAGGGGATACCAACCTCGCCCATCACCCAAATGGAACTATCTCCTCCATTTGGCGAGAACTGGGAACAAAGTCAGTACAAAACCTGCAACAATGGGGTGCTGGCTACATAGCCGAGGGGTACAAAACCTATTTGTAAGGTTCCCCAAAAAAAACTTTATATTTGCCACGGCCATCCAAACAGAAGCATACGCTCGTTCCTTGAAGTTTTCGTGGCCGTTCCAACCTCTATCTCATCTTCCACGGCTGTTCCAACCTCTACCTCAACTGCCATGGCTGTACCAACCTCAACTCCAACTGCCACGGCCATTCCAACCTCTATTTCAAGTGCCACAGTCGTTCCAACCTCTACCTCAAACTGCCACGACCGTATCAACCTCAACTCCAACTTCTACAGCCATTCCAACATCTACGTCCAATGCCACGCCCATACCAATTAAGGCGTATGCCCATACCCTAGAGTTTCCACGCCCGTACCAACTTCTTCCACGATCATTGTTGAGACATCGAGCTCATCTAGTGAGGCGGTGGACACTGATGACCCACCTGGGGGATAGGCCCCACACTTACACCACTGGCATGGTTGGTGAGATCATGTGTGATATGCAGCCAGTGGGATGACAGGCTGTGTGATAGCCATTCTAGAGACTGCTGGCATAGTTATAGCGCCAGCTCATTTAGTTGGGTTCACACTATAGAGAACCCTGGGGATAGGCCCCACACTTACACCACTGGCATGGTTGGTGAGATCATGGGTGATATGCGGCCAGTGGGATGACAGGCTGTGTGACAGCCATTCTAGAGACTGCTGGCATAGTTATAGCACCAGCTCATTTAGTTGGGTTCACACTATAGAGAACCCTAGTATGTATTTGGTTGAGTACCTTTTCATATGTGTGTACTCTTATCTTTGTATATGGTGTGTTGAGTGTTGTGTGAAGAAGAAGAAGATTTTCAGCTCTCACCTTGTGTGTTCTCTTTTAGAGTTTTGTGAGTGTGTGTGTGCTTGCAAGAGCTCTAGCGTCCATTAGAACTTTTATTCCTAGGGTAGGGGAGCCCAAGATTGCTCATTCCCTTAGCTTAAGTTATAGAATTCAATCTTGCTATATGCAATTCAACTTTAGATTTAAAGTAAGAAAACCCGTCACTTCAAGCTTAATAATCTCCTTATTTTGGCTATTTTTTAAATCCAAAATCCACGAATTGGTGATAGGTTAGTACTAATTACATAACTTATCAAGATAGAAATTCATAATACACAAAGGATTGGTTCAATTATAAAAGAGAATTAGGAGATTAAAAATAAAAAAGGTGTAAAATTAAGTAAAGTAGAGTGTATTGGCGGTTTAGGGGGGGTGGGGTTGGGTTGTGCTTGTGTGGAAGTTTATTCATTTCTTCAGCTCAAGGTATAGAATTAAATCCCAATGTATGCATCTCAACTTTAGAGTAGTAAGAGAATTGTATTAGTCTAAGTACATTTACATACATAATCTTGTGGCATCCTAGGCCACTATTGAAAAGAAACAAGAGATAGACACAAGGGTAGAGAGGAAAACCCTAATTAGGTATTATTATCTCAAACCGTCAACACATACATCATAGAGAAGCTTCATAGCTTTCATTCATTGCACAATACAAAACATAGCACACTATCCTAGTGATGAGTTCACACTGAAATAACCTAAGTCTAATGTCCACACACTTGGCCAGCTAGACATGACCATTATTGTCCACACACACATTGCTAGATTGGTGTCCACACGCTACTGCTATCCACCAGATTCTAATGAGCTTGCATTCTCAACACTCCCCCTCATGCTCACCATATCCATATTATGTACTCCAAGCCTATTTCTAAAGTCCTCAAACTTCTCTTTACCAAAGTGATTTGGTAAAGATATCTGCAACCTACTCTTCACTCTTCACATATGTCAACTCTATTTGTCCATCCAACACTTTCTCCCTGATGAAATGATAGTGGACCTTTATGTGTTTGGTCCTCGTATGATAGACCGGATTGCTTTTGCCAACTATATGTTGCTCATGTTGTCACAATGTATGATAACTTTCCCATCACATTACTATCCCAAATCTCTCAAGTAGATTTTTTAGCCATACTACCTCACATGCAGCCATAGCTTCTCTTCTATACTCTACCTTTGTGCTAGATGAAACAATTGTAGGTTGTTTTTTGCTACTCCAACTCACCACTACACTTCCCAATATGAAAGCATAGCCACTACCAAATCTGCATTTGTATATCCATAAACATCCATAGCTTTGCCATACTCATAAAGGAGTCCATAATATGTTGTACCTTTCACATATCTCAAGATTCTTCTCATTGAATCCAAATGTGGTTTCCCTTGGCTTTGTATAAACTGACTCACAAGCCCAACCACATAGCATAAATCCGGTCTAGCATAAATCCGGTATATCAAACTACAAACCATCTTTCTATACATTGTCACATCCTCAATCTCTTCACCACAATCAGCTCTTAGCTTCACATTTTTCTCCAATGGTGTGCTCATTGGCTTACAACTTGTTATGCCATACTTAGCTAGCATATTCAATGCATACTGCCTTTGAACCAACTAAATGCCTTTCTTTATTTTCATCACTTTAATGCCAAGAAAAATCTCAATTCTCCCAAGTCTTTCATGTCAAATTCACCACATAATGAAGCTTTCACATCAACAATATCCTTGCTTAAATCACCTGTCTCACAATCAAGTCATCTACATAGATGACAATCACACAATACCATGTGCTGTCTTCTTTGCATATAGTGATGAATTTGATGTTCCCACCACATGAAAACCAATGCTGCTAATGAGATACCTCCTTATCTTGTCTGTCCAACTATGTGGTAATTGATTCAATCCATATAAGGCCTTCTTCAACTTACATACAGGTGTGGGATATTTGGGATGCACATAGCATTCTGGCTGCTCCATGAACACTTGTTCTTGCAATTCACCATTTAGAAATGCATTCTTTACATCCATTTAATGGATTTCCCAACGATTTGATGCAGCCAATGCAATCACAGATCTCACTGTTCCCATCTTAGCCACGGGGCTAAATGTATCATCATAATCCAAACCATGTGCATGTGCATATCTGTTTGCGACCTGCCTTGCTTTGTGCCTTTCTATTGATCCATCCGACTTACATTTCACTTTATACACCTATTTGCAACAACCAATGACATTCTTTCCACTTGGTAATGCAACCAAGTCCCATGTATCATTGTGCACCAAGGTATCCATTTCTTCGTCTATTGCTTTCTCCTATACATGCTTTCCAATAGCTTCTCCAAAACATGATGGTTCCACATGCTGTATCATTGATGTCATGCATGCATAATGCATAATGCATTGCATACCCATCATATATCAATCTCTCCACGGGATATGTAATCCTTTGTGACCTTCTCAAAATCTGTGGATCACTTTGTACACCCTGTGCTCTAGCATGTGGAGGAACATATCTTACTTGCCTTACACTTGGAGTACATAAGGCTAGGATGCCAAGTTCTTCATCTAAGCTTTCTAAGCTAGATGACTCATAACCTGTTATACCAATTTCTTCAACCTTCTTTTTGCCTTTATCAACAACACTTTCACTTGTGCTCATACTACCATGTCTCAACCTTCCTGACCATGCACTTACATTATCACTTCCACTTGATGTTTCACCTGGCCCAATTTTGGTAAGTTAACATGCACATCTACATCTATGTCATCCACCATAACATCATCTTTTTCTTTGTACCAACTTGCTAACTCAACAAACACCACATCTCTAGAAATGAGCCACTGTTTAGTTTCTAGATTGTGACATTCGTAAGCCTTTATATCTTGTGAATTTCCAATGGATATTCATCTCCTCATGGTGGATGAGAAGAGCAATCAGTTCTTAAACATTACAAAAGTTCTCAAACACCTATGGAGGTTTACAATTGGTTGTATTCTTTGCACAATGGAACCCCAAGAGACATAGAAGAGGGCACCCCTTTTAGGGGTAGCTGAAGAGGCATTGGCTAATGAAAAGGTAATGTTAGCTAATAAAAGGTCAAGGGGATGAAGTTGGAAGGTCATGCACCATTTAAGCCTATATAACCATGAGTTTAGGATCCATTTGGAGTATGGTTGGGTGGAGAATCAAAGCACCAGTCTTAGAAGTCCTCAAGCTTATAATGCAAGGAGCATTACATTGGCATCGGAGCCAAGTTATTTCTCTTCCATATTTTCATTGAGCCACTCATTGCTATCTCTAATTATAATTATAACCATTAATCTCTTTTCTATTCATTTCCATAAGCTAATCCCTATATTTCTCAAATCTTCTCCATACAAAATACCTCTTGCCTAATAAATTGGTCATACTTTGGAGTTCTACATGGAGCAAGTAGAGTAAAAGATAACCATAAAGGATCATTGAAGAAAATATCGAAATAAGGAGGAATCAACAAAATTTTTCTTCACATCATTAGGGACAATTCATAATTACCCAACTAAGTAAGGTCACCATGACACTTTTTTTTTGCTTTGTAAGAAATTTTTCATTTTCTTAGTGTTAGAGTGAATGGCTTCTCAAGGTTGGGAGAATGAAAATGTTGAAAAGAGAAAAAATTGAATGTCATCTTCGCACATGGAAGAGGATATTACAAAATGAAATATATATGCAAGATTTAGACTTTAATGATTATGAGGATTTGGAAATGAAGGAGATAAAAGAAAAAATCTCTAATATAGAAAACAAACTTGAGAAAATGATAAGTCTTCTTAGCTCCTTGAATGAAGAAATATCTAAAAGTAACATTGGTGAGGGAAGGGAAAAAACTCTAGAAAAAGGGTTGAATGAAATCATAATTGAAGAGGGTCCTAAAACCAGAAACTAGGGTATGGTATTCAAATATTTATTTAGAGGAGAATAGAAGGAGAAAAATAAAGACATGGTCCACATTTTTCTACAAAAATGGCAAGATTTGCATCTTTTAAGAAATGTGCTTGAACATAACCACCCCATTGAAGCTAGCTTATCCTTTCAAGGCAAAGCTTATAAGTGGTGGATGAGTTTAGCAGAAGCTAGGCAAGTAGCTGATTCTTGGGATTTATTCAAGAAATTATTATTAAAGGAATATGTTCCTGAAAAAGAAAGAAGATCAAAATTAGGAGGAGTGGGATAATTTTTCTATGGAAAAAAATAATTTAAATCTCACTTCAATATATAGCTTGCTATAGAGAAATTGTCTTAAAGTTTAAGGGCATAGCAAATTTTCAAAAAGTAAGAGGCTTCATTAGAGCCTTGAAAAGGGAGTACAAGAAGGAAGTTCACTCCAAAGACCCAAAAACTTACATGAGGCTATAAAATTTGTAAAAATTTTGACGATACCATGGGTAATCGTAATTGTAAAGAAAAAGACAATAATTTTTCATATAAACCTCATGGAGAAAATTTTGGCTCCCAAAAAAGAAAGGGATTTTTCTTTGAAAAGGAAGAACCTCCAAAAAAGCAAAAATCCAATCCTAGTAAGTTTCTAAAAAAATAAAATTTTGAGAGAGAAGTTAAAGAAAAACTTTGTTTCTCTTGTCTTGAACTGGGACATGATAAAAAGAATCGTCCTAAGTTCCAAAGACAAGAACTTACTAGGAATAGTAATGATAAACCTAAAGGAAAAACAATACACACTTGAATTATTTTCATTGGTAAAAACACGTTTTGGAAGATATTTGCATAATACACTAACATTTGAGCATAAATGAAAATTTATTACATTCAAAGCAGAGCATAATGTACTATCTTCTCCTTTGATATGTAATATTGAGCTCCAAAAGCTTTACATAATGAAATATAAAAAATCTTTTTGTGTTATGCAATGCCTTAATGTTGCACCCAACGGCTCAGTGGTGGGCGAATAGAGCACTCAGTCTGCCCACCTCCCATGTCATGAGCACCACTCGGTACTACATGTGTGAAGGTGGCGGGCTGTAACCACCAGAATAGCCATTGCCAAGATCAAGAAGACAAAGCTTAAAAATAAAGAGAATGTGGGGGAGAGAGAGAGCTTGAGTTCCTTGCAAGCAAACACACACAAATAAGAGAGTGCAAGACATAAGAGAGAGATGTATGGCTGAATTTTCTTCTATCTTTTTCTCTTCTCTACAATCATATAACTAAAAGATAAGAGTACATACATAAAGGGAAAGTAAGTCCTACAATATACAAAGTGATCGCTTTATAGTGTGAACCCGAATATATGAGCTAGCACTATAACTATACAATAACTCTAGTACTCCAAAGTGGCTATCACACAGCCTATCATCCGCCACTGGTAGCATATCAACCATAATCTCACCAACCATGCCAGTGTCATAAGTGCAAACGTTGTCACCCACGCGGGTCATCAATGTCCGCCCGTAGCACTAGTTAAGCTCGATATCTCAACACTCCTCCTCGAGCTCAACTCTCATCACTGCACTCCAAGTAAGCTCCTAAACCTGTGGAGCTTCTCTGTGCCCAATTCCTTTGGGAAGATGTTAGCCTCCTGATCCTTTGTACTGACATATACCAGATCTACATCACCTACCTCTAGAAACTTCTTCCTCACAAAGTGATAGTGCACCTCAATGTGCTTTGTTCTAGCATGGTATATAGGGTTACTAGCCAACTGTATGCTACTCATGTTGTCACAAAAAATGACAACTGCCCTATCATGGGCTCACCCATATCAACAGCTTCTGAAACTAAACTACCTCACAAGCTGCCATAGGAGCACCCCTGTACTCTACCTCTATACTCGACAAGGGAACTGTTGGATGCTTCTTACTATTCCAACTCACAATAGCACTCCTAAATGAGAACATAAAACCACTAGTAGATATCCTGTCTTTAACACTACCAACCCAATTAGCATCTGTGTACCCATATAGTTGCATCTCTATACCAACCTCATAGAAAAGTCCATAATCAATTGTGGATTTTATGTACCTAAGAATCCATCTAGCCGCATCCAAGTGTGGCTTCCTAAGGGCCTGCATAAACTGACTCACAAGTCTAACAGCATAACTCAAGTCTGGCCTAGTAATGGTCATGTAGATCAAGCTACCCACTATGCGCCTGCATGTAGATCAAGCTACCCACTATGCGCCTGCATGTAGTGGGGTCCTCCAAAAGCTCACATGTATATGTGGATAGCTTTGCATTCTGCTCCAATGGCACTGAAATAGGCTTACAGCATGTCATACCATACTTGGACAACATGTCCAAGCCATATTTCCTCTGCAATAACAAAATGCCATGAGGTGATCTCACCACCTCTCTGCCCAAAAAATATCATAGCTCACCAAAATCCTTCATCTCAAACTTTTACTTTAAAGCCTCCTAACATTATGTATGTTAACATCACTATCACCAGTGATAATCAAGTCATCCACATAGATGACTAATAGCATGATCCCTCTATCTTTATTTTTCACATAAAGTGAAAAATTTGCATTGGATATCTGAAATCCAATGGTAACAAGATACTCCCCAATCTTGTTTGACCATGCTCTAGGTGCCTGCTTCAAGCCATACAAGGCTTTGCATAACATGCACACAAAATTTGGGTGTGCATCACTCTCATAACTTGGTGGCTACATGATGTAAACTTCTTCTTGTAAATCACCATGCAAGAAGACATTCTTTACATCCATCTGATGTAAAGACAAACCCTTTGCTGTGCAGCCATAGCAATGACATCTCTCATAGTTGCCATTCTTGCAATCGGGCTAAATGTCTCTTCATACTCAATGCCATGAGTTTGATCATAGCCTTTGGCCACCAATCTTGCCTTATACCTACTCACTGAACCATCCGCGTTATGCTTGACTTTATACACCCACTTACATCCAAATGCCTTCTTTTCCTTAAGCAACGACACTAACTCCCATGTTGCATTCGTATCCAATGCTGCAATCTTCTCATTCATGGCATCTTCCTATTTCTTATTTCCAAGTGCCTACTCAAAACACGTGGGCTCCAATTCCTATATTTCTTTAACCATGTAAGCATAATGATGGGTTGTATATCTATTATATCTAAACTTGTCAATAGGGTATCTAACCCTCGTAAACCTACGTACACATGGATCACTGCTAAGTGTCCTCAAAATAGCCCTCGTTCTCTTTACACTAGGAGTAACCATAGATGGAATGCCAAGCTCCTCATCAAGGCTTGGCTCAGAGCCACTAGAGTCACCATCCACATATGAGTGACCTACAGACAAATCAAGCACAAATGGTTGATCTACTTTTTTCTTCCCTCTGTATAATACATATGTACCTACATTTGTCCTCAACTTACCTGACCATGGGCTAACATTGGATCCACTACTAGAGGACTCTCTAGGTCCACTAGGTACCTGTGGATTGTTGCTGCTCTACATGTGGTGCGGCATCAACACTTCTCACATCTGCATCTTTTGTTGCCTTCACTCTGGTGCATACCAGCTACTTATCTTGTCAAAGACAACATCTCTACTTACCTGCATCTCACACGAGTGGTAGGGTTATAACATCTATAACCTTTCTGCTCCATAGCATAACCAATAAAGATGCATTTCTCTGCCTTTGAATCCAAATTTGTTCTCACTTCATCAAGAACATGCACATATTCATGCACATATGCAATACACCCAAACACTTTCAAGTGAGACACACCTAGTCTTATGCCTATGTAAACTTTTGTTCAAGCATCATACCATGAACACGTATAGTTGGGTGTTCTATTCATAATGTACACAGTAGTTGCTATTGCTTCTACCCAAAATAATGTGGCATATTCTTTTCATCCATCAAGGCACGTTCCACCTCTACAATGTGCATGTTTTTTCTTTCTGTAACACCATTCTACTGCTGCAGAGTGTACCTGCATGTAAACTGTCTCTTGGTTCCTTGCTTTCTTAGGAAATTGCTGAACTCAGTATTCTCCCCCATCATTTGATCTCAGGAATTTTATTTGCATGCTTTTTTCCTTCTCAATCAAGTCTTTAAATCTCTGAAAGTGAGAAAACACCTCACTTTTCTCCTCCATGAATTAAACCCACACTTTCCTAGTGTGGTCATCAATACCTACGGCCTAGAATTGTTGTAGTCTTGGTCAGTCCCCATACATCTGAATGTATGACATCTAATGGCCTTGCACTGACATGCTTTTCATGTGGGAAAGCATGTTTGGCCTGATTACCTAGCTGGCATGATTCACATACTTTATGCATACCATCAACCTTAAACTTTGGCAAACTTGAACAATATTTTGGGCCTACATAGACTTCAGTCGCTGTACATTCACATGACTAATATGCTTGTGTCATATGTCAATATTTGCAAATGACCCTCATTCCATGTGCAAACATGGCTACCTTTACTTCAGGCATGTTTACATCCAAAGTAAACATCCTTCCATTTCTATAACCCTTTGCAACCAAGCGACACTGATTTTTGAAGTCTTCTACAAAACATCCTTGAGGATTAAATGTGACTTGGAGACCTTGCTTAACTATCTATCCAACAGAAACCAGGTTCTTTGTAATATTTGGAACATGAAGTACATCTACTAGGTACTTCATTTTGCCATCTTGCATAGACAATGACACTTTACCAACATGGGTAATGGGATGCATAGTATTATCACATGTTTTTCCATTTTCTACATATCTCTAAACCAGTCAGCATGACTAGTCATGTGGTTAGCGGAACTAGAATCCACATACCATGTATCTTGAGATCCTGAGACTTCTCCTGTTATGGAATTGAGCATGCGCTACATCACAAACAGCTGCTCACTTCTTTCATCACCTCCCTGTTTACTAGATGATACATAGTTACCTTGCTGCAACTTTGCACTTTTAATGTCATTCTGCTTTTTATAGTAGTCTTTTGTCATGTGCCCTGGTTTGCCATAATAATAGAACTCTATGATATTTGCATTATGATTTATTTGCCAACCACCTCGGCCTCTTTGGCTCCCCCTATCTCTAGACTAGCCTCTTCCACCTGTGTATGATTACCGCTATGAATCATTGGATTGTTGTCCAGAATTTTGACGTCCTTGTCGGCCACCACCTTGGCCTCGACCCACGAACTCTACTTGAATTGGAGTAGAAGGCATGTTCTGATGTGTTCTTGCTTTGTGAAGAAGAGGCCTCACCTAAATCCTTTTCTTCTATGATCAGCATAGACACAAAGTCCTAAAAGTTGGGAATATGCTCCCTGACTACAATGGAGGTCTTGAATGGCTTGTACTCTTTACCAATCCCAAACACTCACCAAATCATCATCTTCCACCGATACATTGATGGACCCAAGGGATTTAACAATGCCCTTGATCTTTAAAGCATACTCATTGATGTCTAGACATGCTTTTATTCATAGTATGCAGCTCTTGCTTTAGCTACAATTTCCTTGCCTTTGTGTTGGACTAAGAACATCTACACCCGATTTTGCCATGCAACCATTGGAGTGTTGGCATCCTTTATGTGTCCTATCATCGTGTCTGTGACACTAATTGAAAGCCAATACATGAATTTACTTGCACCCTTGTTCCAATCCTTAAATGACCATTAGGAATTTTTTGGACCCAGAGGGCCTCTTGGATTAACTTTTGAGGAATGGACCAATAGGAAGAGGGCTAGGTGCATATTTTTTACTTCTTTGATCCTAGGGGGCCTAGGATTTGGTTTTCTAATGGGGCTTAATTACTACTCTTGTCCCCCTTCCTCCTGGGCCCAAACTTAGAGGTCCCCCTACCTAGAATCGCGTAGATTAAAAACCTTAAAAATTGAAAATTTTTAATTTTTTTCCAAAAGTGTGTTTTCCTCTCAAACTTCCCCCCAACATACTCTAGGTTTGGAAAGCTCATTTTGAACCTCTTTCTTCCTCTTCTAAGCTCTCCATTGCTGCAAAAACTCCATACTTCTCAAGCTCTCCCTCCTTCTCAAGCTCCCTCAGTCTCAAGCTCCCTCTCCCTCTTTCTTCCTTTTCTAAGCTCTCCATTGCTACAGAAACTCCATCCCTCTCAAGCTCTCCCTCCTTCTCAAGCTCCCTCCCTTTCAATCTCTCTCTCTCTCTCTCTCTCTCTCTCTCTCTCTCTCTCTCTCTCTCAAGCTCCCTCCCTCTCCATTGCTATAGAAACTCTATCCCTCTTTAGTCTACTCTAGGTTCAGGAAGCCTATTCTCAAACTCTAACCCTCTTTTAAGCTTTCCATTACTGCACTGAAAACCCTAAACTTTCTCTCCTCTCCACTCCTCTGTTGTTAAACAAGCTTTTCTTTTCCCTTTTTATCTTTTCGTACCACCATGGCCTCTTCCAATAATGTGAGAAGCCTAGGGATAAGGTGGAAGAGCTTATGTTGTACATAACACAAGAGATGAGAATGGAGTTTGGGCTCCAACAAAACTCAGGGTTGGGGCTTGGGTCTACATGCAACCAAGCTCTAAGGGACCACATCGAGTGCATCAACTGGGGAATATGCTACATCATTGGAAGGGGCGGCTACAAGGCTTCAAGCATACTAAGAAGAAAGGACTGGTTGCCATAGTGCAACATGTGTATACCCTTGGAGACCTGTACATTTAAGGCCAACGACCAAGGTTTCCTTTAAATTGTCAGTGTAATATAAACACAGCATTAACAACATGCTAATATTGGATTTTTTGTTTTAAATTTTCTTATGATTCTCCATTTTCTTATGTCTCTATCTGCAGATATTTTCCCCTGTAATTATGTTGAGGAAAAACCACTCCAAAGCCTCACTGGAGTTTTCTATGCTATGCATGCATCCATTGGAGAGGTAATGTTTGTATCTCAAAGCCCAAGTGATCTTATATAGAACAATATCTTTTTCTTTTCTCTCATATTTTATAGATAAAAAACCAGGTTTATTTGGCAAGCTAGAAGAGATCCACAACCCCCCTCTTAAAACAATCCTGAATGGCCCAAACCTGATGCTTAGACCATCTTATGCTTAAAGTTTAAGATGGTAAGTGATATCAATACATCACTCAAGTTTTCAAAGGCATCTAGGTCAGTAGGGCTAAATTGGTTTTGTCCTTTACATGTTTTTGTGCACATGTTCAATTCCATGCCAATGCACCAAACAAAAACAATGTATATTTGTAAGGAGGTATGGTCTGACCTCATTCAAGGATTACTAGGAGAGGGTTGGGAGGTTAATGAGGGGTCATATCAAGGTGATGTGTACAAGCGCAATGTAGTAGATTCTACAGTGTCTTTCAGGTTCTTGAAGGCACACTCTATTTTGTACATGCGTTTACACTACCAAAGATGGATACAAAAGCATGGGACATGGATCCCACTTCAAGCCTTAGAAGAAGAAATTGTGCCTATTGAGGTAGCTGTGATGATGTAAAATGGATGGATTGAGCGAGTGGCAGCAAGCAAGCATTGGAGCCTAGCAAACCTGCGTCAACACTTTAGTATCATGGGCTTTGACAATGTGGAAGAGTCAAGTTTCAAGTTGATGAGAAGAAAGATATATCTGATTCCACTACATGTCTAGAATTAACCCTTACACTTTCTGGTTATTGTGCCACTTTCTATATTTTTACAAATTCGAAAGTGTAAGGAGGAGACAACCATGGTCTCAGAATCATGTCAAATGAGGGACCTTGAATTTTTAGCAGAGCAAGGTGCATAGTCCTACCAACACATAGTAGGCATGTGGAAGAGCTTGAAGATAAACTGGGTATATGGGAAAATAGCCTCTGTTCTGATGCACGTGAGGAGCAAGAGTTTCAGGATCGAGGTGAAGGCAATGACAAGATTTCAAGTCAACAAGGATATGGAGATCAACATGAATCAATTGGTGTTTCTATTGATGATGATGATAAGATCAAAGTGTGTCTACGTGGTCTCGGGCCACAATACAAGGTGTTCAAAACGTCTATTCAAACTCGGGAGAACATTCCCAACTTCACAGATTTGGTGTCAATGCTGATCATTGAAGAGAAGAATTTGGGTGAAGATAAGTAGTCTTCACAAAACAAAAATAGTTTAAGAAGCAGGCCTTCTACATAAGTGCAGGTAGAGGAAGAGGTAGAGGTTGTGGACGTGGCCAAGGTGGTGGCCGAACAGGTAATTAGAATTATGGTCAGCAAAACAACAATCCCAGGATTCGCAACAACAACATATAGGTGGAAGAGGCTAGTTTAGAGGCAGGGGGAGTCAAAGAGGTCGTGGTAATTGGCAAAGCAACATAATGATACACGAGGCTATTTTTACTGTGGGGTAAGCCTGGACATGTGCATGTAGATTGCTACAAGAAGCAGTGTGACATGCAAAATAGAAAGGTGCAGCAAAACAACTATGCATTCTCTAGCAAAAATAATGAGGATAATGAGAGGTTGTTTGTTATGCAACATGTGGTTAATACGGTGTCTGGAAATGATGTAGCAACATGTAAGCATGATCTATGGTATGTTGATTTAGGTGCTTCGAACCACATGACAAGTCATGGTGAGTGGTTCAAGGAAATGAAGAGTCTTGAAAGACTAGGTTTTGTGTTGAAACATGGGCTAACACTGCTCATCTGATTACCCACGTTGGAGATGTGCCATTGTCTATGTAGGATGGTAAGGTGAAGTATCTTGCAGATGTACTTCATGTTCCAAACATAACAAAGAATCTGATTTCTGTTGGCCAGATGATTGAGCAGGGTTTGCAGGTTCGGTTTAACTGTCATGGTTGTTATGTAAAAGACTTTAAAGATAAGTGCAGGTTGGTTGCAAAAGGCAACAAAGTGGGCATAATGTTTACATTGAATGTAAATATGCCTGAAGTGAGTGCTGCAATGTTTGCAAATGGTTCAGGAGTTCTTGCAAATACAAACATTTGGCATAAGAGAACTGGGCATGTAAATGTGCAAAGAATGAAGTCTATGATATAGACTAAAGAAATTGTGACAAGGCTGCCTAAGTTTAAGTTTGCAAGTATGGAGAAAGTATGTGAAGCATGTCAATTTGGAAAGCAAACAAAGAAGCATGTATTTCCACATGACATAAATGTGAGTAGGAATGTACTAGATGTTGTGCATTATTCAGATATACGAAGACTATGTCTATGGATGGCTGCCAAGTACTACGTAACATTCATTGATGACCACACGAGGAAAGTGTGGGTGTATATCATGGAGAAGAGTGAAGTGTTTACTCATTTTCAGAATTTCAGAGTGATGGCTAAAAAACAGATAGGAAAGCATGTGAAGTGCCTAAGCTCATATGGAGGAGAAGAATACTTCTCCAATGAGTTCTTTAAATTCTTGCGAAAGAATGGCATTCAGAGACAATTTACAAGTAGATACACTACGTAGCAAAATGGAGTTGCTAAGCAAAAAAAAAAGCACATTGCAGAGATAGCCAGAGATAGCACAAGCATTGATGGTGGGGACAGAGAAGAATATGCCGCATAGCTCTTAGGCTCTGAGGCTGTTTCTACAGCTGTTTATATCATGAACAAGACTTCTACTATAGCCATACATGATGTAACCAGAGGAGAAATTTACTGGCAAGAGACTTGATTTGTCCCACTTCAAAGTTTTTGGATGTATTGCATAATATGTGCATGTGCCAGATGAGTCGTGTACTTAGGTGGATCCAAAGGAAGAAAAATGTGGGTATTCCCTTGAGAAAAAGGGATATAGATGCTATAATCTTGTTACACGTGAATTGAGGGTAAACAGGGATGCTATATTTGATGAGATGAGTGGCTGGTATGTTGCTATATTTGATGAGATGAGTGGCTGGTATGTTGCTAAAAAAGATGTTGTTGGGGCTGTAATTGGAAATGTGGTTGCACAGAATGCAAGTCAGCAATCACAATCATTCAATGAACTAGGAGAGTCCTCATCTAGCAGTTCTGTTAATAGACCATGGAGTGGCAGATGTGTCATAATACCAATCCTAGAAATGTAGTTGATACATCACATAAAGGCAAAGAGAAAGTGGTTGAGCCCCTTGGTATGCCTGATATTTTTGCAGGGCGTTCTCTTGTTGATGGAGAATCTAGTGGCTCAGACATGAGCCTTGATGATGAGGAGCTTGGGATTCCAGCAACAATGAGGACACTTGGTGTGAAGAAGGCTATGGAAACCATGAATGCAAAGTTACAAAGATCTAGAAGAGTCAAAAACCCTATGCAGCCGGTTGACTTATGATGGTTATGTGGCATATCACTATGCTTATATGGCAAAAGTTGTGCAGGTTGTAGAACCCACAATGCTTTGATGAGGTTATTGTTGGAAATGTGTGTTAGGAGAAAGCTGTGGATGAGGAGATGGATGCATTGTATGGAAATGAGGCTTGGGATTTGGTGCCATTTCTTGAAGACAAGAAAGCTATTGGCTGCAAGTGGGTGTATAAGGTGAAACATAATAGTGATGGTAGCATAAGCAGGTAGAAGGCTAGATTGGTAGCCAAAGGATATGCACAAACACATGGGATTGATTATGAGGAGACATTTTCCCCTGTTGTTGCAAAGATGGCAATTGTGAGAGTTGTGATTGCAGTGGCTGCAGCCAAAGGCTAGTTTTTACGTCAGATGGATGTAAAAAATGCGTTCTTACAAGAAGAATTGTATATGGATCAGCCACATGGTTTTGAGGATACATGTCACCTAGAGTATGTATGTAAGCTTTGTAAGGCTTTGTATGGGCTGAAGAAAGCTCCACGAGCATGGTATGATGAGATTGCTGAGTATCTTGTCACTATTGGATTTCATATGGCACATGCAGATCACTTTTGTGTGCAAGAGTGATAAGGGTATTATGATCATCACCATATATGTAGATGATTGAGCATGTGAAAAGTCTCTCAAAATTAAGTTTGAGATGAAGGATTTGGGAGATCTACACTACTTTTTGGGAATTGAGGTCATTTGCACACTTGATGGTATTTGGCTGTCTCACAGAGACAATATGTATTGGACATGCTGTCCAAGTATGGGATGGCTGATTGTAAGCCAATCTCGGTGCCATTAGATCAAAATGGAAAGCTTAGTACAGATGCAAGTTATGTGTTGGAGGATCCCACTATGTATAGGAAGATTTTGGGTAGTTTGATCTATGTCACGATCAGCAGGCCAGATTTGAGTTACACTGTTGGCTTAGAGAGCAAGTTTATGTAGGTTCTACAGAAACCATATCTTGGTAGGCCAGATTTGAGTTACACTGTTGGCTTAGAGAGCAAGTTTATGTAGGTTCTACAGAAACCATATCTTGACAGTGTGCGACGCACTTTTTGGTATTTGAGGTCCACTGTTGATTATGCATTGTTTTATGTAGCATGTGTACCTTTAGAGCTATATGGCATGTGTACCTTTAGAGCTATATGGGTGCACATATGAAGATTGGGCAGGTAGCATCTCAGACAGGAGATCTCCTAGTTGATTTATGTTTTCTTTGGAGAGTGCAACTGTGACATGGAGCAGCAAGAAGCAGTCCACAGTTGCCTTGTCGGGTACAGAGATAGAGTATGGTGGCACGACAGCGTGTGAGGTAGCTTGGTTACGCAAGCTACTTGCTAATTTAGGGTTGCATGGGGAGAGAAAGGTTGTCATATTTTGTGACAATCTCATCAGTACTACATAGTACCCACCAGGAACCCAATTTTCCATGCATGGACAAAACATATTGAGGTACATTACCACTTTGTCAGGGAGAGAGTCTTAGCAGCAGGCGACATCAACTTGGCCTATGTCAGCACACATGATCAAGTCATTGTTGACATCTTCACGAAGGCCTTGGTAGTAGCTGAGAAGCAGATTTTGAGATATGCTTGGAGTTCATGAGCTAGAGTTGAGCTTGAGGGGGAGTGTTGAGATGTCAAGCTCAACATGAGCTGATACTCACGAGGTACCTGCATGACCGTTTGTTGACATTTACATCACTGACGAGTTTGGTATCTGGCACCGACATATCTTTACCATAGATTCTATAGTTGGACTACACCAACTAGTCCACACCTACCCACTCCACTTAGCGTGTTCACATTATGGACCGCTTGTATATACTCTATTATGTGTGTTAGTCACTTTATCGACCTCTTTTGTTGTGTGAAGAAGAAGAAGAATTTTTAGCATCTCAACTTGTGTGTTCTCTTCTAGGGTTTGTTTGAGTGTGTGTGTACTTGCAAGAGCTCAAGCTCTCTTCTCCCCTGCATCTTTTCATTTTTGTAACATGTACAATCATAGTACACGAAACTGTAGGTACAACTTGAAAAATAGAGCTCTCATTTGGTGACAGTATGGAAGGAACAGAAAGAAGACCCCCATGGATGGGAAGGTATGGGAGCAGAGGCCATGAAAATTACTCAGGAGAAGAAGCCAAGGACATGCCAATGGTTCTAGAACCTTGACATGCTACTATTGTCAATATACTGGGCACACCAAGGTGGAATGTGCCATGAAGAAAAAACATGATGGAGAAAGAAAGGTAGAATTAATGAAACTCAAAGAAAATTGACCAAGTGCCAACATGATGTAGGCAGATGACATATAGATGGAGGTTCAAGACATCTTAGTATTCACAAGGGCAAAAGCAAATGAATCTGGTGTAGATAATCAAGACTCACCCAAAGCCCGCAAAGAAGGTAGCTATGGACTGGGAATAATAGGAGAAGGTGAGGATCCAAAACACTAAGGAAATATAAAGAAGGCAAGGCAAGAAGAAGGAGGGTGGCTCATGCAAAGTTATCGGCAAAGGTAAAAATCTGCACAAGATGCATGCAGAGCACAACAATGAAATGTGCTTGAAAGAAAGCAAGTAACTTTATAGTTGAGTGGCACATGAGTATCGACTTAAAAGCATTAAAGTGCATGTATGGGGTGTGTGGTCATCCTAGATGTGCAAACCCATGCTTCTATTGCATGGCAGGAATGAACAGTTTTGTTTGGTACAACCCTATAATGGATTGTACAAAGCCTCCATCCAGAGACAAGACAAAGCAAGTAACTGGTGTGATAAAGACCAGACCAAGGCTAAAGGGAAATCAAAGACCAAGAGCAAGGGAAAGTCAACAAAAATAGCCGAATTCAAGGATGAACCATGTAAAGTGCCTGAGGATCCCAATTGGGATCCCATACTTCCTATACAACTAGAGGGAGTTCACATTTATAGTTTACATGCATAAATTAGAATATGAAAGCTTTATCTTGAATATGCTTATCAGAGCTATCAGATGCATGTTTAGAGCAATGTGAGATTTTACTCTCTCTAACATGGGATTTCATGGTGGACATGTGCAACTTAAAAAGGATGACAAGAAATCAGGTACCACTGGTGATGTTCTGGCACATGTGTTAATGGGAGGAGCCAACGCTAGGAGGTTCTTAATCAAACTATGAAAACAAACTGGGAATGTTGGAAATCTCTATGCGAGCACACAACTAACCAAGCTAGTGATCCAAGGGTGACAAAGATTCGTATGAGCGTCTGGGTAGAGCTTGATAATTTTATAAATTCTTATGTAAGAAAACGACTGAAGACAATTACGCAAGTTAGTTTGAAACATCAATCAAGACACTTGTGGAAATAATTGTAGCTGCCTCGAGAAATAAGGACATAACCTTCTACCTCGTAAGAGTTTTTTCTTCATGTAATTTGTACATTTAGTAATTAATATGATATAAAATGATTATTGATATATTTATTATATGTGAAGCATCTTTTGTTTGCACATGGCCCATACTTTGTGAGGAACCAACGGTCTCCTACTACATGGAATACTGAAGGCATGGAAAAATCACATTATGCCACACGTATCAACTATTTTCGTACAACTCGAAATGGTGGTAGAAAAACAAAAACAAATGCACTATGAAAACTTTTCAACACATTCTACCAAAGGAATATGCAACGATACAATGAAATTCTTAACTTAATCAAGTTAGTTTATACAACACAAAAATTGTAAGATTCCTCTCTCTAGCTTTTGATGATGTAAAGATGTAAGAACCTCCCCTTGAGTCTCTTGTAATCATTCCCCCCTTCAAAAATAGAAAAAGAATTGGTCATTCCTATGACCAATTCTATATTCAAATGATGCTTCTCATGGAGAAATTCTTAATTCTAAAAGTAAACTCTATGCTTGTCAAATTAGAGGCCAAAGATATGGCTTTTTAATGCTTTTATGTTACTTAAATTATGATAAACTTAAGAGAAATTTAGACAAATTTTAGTTAAATTTATTTTTATGCATAGAAAAAATTTAAATGATAAAAGAGGAATTCCCAACATATATGGAATTCAATCATTTAAATGGGAAAAGAGAATTCTTGGTATAATTGGAATATTGAATATTTTTATTTAATTTAAAGAGGAATTTTAGATAGATTTAATTTATAGTAGGAGGGGATGAGCGGTTGTGCCTCGTTAAAGGAGGAAAAAAGCGATGATTCCATGGACCAAGTGCAATTTTTTTCTTGATCTAACCATGTGACTTTAGGTTTGGTCATATCACTTTAACTAGTTAAGACTTTGACTCGTTAGAGTAATTCCCCCGTTTTAGAAGATTTTCCCATGGCAAAATCGCCCGTGCCTTCCGGGTGAGGGGAGTTTTTCCGGGCTCGATTTTGGAGGAACCTCCGGGCTAGCCTCTTGTCCGGGCATCCGCGGGGCAAGGCCCTGAGTGTGGATCCCTGCCCCGTGCCGTGGGAGGCCGATGCTGCTTCCACCACACCGATGCCCCAGAGGGGGGGGTCTAACAGCTGGTATATCAGAGCTTTGTTGAAAGCTAATAAGGACAAATGAATTCTTATCAAAAATTGATAATAAAAAACTCAAAAAAGCATTTACAAAATTAGGGCTACAACTATAGGTTCTCTCCTAGACCATGCTCACAGAGCACCAAGAGAAGAGGTGCCTATGTCCAAAAAAGGAGAGACCTTAGGTGAGCAGATCAAAGAGAAGGAAAGCATGGCATCTGATCTAGAGATAGGGAAAATGACCAAAGAAAAGGATGCAAAAGAGGGGACAATGGAAGAAGAGACTATTGTAGAAGAATTCACTATGGAACAAGAGCCTACTGTAGAAGAGGATCCCATGGTACAAGAAAATCCCTTGGAGCATGAGCCTATGCCAGGAGTTGAGCCTTTGACTTCCTCTCCCACCATGTCAAAAGTAGAGCTCCTACCTGAGGATCACCGTATGCCTTTGCCCATGGATTAGCCTCTCCCAAAGGATCAGCCTCTACCTATGCCCATGGATCAGCCTCTTCCATCATCTGCACAAGTAAAGCCAAAATATGATGAGCCTGTCCCATCACCTAGTCTCATGTAACTACTTTTTTAATGATGTGTAAACAAACCTGTCACTATTGATCTTGACAAATTTTGACAATCATATTTGGGATATCTTTGCATTGTATCTTGTTCTCCCTTCGATGCAGTACCTGTCGCGTGATGTTGTTTTAGTTGTATATATGACAAAATCAAATATTAAGCAAGCTTAATTTTTTTAATTTACCTTTTTTTTTGTTCAAAATAAATGAGAAGCTTCCTAAAACATTGCCTGATGTCGCGAGGAGCACGTCATGACATAATTGTATAAGTCTACATCATTGTCTTCCCTTGTCTTAACCCCGACCTATAGCCTTATCTCTGCAAGGTCGCAGTCGGCAAGGCTATACTTGTGCGCCTTTATGTTAACAAGGTGCAAAGCTTGGATCTCCTCTGCTCCTTGCATCATCACATGCAATCAAAGCACACATCATTGAATCTTCTCTATGCCCCTTGACTTGCACCCTGTGGTGCCCCTCATCTCCCTGATGTCCCGTCATCTCTCTGATATAGCCTAGTGGAAAAACAACACGAGTAGATCAATCCGACCAAATTGGATTGCCCATATTGCATTTTTTTACAGACCCTAGAATTTCTTGTTGTATAACCGTGATTCCTCACAATTTCTTTCTGTTACATGCTATTTCCATTCAAGATGTAAAGAACTTGCAGAGATTGCTAGACTTGGCGTCTAGATTTATTATCAAAATAGAAGAGGTTTATGCTGATAGAGAGATTCTTCTGTCAAAAGAATGCACAAGGATCTTGAGAAACAAATCTGTAAAGGTTACAGACTCAATTATTTTTTCTTGTTTATAACTGTTTGGTATATTGTTGGTAAATTTTTTGGAATCCTACTATAACCAAGCCTTCTTTTGACAGCATGATGAGATCCAAGTTACCTCTAGATGTCCAACCAATGGTATATATTATGGACCCTCACTTCTCTCAGGCTGCTAGAAATTTGAGAGAGTCGATAACAAGCTTAACCAAATGGTTTACACATTGCAACTTTCATAGGGTTAATACCATCTCTTAGGCTGCCAGAAATTTGAGAGTCGATAACAAGCTTAATCAAATGGTTTACACATTGCAACTTTCATAGGGTTAATACCATCCTTTTTCCTTATAACTCAGAGTAAGTGAATGTTGCCTATCATGTTGATCTTTTTACCATTTCTACTTGAAGAATGATTGATTTATGTCTTTCTTGTAGTGGGCATTGGAGCTTTGTATGCATTGATGTCTAGGATCATGAATGCTTTCTCTTTAACTCCTTATATGGGACTCATCAAGAGCTTAGTCTGTATGTTTCCCTTCCACAAGTTCTGTTGTATTTTAGTAAGGTTATTTTGGAATTGTTATTAAGTACATCTCTCTGTTGCAGATCCTTAAAGAGACTATTCAATGCTCTTGATCATATTCCCCATGTCAATCTTCCACACTGTAAAACCTCTTTTCATGCCTGTAAGTGTTGTCATTCCCTCTACACATGCTGGTTCTCAATATGATGTAACAAATTGCTTATGATTTTTAATGCATGTCTAGACTCCCTAGTAGAAACATGGGTACTCCTATCGATGGAGGACCTTGATACATGCAAAATACATGTTGGACACTTATTATGATTTTGAAAGACTAGACCTTGGAAGTTCTGACACCCATTCATTTATAATGACACTGTACACTAATCAATATGGGATCAAAATGTAACTAAACTTAATTAATATTGATTACAGCTTGATAGACACAGTTACAATGCAGAGTTTGTGGACAATTTTAGGGCTACAACTATAGGTTCTCTCCTAGACCATGCTCACAAAGCACCAAGAGAAGAGGTGCCTATGCCAAAAAAAGGAGAGACCTTAGGTGAGCAGATCAAAGAGAAGGAAAGCATGGCATCTGATCTAGAGATAGGGGAAATGTTTGAGGAGGAGACCAAAGAAAAGGATGCAAAAGTGGGGACAATGGAACAAGAGACTGTTGTAGAAGAATTCACTATGGAACAAGAGCCTACTGTAGAAGAGGATCTCATGGTACAAGAAAATCCCTTAGAGCATGAGCCTATGCTAGGAGTTGAGCCTTTGACTTCCTCTCCCACCGTGTCAAAAGTAGAGCTCCTACCTGAGGATCAGCCTGTGCCTTTGCCCATGGATTAGTCTCTCCCAAAGGATCAGCCTCTACCTATGCCCATGGATCAGCCTCTTCCATCATCAGCACAAGTAAAGCCAAAATATGATGAGCCTGCCCCATCACCTAGTCTCATGTAACTACTTTTTTAATGGTGTAAACAAACCTGTAACCGTTGATCTTGACAAATTTTGACAATCATATTTGGGATATCTTTGCATTGTATCATGTTCTCCCTTCAATAATGCAGTACCTATTGTGATGTTGTTTTAGTTGTATATATGACAAAATCAGATATTAAGCAAGCTTAATTTTTTTAATTTACCTTTTTTTTGTTCAGAATAAATGAGAAGCTTCCTGAAACATTCCCTGATGTCGCGAGGAGCACGTCATGACATAATTGTGTAAGTCTGCATCATTGTCTTCCCTTGTCTTAACCCCCGACCTATAGCCTTATCTTTGCAAGGTCGCAATCAACAAGGCCATACTTGTGCGCCTTTATGTTAACAAGGTGCAAAGCTTGGCTCTCCTCTGCTCCTCGCATCATCGCAGGCAATCAGAGCACACATCATTGAATCTTCTCTATGCCCCTAACTTGCCCCAGCACCCTGTTTGGGTGCCCCTCATTTCCCTGATGTAGCCCCGTCATCTCTCTGATATAGCCTAGTGGAAAAACAACACGAGGAGATCAATCTGACCAAATTGGATTGCCCATATTGCATTTTTTTACAGACCCTAGAATTTCTTGTTGTATAACCGTGATTCCTCACAATTTCTTTTTGTTACATGCTATTGCCATTCAAGATGTGAAAAACTTGTAGAGATTGCTAGAATTGGCGTCTAGAGTTATTATCAAAATAGAAGAGGTTTATGCTGATAGAGAGATTCTTCTATCAAAAGAATGCACAAGGATCTTGAGAAACAAATCTGTAAAGGTTACAGACTCAATTATTTTTTCTTGTTTATGGTAAATTCTTAACTGTTTAGTATATTGTTGGCAATGAATTTTTGAAAGCCTACTATGTTGAGATATCGAGCTCGTCTAGTGAGGCGGTGGACACTGATGACCCGCCTGGGGGATAGGCCCCACACTTACACCACTGGCATGGTTGGTGAGATCTTGGGTGATATGCGGCCAGTGGGATGACAGGCTGTGTGATAGCCATTCTAGAGACTGGCATAGTTATAGTGCCAGCTCATTTAGTCGGGTTCATACTATAGAGAACCCGTGTATGTATTGGTTGAGTACCTTTCATATTATGAGTACTCTTATTCTTGTATATGGTGTGTTGAGTGTTGAGTAGAGAAGAAGAAGATTTTCAGCCTCTCACCTTGTGTGTTCTCTATTAAGGTTTTGTGAGTGTGTGTGTGTGTGTGCTTGCAAGAGCTCAAGCTCTCTTCCCCCCTACATCTTTTCATGGTATTAGAGCCTAGTTCGTGCTAAGGGCTGAGCTGCAAGCAAGAGAACCACAGGAAGCGGTACGAGGGTAAGAGCTTCAACTACTCTTCCCTATTGTGTTGGTGACTACACCCTTGTCGGGAGCTCTACGGGAGGCACCGGCAAACGGTCTCTGATTGAGGAGCTTTCTTCGCGGGAGTAAAGCTATAGGGCAACTATACAGTCCTATCGGACTAAGATTTTTGGGCCGAAAACGCGTTTCGGGCGCGTCTGGACCTCCGTTTTTCAGAAAGCAGATTTCAAGCACTGCGGGTAAGTCATCGATTCTCTGCAGAACTCTGTTCTAAGAACTGCAAGAAGACAGATTGACTGTGTAGACATTGTGGGTGCTGCAAAGAGGTCTACAGTTGCCATTGGGTGTATGTATGCACATTGAAGTCACTGGTTGTGACATTTGAGAGTACTACAGTATCGCTGTGCAGAAAATACAGCAGTTTGTGCAGAAAAACCAGAGTGCAGTTTCTGGTAAAATTGTGTGTTTGGCAAGATGTCTAATGATGGCATAACACAGATTGTGGCTGAGAAGCTGGATAAGAATAACTTCCATGCTTGGAGGTTCAGGTTGACGAATTTCCTGATGGAAAAAGGCTATTGGGACTACATAGAAGGTGAGCATGAAGAGGCACCGGAGATATCGGATATAAATCCGACTGCTCTGCAGATGTGAAAGAGTTTAAGGAATAGAACCAAGGAGCCAGGAAGGTTATGTATTGGCTCTCCATTAGTATACAGGACACCATGATTGGGCACATTCAGGATGCCAAGTCCCCCAAGGAGGCGTGGGACACCTTGGTAAAGCTCTATGAAACAAATACCAAGGCACGTAAGATACAGTTGAAGAATGAACTTCATACTGTGGAGAAAAAGAGCATGTCTGTGAATGACTATGCGCTGAAGATAAAGGGTATTGTGGAATCCCTTGCATCTATTGGTGTGTCAGTAGATGATGATGACAAGGTGGAAGTCTGTCTACGTGGTCTCGGGCCACAATACAAGGCGTTCAAGACGTCTATTCAGACTCGGGAAAACATTCCCAACTTTACAGATTTGGTGTCTATGCTGATTATCGAAGAGAAGAGCTTGGGTGAAGACCAACAGTCTTCACAAAGCAAAAACAGTTCAGAGCAACAGGCCTTCTACACGAGTTCAGGAAGAGGACGAGGAAGAGGAGGCCGTGGACGCGGTCAAGGAGGTGGCCGAACAGGTAATCAGAATTATGGCCAGCAGCAGCAGCAACAACAACAACAGTCCCAGAATCAACAACAACAACAACAACACGCAGGTGGAAGAGGCAAATTCAAAGGCAGGGGGAGTCAAAGAGGCCGTGGAAATTGGCAAAGGCAATATAATGATGCACGTGAATGCTATTATTGTGGTAAGCCTGGACATGTGCAGGCAGAATGTTATAAGAAGCAGGCTAACATGCAAAATGGGAAAGTGCAGCAAAACAACTATGCATCCTCAAGCAAAAATAATGAGGATAATGAAAGGTTGTTTGTTATGCAGCATGTCGTGAATGCCATGTCTGAAAATGTTGATGCAGCAAAAAAAGATAATGTATGGTATGTGGATTCAGGCGCTTCGAACCACATGACGAGTCATGGGGAGTGATTCAAGGAGATGAAAAACCCGGAAAGACCAGGTTTTGTGGAAACAGGGGATGACACTGCTCATCCAATTGCCCACGTTGGAGATGTGCCATTGTCTATGCAGGATGGCAAAGTGAAGTACCTTGCAGATGTACTTCATGTACCGAACATAACAAAGAATCTGGTTTCAGTTGGCCAGATGATTGAGCAGGGTTTGCAGGTTCGGTTTAACCTTGATGGATGTTATGTTGAAGATTTTAAAGACAAGTGCAGATTGGTTGCAAAAGGCAACAGAGTGGGCAGAATGTTTACATTAAATGTAGACATGCCTGAAATGAGTGCTGCGATGTTTGCAAATGGTTCAGGAATTGTTGTAGACACAGACATATGGCATAAAAGGATTGGTCATGTGAATGTGCAGAGATTGAAGTCTATGCAAACAAAAGGAATTGTGACAGGGCTGCCAAAATTTAAAGTGGAAGGTATGCAGAAAATATGTGAAGCATGCCAATTTGGGAAGCAAACAAAGCATGTGTTTCCACGTAACAGATATGTGAGCAGAAATGCACTAGATATTGTGCATTCAGATGTCCTACGAAGACCATATCTATGGGGTCCTACGAAGACCATATCTATGGGAGGCTGCAGGTATTATGTGACTTTTATTGATGACCACACAAGGAAAGTGTGGGTATATTTCATGAAGGAGAAGAGTGAGGTGTTCACTCACTTTCAGAATTTCAGAGTTTTGGTTGAAAAGCAAACAGGGAAATATGTAAAGTGCCTAAGGTCAGATGGAGGGGGGGAGTACTTCTCCAATGAGTTCTCTGAATTTTTGAAGAAGAATGGTATTCGGAGACAGTTTACATGCAGATACACTCCGCAGCAAAATGGAGTTGCTGAGCGAAAAAATAGGCACATTGCTGAGATTGCACGAGCATTGATGGAAGAGAAGAATATGCCGCATTGCTATTGGGCTGAGGTTTCTACAGCAATATACATCATGAACAGGACTCCAACTGCAGCCATACATGATGTAACTCCAGAGGAGAGGTTTACTGGCAGAAAACCAGATTTGTCTCATCTGAAAGTCTTTGGATGCATTGCATATGTGCATGTGCCAGATGAGCTGAGAACTAAGCTGGATCCGAAAGCTGAAAAATGTGTGTTTATTGGATATTCCCTTGAGCAAAAGGGATACAGGTGTTATAACCCTGCTACACGTGAGCTGAGGGTAAGCAGGGATGTTGTGTTTGATGAGATGAGCAGCTGGTATGTTGCTGAAAAAGAAGCTGTTGGGGCTGATGTGAGTGGAAGTGTGGTTGCACAGAATGCAGGTCAGCAATCACAGTCTTTGAGTGGACCAGGAGAGTCCTCATCTAGTGGGTCTGTTGATAGACCATGGAGTGGCAGACTGCGTCATAATACCAGCCCTGCAAATGTGATTAGTACATCACGTAAAGGAAAAGAGAAAGTGGTTGAGCCCCTTGGTATGCCTGACATTTCTGCAGGTCATTCTCATGTTGATGGAGAGTCTAGTGGCTTAGATATGAGCCTTGATGAGGAGCTTGGGATCCCAGCTATGAGAACACCTGGTGTAAAGAAGGCTATGGAAGCCATGAATGAAAAGCTGCGAAGATCAGGGAGAGTGAAGAACCCTGTGCAGAGATTTACATATGATGGTTATGTGGCACATCACTATGCATATATGGCAAAGGTTGTGCAGGTTGTTGAGCCCACATGCATTAATGAGGCTATTGGAAATGTGTGTTGGGAGAAAGCTATGGATGAGGAGATGGATGCACTATATGGAAATGAAACTTGGGATTTAGTGCAACTGCCTGAAGGTGCTCTGTCTCTGATGTAGATCTATGCATCTGGTTCCATCAAGTCCACAATCTGTTCCTGTCCTGACTCTGAACACCGTCTTGGTCTTCATTCGTGAGAAATGAGTCTGGCACTCTCACATCACCCTTGGAGGATAACCTCCCTTGGGACCGTTGCCCGAGAACCTATCTGGCTCACAGGACTGCCATCCCCTCTGGCACTGTGGAACACCACCAACAAACCTCCTGGGAGTTCTTCCCGATCTGTGTTCCTTGCGTGGGGCTTTGAATCCGTGTACTTTCCTGTACCTTGGACCTGTACACCATCATATGGGACTGATTCAGTATTTAGCTTGGCTGAGCCTGATGCTCTGATACCAATGTAACACGCGGAAGCTCTGGGAGTCTCCTTTCAGCCCTAAACACTCTTGGAAAACATCTGATGCAAAACGCAGATATAGAGAGAGAGTAGAGAGAGAGAAATGTGCTGGAAATTCAGTATATACTATGGTACAAAAAGGGTACATATCTTGCAGCCCTTGGCTGCCTTCATAAAAAGGTGGTTAACAAGTGGGTGTACAAAGTTAAACATAACAGTGATGGAAGCATAAACAGGTACAAGGCTAGATTGGTAGCCAAAGGATATGCGTAGACATATGGGATTGATTATGAGGAAACTTTCAGCCCAGTTGCCAAGATGGAAATGGTGAGAGTTGTGATAGCAGTGGCTACGTCAAAGCAATGGTCTTTACATCAGATGGATGTAAAGAATGCATTCTTGCATGGGGATTTGCAAGAAGAGGTGTATATGTTGCAGCCACCTGGTTATGAGGATGTGGGTCACCCCGAGCATGTTTGCAGGTTGAAGAAAGCCTTGAATCCTAAATTCCAATTTTTCCTTCGTCGGTGTACTTATAGCATCATTGGCAACCAGAACGCTCACCACCTGTCCACTCAGGGGCCTTTTTGATAGTTCCGAGCTCATAGTACCTGGCAATATATTTACTTATAAAAATCAAAATGGAATCTCCATTGAAGATCAGCAAGATCAACCAACAGATCCATATAAAAGAGCCATGGACTCATCCATTGAGCTCCAGCAAGGTCAATCAACCAGATCCATGCCCGAATTCAAAAAACAACTCTTACTCCTTGTTCCAATATCTTCCACGACGTACGTGTGGGTATCTTCAGCGAGACTGAGAGCCTGCGCATCGTATGGTCAGCACCCTCTAGGATCCTTCACAGGACACCTAGCGCTTCACTCATAGGCCGCTTCCTTGGTCCCTCACCACCGTACCGGAAGCTCACCATTTAAATCAAACCGAGGCTGGTCAAGACCTCGGCCGGCGACCTTGCTACGCAAGACATCCTCCATTGACTCTTCGTCAACTGTTGCTACTTTATCAGTTAGGTCTCCACCACGACCTCATTGACAAGACGGTCAAAATGCTTCCCCAGCATTCTTGATATAAAACAGTCATTTAAAAGCTAGTCATAAATACATTTTCTATAACAAACTCTCGACTTTCCACATTCTTGATATAAAACAGTCATTTAAAACTGGTCATAAATACATTTTCTATAACAAACTCTCGACTTTTCACATTGTTCCATATCAATCCTCATTTATTTTATATGTATTCCCATTCTCATCACATCGTTCCTCATTTATCCGCATCAGATCTCATCCACTCGCATCTACCCATATCCACATCTCCTCACATCATATTTATTCATATCACACATCGCATCTATCCCAATTTACATCACATCTCATTCACTCACATCTTGATTCACATGACTTCACATGTCATTCATTCACATCTCGATTCACATCACATCACATCTATTCACGTCCATCACATCCATTTACATCTATCACATCACATTCAGTCATATCCATCACATTCATTCATTCATATCCACCACATTCATTCTCATAACCATCCCATCACATGCATTCTATCCATATTATATCTCATTCATACACATCTCATCTCATTCATCCACATCCATCCAATCGTTCACATGTACGGCTACTCACATCTATCCATACATTCATATCTATCACTTCACATCCACATATATTCATGTCACATCACATCCACTCGCATCTACCCATATCCACATCTCCTCACATCATATTTATTCATATCACACATCGCATCTATCCCAATTTACATCACATCTCATTCACTCACATCTTGATTCACATGACTTCACATGTCATTCATTCACATCTCGATTCACATCACATCACATCTATTCACGTCCATCACATCCATTTACATCTATCACATCACATTCAGTCATATCCATCACATTCATTCATTCATATCCACCACATTCATTCTCATAACCATCCCATCACATGCATTCTATCCATATTATATCTCATTCATACACATCTCATCTCATTCATCCACATCCATCCAATCGTTCACATGTACGGCTACTCACATCTATCCATACATTCATATCTATCACTTCACATCCACATATATTCATGTCACATCACATTCTTTCACATACACATCCACATTCATTCTTTCACATACATCCACATCCATTCTTTCACATACACATCCACATACATTCTTCACATACACATCCACATCCATTCTTCACATACACATTCACACCCATTCATCACATAGACATCCACATCCATTCTTCACATAGACATCCACATCCATTCTTCACATACACATCCATATCCATTCTTCACATACACATTCACATCCATTCACATCCCATATCATCACATCCATTCACATCCCATATCATCACATCTATTTCTATGCAAGTTTTCAGTTTGATTTTCTTTTGAATACAAGGAGTATTTCTTAAATCAGTATCCCCAAAACTTCTTGATCGAAATTCTGAATTTCATACCAAAATTCCTCAAATTCTATAACCTTGATCCACAGATCAATTCGAAGGGTCTCAAACTTAGATTCAGATTTGGCGAGAGTTTTGAGTGTATTTTCCTAAACTAGTCACACCTTCTTTCCTCAAAACTGACGAAAGAGTTTGGTCATAGTCTGATTCAAGGTTCAAGTCGGATAAGATTTTTCTTGATTCTTTCTCGAAAAGGTTTGATAATTCAGTTACTACTTTATTGGATTTCTTTCTTTGAATATTCACTTAACTGATTTCTTGGTCATAGTCTGATTCAAGGTTCGAGTCGGATAAGATTTTTCCTAATTCTAACTTTCTCGAAAAGGTTTGATAATTTAGTTACTACTTTATTGAATTTCTTTCTTTGAATATTCACTTAACTGATTTTAAAATTAGTTTCGAATTCCAATGAGGAATAGATTAATCATTTATCTGAATATTTCGATCTCTATAGATTTCTTGAATTCTCTTTTTACAATCCGTGTGAATATAAAACGATAGAAATTTATCTCTTAGAGTATTTAATTATTCATTTATCAAATACTCATAGAATTTAAACATAGAATTTAAAAGAATTCTAATTTTGATATAAAAATTCTTTATGCATCTATTTATGCATAAAAATCAACTTCAGTGGGAATAGCTCTTTTATTTAAAAAATCATTTATGCATAAAATCAAATTTAATAGGAATAAAAAGAATTTCTTTATGCATCTATTTATGCATGAAAATCAATTTTTATAAAAATAACGCTTTTATAATAAGAAAATTTCTTTATGCATCTTTCTATGCATAAAAATCAAATTTAATAAGAATAACACTTTTGTAATTAAAAAAATTCCTTTATGCATCTGTCTATGCATAAAAATCAATTTTAATGAGGATAACACTTTTGTAATAAAAAAATTCCTTTATGCATCTTTCTATGCATAAAAATTAAATTTAATGAGAATAACACTTTTGTAATAAAAAAAATTCCTTTATGCATCTTTTTATGCATAAAAATCAATTTTAATTATTTCCTCAGGATGTCTGCGTAAGTTAGTCCTAAATAAAAAATCAAGGAAACCTATGCAAGTGGAATTGGCCAGTGGTGGGTGGAAAGATTCTTTTCACATACCTTAAGACAGACCCTATTCAGTTTAGTCTAGATGGGAACGTAACAAATTGCCAGTTCAGAGTCCTACCCTTGGGAATCTATGATGGAATCCTTGGAATGGATTGGCTCCATAAGAATCATGTTGACATTCATTGTCACAATGGAACCATCTCTTTCCTTGACCTTCACGGGAATAAAGTTCAAGCAACTCGAATTTCTGGATCCCCAGTGCTGCAATTAGTCAAGGCTTCTAAATTGTTAAAAGGGCTCAAAAAGAGGCAAGTTGTTAAATTGCAATGCTAAATAACCAGAGTGGTTAAGTGAGTATGCAGATGTGTTCCCTGAAGAGCTGATTGAGATGCCTTTGACTCGCGAAGTAGATCATGAGATCGAGTTAACCCCCGGAGCTCAGCTAGTGGCCCAGCGCGTGCATACAAAATGCCAGTCCCTGAAGCCATAGAACTTAAGGAGCAGTTAAGACAATTATTAGAGCAGGGATTTGTCAGACCCAGTGTTTCACCTTGGGGTGCGCCCGTTCTCTTTCCAGAAGAAGAAAGATGGAACTTAAGACTTTGTATCGACTACAGAGGATTGAATCAGTCAACAATTAAGAATAAGTATCCTATTCCTAGGATTGATGAACTTCTAGATCGGTTAAGTGGAACCCAAATGTTAACAAAGATAGATCTCAAATCCGGGTACTACCAGATCAGAATCAAGGAACATGATATCCCAAAGACATCATTCAACACTCGCTATGCTGTTGATTGACTAATGCCCCAAAAAGGGAGCCAAACTGGTCCAAATCTTGTCCAAATTAAGTCAAACTGAAGCTGGAAAGCTCTAGAACCCAGTTGGACTTGGTTAGAGGCCTCCCTCATCTATAGATAAATCCTCATTCCTTTGTATTCTCATCTTTGAACTATACCATGCCAGTATTACATTAAAATAATCATATTTTCTATTATAAAGGAAGCCATTTACAATAATATATGACTATATAAAGTGATGTGCTCTTTTTTTGGTAGTACAATCTGTTATGTGTTTTACTTGAAGTGATGTGTTCTCTTCTCATAGTATGATGCAAGAGGAATCACATCACCTTTTGAGTAGCATAAAATATTGCATGCATGATGGCTCAACACTTCTTTAACAGAAGCAATACTTCCTTTGTATAGATAGGTAGAAGTTTACAACTCTATTTGGATCTTTGAAGTGGTAAGATATTCGAGAGTGTACCCACATAAACTTGCAAACACTTTAGGAACACTAACATACCACAAATGCCTTGGGCTCACTAGCTCAAATGTATACATATACTTGACAAGTTCATTACACCCTACTTTATGCCAAAACAATGTCATGTTTTTAAATTAGTAAATACTTTTGTAACAATTGATTGAATAAATTTGTGACATAATAGCACGCTTCTAAATATGTATTCCACACAAGCATTTACACCTTCCTAGCAATGCATCCTACACCACACGTTAACTATTGGAGCTTTAACATTACTTAAAAATTGGTAAAACTTCAGCTAGATTCACTAAGCTTGGTGAGTTTCAATAGTTGCGAAAATTTATTACATCGAGATATATTGAGGGTAGTGCTTCTTGGTCATTCCCCTTCTACCCCTTATCTTTCTCTTCTTAGTGATCTTGTACCTCAATGCATCATCCCGGTTTGCTTCTCACTTCTCCTTGTAGGTCATAATCCTACCTCTAGATTGAAGCTTCTCAATCACAAAGTTCAGTTCTTCTCACAACAACATGACACCATAAGCAATGCCAAATGTATCCCCCTTTACCCATGCTATCCTTAGAATGCACCGATTCATCATATAGTCGCACTCCAAGTTCCAATGAGGAATGCATGTAGATCCTCCCCAGATTGTTGAATATTGGCAGTATGGTGAATGTCATGTGCTTGTTTAATGCACACCTATAGAGGCTTTCATCCACTAGTAATGTGTTCTGCTCATTGTACTTTGGCTGAAAGTCCCAAAAGATCTATAGCTTTTTGCATAAGACTAGCTTCACACACAAAACTGAAATCAACTGAATGGCACATCTCTTGGCCACACCAGCTTGTCAACTTGCTTTCATATTTGGAAAACGGAGTTTCAATTGTCACTATTGTAGAGTGTTATAGAACTTCATATCTAGACAACGAAGAATTTGCATGCCAAATACAAGAAGGGATATGCATCCTTGCACATAAAGTGTGTGACATAGTCATCTTACATCATAGTAGGATAGAAGCCTACCCAATCTAGAATGTGCTGACCCCTCCTAGCATTATGTGTGAGCATTAATACCCCATTCATGTCCAAAATTATTGCTAGACGTTGTGCAAGCTTTGCATGTTTCTTTTTTGCTTGTCATGGGGCTTTGAGTGTAGCACACAAGCATTGGCATCTCATTGGGAATATCATCATGCTTTGACTACTTTGTTAGAGGAGCATTGGCACCCCATAGGGAACATCATCAGGCTTTGATTGCTTGTTGTCATTGGGCATGTCACTAGGATTTGATTTCTCGAGCATTGGCATCTCATTAGGCACATCATCGGTCTTTGAGTGCTTATCGAGCTTTGGCACCTTATTGGGAACATCATTAGGCTTTGACTCCTTTCTCGACAAGCATTGGCACCTCACTAGGCACATCATTGAGCTTCGAGTGCTCATCGAGATTTGGCACCTCATTGGGCATAGCTTGGTCATCGGGCATTCACTGCCTTGTCAAGCTACATTATAAGTGAAATAGTGACTCATGATCAAGTACAATATCATGCGTATTAAAATGAAATCAACATGAAAGTAAACAATTGGAACTTCGACAAACTGAATTTTCATTATAGTCAATATTCTGTTACATAAGAGCCCTCCATATGGACAAGTGAGGAGAAATTTTTTTTAAATTTTGCGATTTATGTGCGAGATTTTTTTGAACTCTAGATAATTAGGGAAATTTTCTAAAATAAAGAAGAAGCACACTTTTAAAAATGAGGGCTCAATGAGTCCCAAAATTCTATCATTAGATTTAAAACTTTTTTCAGTGTATAATTTGGCATTTTTGACATCAAAAATGAACTCGGAATGCCAAAAAATGGTAGAATCAACTGTAAACACACCAATAATCTGACCATCTTGCCACAGGATCTCTCGCAGAAAAGAGATAAAGGAAGAAGGGTCATTGAAGAATCAAAATGGCATACCTCAGCCTGTATGCCAAGAATCTGGACGGATCAATCATCCAGCAGCACATAAAGATAGATCAAGGAAACCTGTTATTCCAATACCACAACCCAGAGTGTCAAAACTTTCTGGAGGACATCGATGTCCAATACAAGTTGGTAAAGGTGGGTTTAAGAAAAATGGCCAAAGTGCTTCTGAGAAATTTCAACCAAGTCTGGTGTATAGAGTACTTGAAGATCTACAACAAGAATACAAAGAGAGGCATGATCACCTCGATGGATGGATCCAAAGAGCAGGTACACATCACAGAGGCTATGATCAAGGAAGCACTTCAACTACCACCTCCAATAGCAACACATATCCATCACCTTGTTAAGGCTCACCCTAACCCTCCTTACAACACATCCAAAAAGAGCTTACCTGGTGAACCGCAATAGCCGAGCTCGTAACCCTCCAGGTCTCCAAGTTCTACAACTCCTTGAGAAGCAATTCCACCGCGTCTCCCGTGAGCGTTGTCACACCACCGCATTGCACTACAAGTCCTCGTCCCTTCTCTCACCTCACTTCACTCACACACACTCACTAGCATGCATTAGGGAGAGAGACTAGCAAGAGGATTAGCAAGAGCCAGACTCAAATGCACAATGGGAGAGTCCGCTGTATTATGAGAGAAATTCACTTATATACATGGCCATAAGTGTTCACACTTAAACTATGGCCGACTTGGCACTTTAAGCTCATAAGAGGCCTAATGCTATTACAATGACTACTCTCATAATATATCCATGAAGTACATCTCATGATCAATAGAAGTAAAATATGTCATCTCAAGACTATCATCATCTCTATGAGTAACATGTGTAGTACCCATATATACATGTTCATCTCAAGACTATCATCATCTCTATGAGTAACATGTGTAGTACCCATATATACATGTTCATCAACAGATGTATGGACAATCTTGTTATGAGACAATTCTCCCCTGTATATGCATCATGATCCACATCTTCTAAGCCTTCATAATCCAACAAGAGAATCATATATCTTCTAAATCAAACTTGAAAATGGATCATACAATGTATTCTCATGAATCTTCCACGAACCACTCAATGTGTCACCTAATGCATGATTATCCAAGGTGTGGTCATCACGTGTATCACCAACAAATGAGTCATTATCCCATTCTTCATGAACAAATGAGTACTCATCTAAACTATCATCAATGACCATGTCCTCACAATCTCCTGGTGTCATATTATGAGCTGAAAATTCCTCAATCAAAGCACTTATAAAAGCTGTCCAATCATACCCATTTTCAGCTTACATATTGCCTTTAACCACCAGGGATACATTGGTGACTTATTGAGAGATATTTGGTATCTTCATCTTCTTGTTGTCCATAAATTACAGCAAGTGTCTCATCCACTTCAACACCCACAATGTGTGCATAAAGACCCACATAGTCATAATCTATGCAATGACCAAATGTGATAGTGAATGGAAGTCCTCTTTTGCATTTTCTCAAGATAAAATCTTGCAACATTGAGTGCATAGTAGATCTTCTATCCCCACTCAAAGCAAGAGAAGTAGGTACCAACAATTCACAATATTACTCTACTTTTTCTTAGCTACAATTGTAGAGGTTTTAACATCATTCATTGCACATGGCCTTCTTCCAATCACTTCCTTTGAGGAAAATAATGTTTGACTCTGTTTCATCATGTACATCAACTTGATACATGGACCTATATCATTCTTATTTGTCCCACCTTGTTGCATAGAAATTCTCAATGCACTTGTCCCCTCTTGAGATCTTTGTCTTCTTGTATCAAAGATACCTTGTCTAGAGGACACATCTAAGTGTGCTCATTTCTCCTCTACCACTAGGCATTGACACTGCATAACTCCTTGCTTTGCATTGCATCAACATCCTCTTCATCAATATCCTCATCAAATGAGAGTTGCATGTAAGTAATGACAAATTGAGAAAAATCTTTGTACTCTTTCTTAATGAAATTAGGAATTTCTATCCATATATCATAAACTTTTCTTTGCCTTTTAGTGAATGACATATGCTCCCAATCATGCTCAATCACATCACCATCAACATACAACTCCTCTTCAAGCATAGAAGATTGATTTCCCTTGGGATGTGAAGATACTCTTTTAGAATATCCAAGGGTTGGTCCTGAATGTGTAGACCAACATGTATGTTGCTTCTTCCCATGTAGTTAAGATGTAGTTGAGAAGGACTGGCTTGGAAAGATGTAGGATTCATTTCCCTCATGAGAGGTCTTCTAGCCTCCACTATGAATCCACTTGAGGCATTCTTTGTAGGATTCTCATAGGTAGCCCTTGTAAAAGCCTCTCCATAGTTTTCTTGCCTTTGTTGTGGCCACCATGATAAGCCTCTTTCATAGCTTGCTTGCATTCCTTATGACCACCATGAGAAGCCTCGACATAAGTTGCTTGCTCCCATGCATACCACCAATAGCATCTTCATGGTGTTGCTTTAATTGGTCTTCACACCAATAGCCCCAATCTTGGTCTCGTGAATTCAGATCTTGTATTCAAGGTATAGTTGATGACATCCAACCTCTCCATAAGTGGCTTGAAATCGAGTATTTCCACAAGTAATTACAAGAGGGCATCATTTGAAATAGCTTGTGCACCTTGAGTTGTATGCTTATGAATGTCTCCCATATTTACATTCTCTTGCATTTGCATTTGCTTTGAAGCTTGCTCCATTGATGGAGCAAGTGCTTTTATGAGTGCTTGTCACAATAAACTACTCTTCCAAATCCTCCATTGCATCAATGTTGCCATGCTCCACTAAATCCTCCTCTTCCATGTATTCTGTGAATGAATGATAGCTTCCGAGGGTGACCCTTTTGGCTTACCGGCCATAATGGACTGTTTTGAGAAAATTGCCAAAAAGTGGAGCTAGGGTTATTCGATTTGAACAAACTAAGGCTCTATGTAAAGGTAATGGGATGAAGAATAAGCCTACGTGATTAGTTTAAGTTCAGTATGGGCCCTAGTACTCTCTGTTTTGGGTTTTTATGAAATAGGATTTTACCAAAAATGGGCCATAACTCCCTACTCAAGAGTATGATTTGGAAAACATTTAGATTGTTAGGATCCTTTTGAGAAGTACTACACACCCATCAAGTTCAGTCCATAAGATCACTTTTGGTTTACAATCTGCCAAAATAGAGCAGTCCCATGAAAACGGATGTAACCGCTCACCACAATAGCTCCAAATGGTATATTGTTTGACTTGTTTAGAAGGTGTTATGATGGGGAATGAAGTGTAGGTGTCCAATTTGGGTTAGCGCAAAACTCCTTCAATTGAATTACACTTTTGCAAATTCTGCAGATTATGCCAGAATGTCAACCACAAGTATCCCCTTTGCATACCCTTGCACAAGTGCATTCTAGCATACTTAAAGCATCATGTGGCATCCAATTAGCATCCTTTCAATGCATCTTGACTCACTTTTGTAACTTTATTTCATTTGAAAGTGGATCTCAATCAATACAAGCCTAATCCAATGTAACAAAAAAGATCAACTATGCATCCTTGCATAACCATATTGTGAACCATTGACTGTTAAGTGCATTGCCAAGTGTCCTTGAAACCATTGCCACGTAATTGGATGATTGAGTGAACTTGGTGTATAGCTTTTGAGGTAAGTCGGTGTAGAGCTTTTGCTTGCCGATCTCACCAAAGTTTAATATCCAATGGCAAGAGTTAAGGCCATCTTTTCACTCCATGTACCTAATCTTCCGATGTACCACTTTTCCAAGGCACTTATGGCACACCGGATTCAAGAAATTATCCCCTTGGCCTCTCCACATAACTAGCTTTCTAATAGTGCAAGAATCAATGGAAAGCGTAAAAATGGATGAGAGCATAGGAGACGTAGTAATGGCATTTATAGAACATGATTATCATTACAACTCATATATCCAATATTCTTTTGCTTGTCCCAAATGATTCCCGTCTAAATCCTCTCACCATGGGCTCAATAGTACAAAGAAAGGCATCCACATTGAGCATAAGAATGAGCCAAATCCATCATAATGCACCTCTTTCTCAATGCAATTCCCTTTTCCAATATGCATTCAAATCTTGCCAATCCAATGAAGCTATCCTATTCTTGCTAGAACAAGCTTCCAGGGGAAAACTTTGAGAATTCAATGGAAATTTATGAAGCTCAATGTCTCAATGCATAGCATATAATAGCTAATGATGGCAATCCTTGGAAGGATAAGAGTAGTATGGCCACCAATCAACTAGAATAGTATGGCAAGCTAATGATGCAAATGGATCCAATTAACCACTAGTTAGGTTTATGAAACCCTAATTTAATGGATCATTTTGCTTACAACCAAAAAGAGCTTCAACTGCAAGTGTACAAATCATTCTCGCACAAATGGAGGCATAATTAGCATAGAATTTCAATGCCTGTGCAAAACTTCCAATTCTAGCCACACCTTGAAATTCCCATCATATAAAAGTATGAAGGTTTGCCAAGAAGTAGAGAAACTAATTGAAAACTATGGAACCTGCAAAATCCCATCCTCATAGCAAAAAATCACCATGAATAGAGTGTTAAAAGGCTTGCTATTCAACCCATACATCATACTAAACAATATTCAAGGCATTTCTTGCTTGTATTTCAAACATTAAGCTCCCATGATGTCATGGAAACAAGGGAAAAATGATTGCAAACCCCACAGGTGAAAAACGTGTAGGAAAATGTGATTGAAAAGCTTCAAATGAAGCCCCTAACCAACCTTTTTCAAGAGTCAAAGCTTTGCTAATCCTTAAGCTTAGCATTGAAGCTCATAACCTCCAAGAAAAAAAAATGTAGATGGTTGCAACCTCACGAATCATCAAACGTACAAAAATCCACCATTGAGAACCATTGCCAAGTTTACTAAGCTTATTGAGAGTTAGTCATACCTAAACAAGCTTAAATGTGAGTCCATTGCTCCACATTGAAGGTGAAATCGCATAGGGAGAGCAACACTAAAATGCTTGTAGAAAAATGCGTTGGTGGCCAAAATCAACAAGGGAATATGTTTATACTCACCTTTGCTTGCTTAAACACCCTTCTCCAGAAGCTTGATTAAGCTTCAATAGAGCTCTAATGGTGGCGACGGCCTGTGCAGGGGTACTTGTGGACTACATAACACAATTCATCTCGTTTCACTCCATTATGCTATCACAGCCAAGCCAAATGTCTCCCACATCCCATAGCAAGCTTCAATGGTGAAGGCTAAGCTTGAATCTTGCTCCAAATCTCTCAGATCAAGCACAAAGAAGAGGGCAAAAGGGGGAAAACGTTTTGGATTAGCACCAATCAAGATTAGCTCATCTCTCCTAATTTTCATGCAAAACTTCCCCAAAAATTTAATCCTGGTCTTAAATTTGGTCCCAAATTTCAAAATTTACCTCAAAACTCACACAAAACCCTTAGAAATTAGCCAAATGAGGTTAAATTTTTCATGGCCACCCTCTTCCCTATCAACATCAAGAAAATAAAAGAAAGTATATAGAAATATTATGCACAAAATTATCAAAAACACATGTAAATTGCTATTTTCTTGCAATCTCTTGCTTAAAATGCATTAGAAAACTCCCAAAATCAAGATCAAAGCTTGAAAAGGTTAGAAACAATAAAGATTAAGAGATTCAACCATCCAAGTTTTTTCATTTTCCATATTCTTGATCAAGAAAGTGGCCACCCTCTTCCCTTTCATGGCCACCCTCTTCCCTATCAACATCAAGAAAATAAAAGAAAGTATATAGAAATATTATACACAAAATTATCAAAAACACATGTAAATTGCTATTTTCTTGCAATCTCTTGCTTCAAATGCATTAGAAAACTCCCAAAATCAAGATCAAAGCTTGAAAAGGTTAGAAACAATAAAGATTAAGAGATTCAACCATCCAAGTTTTTACATTTTCCATATTCTTGATCAAGAAAATCAAGAAACTTAAAAGATTTTCAAGATAATCCAAGAAAGTGGATCAAAATCAAAGCTCTGATGGATCTAGACCAAATATCAAAGAAATCAACACATAAAGTCCAAATCTACATGCACATATAGCAAAAATAAGGCCTAAGTGGTTTAATCTCTCACCATGAGGATGGATATTAAGCTTGCCATGAGCCCTAGACCATGAAAGGCCATCTCCATGAAAGGAGCCAAGAGTACATGTAAGTGTCCAAGATATGAATGATCAAAAGATCCCTACAATGAACCCAAGGCCCTATTTATAGTAGTCTTACCCATGGCCCTATTTATAGTAGTCTTACCCATGGCCCATTATTTACATATTTTGGACCTTAATTTTGCTTCATTACATCAAGGGCTGCTACAGTTCGAGAAAGCACATTGGGCACAAACATTGGCTCGCCCGCCGCCGCCGCCGCTGTATCCAAACTTGGTGTGTGAACCATGACAGATCATAGGTGGTGTGGCAACTCTTTATTTCCCCAAGAGCTAAGGCAGGTCCCCACTCTCGCGCTAACTAGTCCTCAAATCTTCTATAAAAGACAAGCTCGGGTGAGTTGAAGATAGGAGGGACCCCTTTGGACTATATATACCCTTTCATCTTCCACATTGCCTTTGCATGTGGGATTACTTAGGATCCCTTTTCCCATCTTATAATCCTCACTATCCATGTGAGATTTTCAGCTCTAACATTCCTCTCTAATCTAGAACAGAGGAAGTGGCACGAGACCATGAATCGGGGCTTCCATACCATCTTGGAAAAAAACTAAGAGTTGCCACACCACCCATACGACAACAAGCCAACGTTTGGACTATATATACCCTTTCACTTTTCACATTGCCTTTGCATGTGGGATTACCTAGCATCCCTTTTCCATCTTGCAATCCCCACTACCCATGCGATATTTGCACCTCCAACATCCCCCTCCAATCTAGCATAGAGGAAGTGGATTGGGACCATGAATTGGAGCTTCGATACTATGTTGCAAAAAAACTAAGAGTTGTCACACCACCCATGATGTGTCATGGTTCACACACTAAGCTTGGATACAATAGCAGACCAGCTTTTGTATCCAACATGTTTTCTAGAGCTGCTAGCACCCCTGGAAGCACACAAGTTTGCTTGGGCCTATGGAGGCTCTAGTCTAAGGCAAGTCCCCACTCTTGATAACTAGCCCTCTAGTCTTCCACAAAAGACAAGCTTGGGGAAGTTGAAAATAGGAAGGGTTATACACCGTTTTTTTTGCATGTGAGATTACTTGGCATCCGTTTTCCCACCTGAACCAATATGTGTGACATGCACCAACTCCTCACACACTTGCAAGCAATAATAAATGCAGAAGTGTGTAACCTTACGTTCAGAACCCAAAGAGACTCCATTGCGTTCACGGAGTAGGACCTCCAGAAGGACGTCAAAGTCCCTACGCGCTGCGTCGAGTGATCGTTTGATTTTGCGGTCACTTGGAAGAGCTCCGTCATTCTGCATGCTGCATTGCTTACTTCGGAGAGGGGTTTTCCCACCAGCATGCGGCACATGACGTTCTCTATGAGGGTGGCCAGGGTGTGGGTGAGGTCGATGGGCGCACTAGGATTGCTTGCCTGATGGTGCTTAACCTTTTGGATCAGCAAGCTGATTTCTTGCTTCCACAAGGGCTGAAATTCATGGACCCTTTTGCGATGAAGAGCTGGAGGCTGGAGAGCTTGAAGAGGAAAAGATAAGTATTTTCTTCATACTTTCATCCAATTACTACTACTTTTTAAAAATTTGGAGACAGCAGTTTTCATTCTCCTCTCAAGGTGAGGCGAAATTTCTCAAAGGATAGAGAAAACCCATCTTTTCCTAACCCCTGGACACGGGGATTCATTAAAAGGAGCCGCTTTCCCTTATGGGAAATTTCCCAAAGGATAGAGAAAACCCATCTTTTCCTAACCCCTGGACAGGGGGATTCATTAAAAGGAGCCCCTTCCCCTTATAGGAACTTATGACCGTTGATTATACTTCACGTTTTTGAAAGAATTTTGGGTTCCTGCCTTTGAATCCAGCATGCAGTACAAGATACTCATTATACATAGTCTATGCTTTAATATGTATTTTAATAAATATAAAAAATATAAATGTCAAAGGCTTTATTTGAACAGCAATGAGCTTAAAAATAATACTTGATACAAAATGTACTAAAAAAACACAAAACAATAAATTGGAGTCACTTTTCTAGAAAAAGGGAGCCACGATGGTGAACCTTATGTTACGTGAAAAGCGCCAACTGTTGGAATCTACGTTTGAGTGGGAAAACCTTTTGCAAGAAAGGAATAACTTGAGCATATTCGAGGCAGCAAATTTAGAATCTACTTTTCAAGGGCTTTCCAATGGTATGTCACATGTGGGGGTTTTGACCACATAACCAATGGGCTCTTTTTTCTTTAAAAAAGGTGATGACATGGCTCTTTTGAGAGGGGCCTTTTTTTGGTTCGAATTTTCCTAATGTGAGACACACTCAAACCATGTGCCTCACCCTATCGTGATTCCCCTTCCAAAAAACCATACAGAAAATAATTGGCTTCTCTCTTTCACTATTTAAAGAAGTACCTTGATCCACTTTACAAGACCTTCTGCATGGACTTGTCCACACACCCACCATTATCGACTTGTCCCCACCACTATTTGAGTATGTGAAGCATTTATGCCACAAAACTAATCAAATTGTTCTATGGTGCCACATGGATGTTAATGTGTTTACTCCCCAAGGGGTGAATTATTAGGAACGACATGCATTCAAGGGGTACTTAGACCTTGGGGGGATGTTGATGGCTGCTCCCCAGGAGGTGTACTCCCCAAGGGGTGAATTATTAGAAACGACATGCATTCATGGGGTACTTAGACCCTGGGGGGATGTTGATGTCTACTCCCTAGGAGGTGTACTACCGTGATAACCTGGATAAGATATGTGTTCAAGGGGAAATATTTAAACCCCTCCTTACATACATGTTGTCGTACATTCCTTTCCTTTTATAAAAGTTTAAATTTAATGATTTCTTGAATTAAAAAATCCCTTTTGTATATGTATAATTATGTGACTTAAAAACCCCTTGGTTTTAGCCCATGTGGGATGGTTACATAAATTATGGTGCCACCCCGGGGGTGGTGACTACCCTTAAAGCAAGGAGCTGGAAATCCTATTTGATTTTCTCTTTCTTGATTGTGAATGAGTGCCTTGCATCAAGTTTTATCTCTATAAGGAATCTAAATCAAGTAGTGTTCTCCTAGTTTCCTAATGCATGTATTATTCACATAGTACATATATCATTGCCAATCAATGTTTATTGTGTTTTGTGTGTCTTTGTTGTTTGGTTGCACACATCGACTATCGCAAATTTTATTCTGTGACCATCAATCTCCAAAGTGACATGTGGATTTTTAGATGGATGGCATGTGGATTTTAGATTTTCCAAAATGACAATCAATCTCCAAAATAGTTTTAGATTCTCTCTCTTCTCATGCCCTTCTACTTTTTGATAGATTCTCTTTCTTCATATTTTTAGCATTGATATCCTAGCCCCTTCCACAATAGCATTTGCCAAGGTTCTCTCTCACAAAAGGTGGTTAAGGCTCAAAAGGCTTGGATGGTCAATGATGAAGTCTCTGGCATGTTGAGTCCACATTCTTTGGGCCTATGGAGATAGGGTTTGGTTGGCCATTGAGTTAGGAAGCATGTCAAGGCTGCATGTGGTGTAGTATATAATGTGGCAAAAAAAAATGCTTAATGTGAGGGCTCATCTCATGGTTTGTGGGTTGGTTAGGATTGTACAAGGAAAGAGGGCATGTGTCTTATTTGCAGGTTCATGTGCCAAGACTCCCTTCTTTTGATTCACAATGATGGATGGATTCCCCTGAATTGTTTGGCACAAAAAGGTATGGCTTTCCCAAATCTCATGGTGAAACTAGAGATTGGGCTGCTTTGTTGTTGCTTATTGCTCATTGGTGGGTGAGGCTTTTGTTGTAATGGTAAAGATAGTTGAAAGAAGAGAAAAATGGTCTAGTGAAGCTAGTAAAAAGCTATTTACTTGAAGATTCATTAGGGGTTCCTATAGATTCGAAGAGGATCCACACGTAGTATCATACCATGAACCAAGCTTATCTTTGCACATGGATAGAAATATTAGGGATAATCAAGTGAATGTTAAGAAGATTTCCTTTCTCTTTGCTCCCCTCTCTCTCTCTCTCTCTCTCTCTCTCTCTCTCTCTCTCTATATATATATATATATATATATATATATATATATATATATAAATAAACGTATATGTATATGTATATGTATATGTATATATGTATACATACATACATATGTATGTATGTATGTATGTATATATACATATATGTATATATACATCTATATATATATACATATATGTATGTATGTATGTATCTATGTATGTATGTATGTATACATACATGCATATATATATATACATACATACATACATGCATATATATATATATATATATACATACATACATATATATACATACATACATGCATATATATACATACATACATGCATATATATATATATATACATACATACATACATATATATATGTATGTATGTATGTATGTATGTATGTATGTATATATATATGTATGTATGTATGTATGTATGTAATACATATATATGTATGTATGTATGTATGTATGTATATATATATTACATACATACATACATACATACATACATATATATATATATATATGTATGTATGTATGTATGTATGTATGTAATACATATATTACATATATACATACATATATATATGTATGTATGTATGTATGTATGTATGTAATACATACATACATACATATATATATATGTATGTATGTATATATGTAATACATATATTACATATATACATACATATATATATGTATGTATGTATGTATGTATGTATGTAATACATACATACATACATATATATATATATATATATATATATATATATATATATATATATATATATATGTATGTATGTATGTATGTAATACACACACACACACACACACACACACACACACACATATATATGTATGTATGTATGTATGTAATACATATATGTATATATATACATACACACATATATATATATATATATGTATGTATGTATATATATACATATATGTATTACATATATACATACATACATACATACATATATATATATATATGTATGTATATAATATATATATATATACATACATACATATATATATACATACATACATACATATATGCATATATATGTATATATATATACATATATATGTATATATATATACATATATATATACATACATACATACATATATGCATATATATGTATATATATATACATATATATGTATATATATATACATATATATGTATGTATGTATTACATACATACATACATACATACATACATACATATATATGTATGTATGTATGTATATATGTATGTATGCATGCATACATACATACATACATACATACATACATACATATATATATATATATATATATATATATAAAAGTGTCACATAGATCTCCCCCACCTCATGGCTTGAAGGGGAGAAACGCCCCATCGACGGTAGTTTTTGGAGGTAGTAGAAGCAAGTGGCGTGGAAGCTTGGTTGCAAAGTTCACCTCCCGAATGAAATATAACCTTTTATATAGAATAATATTATTTTGATCTTAAAAAGCAAATCCTTTAATTGATGATTTTGTAAATGTTGTAAAATGCACTTCGATAAACCTACTTGAATGAAAGAAGCTATACTTTGAATTTGAGAGGTTCCACCCTGGCAAGGCTTGCTTATAGTGGGGCCAAAAAGTGAGTGTACAAAATCTAGGCATTGTTTACACGGGATGAGATGATTGAAATTTGTTTTTCAGCAAGAGCATAAGAATTGTTTTCATATAAAAATAAAAATATTGAGAACCATGTTATATCTTTTTTTTATATTTTTAAAAATTTGAAAACTACCTACTAGAAGGGAGCAAAGTACTCCGTGGAGGACCCCTCATATCCTCTACAAAGTGAGGGCAAGGTAACTATCGGGTGTCTGGCAGGGGATGGAACCTAGTACCTCTAGGTTACAAGCCACCCCCATCAACCACTAGAGCAAGCGCCCGATATTAGAACCATGCTATATCAAGTTTAGGGTGCCTTGTATAGTAAATAATATTAAAGTTATGCTATTAATATAAGAGCCTAATAATATGATAAAAAAACAACCACATAAATATGATGTTACCGTAAGTAGGGAATGAGGAGCAAAGGCTTAGCACGGCTGACCACGGTACCAAATCTCTCAGAGAAGTCCACCGTGGGGTGGCCAGGAGGAGATTCCCAGTGAAAGGTGTGAACAAGGTTGCAAAGTGTGGATTCAATGAAGGGGAGGGCGAGGGGCAATCCAGGGCAGCTCCGCCTGCCAGATCCAAAGGGTAACAACTCAAAGTCATGGCCACGCACGTCCAGATGGATGCCCTCCTTTGTTAAGAACCTCTCTGGCATGAACCTGTCTGGCTCTTCCCAGGTTTTGGGATCATGCCCAATTGCCCATGCATTCACAAACAGCCTAGTTTCTTTGGGTAGGTTGTAGCCGCCCACATTGCAGGCCTTTGTGGACATGTGTGGCAATAGAAATGGCACAGGCGGATGCATGCGTAGTGTCTCCTTCACCACTGCTTTCATGTATACCAATGTTGACATATCTGCTTCCTCTACCATCCTCCCTCGTTGCACCGCCTCATCTAGCTCTTCTTGGAGTCTACGCATGGCTTGGGAGCTCCCCATCAACTCCGCCATCACCCAATCCAGTGTGGTGGCAGACGTGTCGATTGCAGCGACGAGCAGCTCCTACACACACACACACACACACACACACCACTTTGTCCATAGCTTTATACACAACATAGCTTTATACCATAAAAACTTTTCCCATAAATTAATAATAGCCATTTTGCTTTGTTTTTAAACAAGAGTGTGTTGGAGTGATAATATTAAATGAGACAATTATGTAAAAAACAATTTTTAAAAAGAAAAGGTGGAGAGTTGGCATTGAAAATGCCATTCTAAGGCCTAGAGAGAGAAGAAGAAGGAGAGAGAGGAGAAGGGAGGGAAAATAAAGGAAATTGGAAGGAGGAAAGGACAAGGATTATTTTTATAAACAAGAATTTTCTATACAATAAGGCATGCATTTGCATAAACACATGATTAAATGGATGGAATCTTTTGAAGTTCGATATAAACACATATTACTAAGCAAATAAAACATACAATACAATCCTCCATTTTGTAAATTGACAAGAAAGAAAAGAAGATTTCAATTTCATGTGGCCAACATAACAAATATGATCTAAAATTATATTCCATGAAACATTTGGGAATACATACTTTCTTTCAAATGGAAATTTTCGTTCACGATAAGGTGAAGTGTTTGATTGAGAAAAGGCCACAAATTTGGGAAAATGTCATTTAAATCTAGTTGCTTCCATTTATAGAAGCACAATGAGTGCCTTCTTCCAAATTTACACACAAGGTCAATGGACTTATATGTAAACAAAGGTTTTTGTCTATTGGTGTTGTTTACACAATATATATAGTAGATGAGTTCTTCCCTTGGTTATATTCAAGAGAAGGCAGGGTACCACGAAAGGAGAGAAAAGGGAATATGAAGGGATGCAGGGGGGATTTCTTCCTACATCTGAAAGAGAAAATGAACTGACCATTGTACCACGGAAGGAGAGAGAAAGGAAGAATATGAAGGGATGGAGGGGGGGGGGTTTCTTCCTCCATTTGATGAAAGAGAAAATGAAGTGAACATTGTGGCTACTTTGCAAGAAGTTCCAGATGAACACAGAGTTCTAGAGCCACCTTTACATTTGATCAGACCTTTTTAATTGTGATATATATAAATAGGTTTAGATCGATAGTAGTGAGTATCAAATCCCATTTTCACAAAGAAAAATGTGTAAACCTCGAAAAATGCTATCATGCACTTAATATCAAAGATATTTTGAGATTTTAATATTTTTTAAAACTTAAAAAGTGTATGGATTACTACTAAGTCCTTTTTACAAGGGTAGGCTCACCTCAACCACATATCATATCGTCACGGACTCCCCAACCCACATTATTATATATCAGCAATAATATGATGTAACATGTTGCAATAATTATATGTAATACATGATATAATGTATTAAGTAACATCATACACAATGATATATAATAACGTATTGTACACACATATGCACACGAGCATGCATGCACATGTACACACATTTTTCCCATGTGTTAAAGAGCAATATTTTCTAGTAATTATTTCATGAATTAAATAAATCTAAATCTTATTCATAAATTAGCACTTAAGCTTTGATTAATGTTTTTTTAATACGAATATGGTTGATGTCTAAATTCTTGAAGGCAGAGCCAAATATCCTTATATGGATGCCAAATAACCCTGCATACAAAATAAAAGGAGGGTATATATAGTACAAAGGGACCCCCTATCTCCCCCAAGCTTTTGTTTTGTGGAGGACTAAAGGGTTGGTTAGGTAGAGTGGGCAACTGCTCTAGGATATTAGAACCTCAATAGGCCCATGCGGATGTGTGCACCTCCAACATCCCCCTACACTCTAGCATAGAGGACGTGGTCTGGGACCATGAATCAGAGCTTCGATACTATCTTGCAAAAAAACTAAGATTTGTCACACCACCCATGTGTCATGGTTCACACACTAAATTTGGATACAACCACAGGCCAACTTTTTTATCCAACATGTGCTTTCTTGAGCTGCTAGCACCCTTGACTAACTTTTGTATCCAACTTGTGCTTTCTTGAGCCGCTAGCGCCCTTGGAAACACAAGCAGCCTAAAAAAGGGCAAGTATTGGGCTCTCTTCGAGGCTAAAGGACACCATTGGGGGTTGGAGCCACAGTGCTGCCGGGAGCGGCATGTACTAGTTCGAATTGCTGGTGGGCAAAGCCAGCCACATATTCCATAATATCCAAAACGGGAAGCCCTTTCAGGCTACACACGTTTGCTTTGGCCTATGGAGGCACTAGTCTAAGACAAGTCGGGCCACCCTTGATAACTAGCCCTCTAGTCTTCCACAAAGGGGGGAGTTGAAAATAGGAGACGTCCCTTTGAACTATATACACCTTTTCATCTCCCACACTACCTTTGCATGTGAGATTACTTGACATCCATTTTCACACTGCCTTTGCATGTGGAATTACTTGACATCCATTTTCCCACCTAAACTAATGTGTGCACAACATGCACCAACTCATCACACACTTGGCAAGCAATAATAAATGCATCATTTTTACCCTTACAAACCAAACATTAATCTTTTCAAAGATGGTTCAGACCCAAAGAGAGTCCATCGTGCTGCATGAGTTTTTTTTTTTTTTTGGGGGGGCGGGGGGGGGGGTAAAATAACAACAGCATGTGCGTACCGTCATGACAGTTTTGGCTTTTCCCCTGTCAAGGTTGTCAAGAAGCACATCTAGAATGAATATCGGTGCTGCGCCCTCTTGTTGGGATCTCCGACGCCTGTCGTCGCGTTCACGGAGCAGGCCCTCCAGAAGGACGTCAAAGTCCCTACGCGCTGCGTCCAGTGATCGTTTGATTTTGCGATCTAAGAAACCCAGGTACGGTACGAAGTCACCTATTATGGGGACTTGGAAGAGCTCCGTCATTCTCTGCACCATCTCTTGCATGCCCTTGCCCAGAGCTGCATCGCTTACTTCGGAGAGGGGTTTTCCCACCAGCATGCGGCAGGCGACGTTCTCTGTGAGGGTGGCTATGGCGTGGGTGAGGTCGATGGGAGCTCCAGGATTGCTTGCTTGATGGTGCTTAACCTCTTGGATCAGCAGGCTGATTTCTTGCTTCCGCAGGGGCTGAAATTCATGGACCCTTTTGGCGGTGAAGAGCTGGAGGCTGCAGATCTTCCTGGCGTGCCTCCAGTCGGGGCCATATGGCGCCATGCTAATCCCCCCGTTCTGGCCAAACTCCAGGCGGCGCGAGGCCTCGGAAGGTGGGCGACTTGCGAAGGTCTTGTCATGGGCGCTTAGAAACTCTTTGGCCAGAGATGCGTTTGAAACCACCACCGCGTGCATGGAACCCAGGCGAAGGTAGAAGATGGGGCCATACCTGGCGCTCAGCTTGGCGAGAGTTCTGTGTGGGAGGTGCCCAAGCAGATGCAGGAGATTCCCCACCACCGGCAAAGCCAAGGGCCCTGGCGGCAGCCGCCTCCTCCTCCTCCTCCTCTCTACACAACGGCTACCTAACCACAAAACCACCAATGCTACCACAATGGCGCCTCCAGCTGCAGGTTGCAGCAGCTCCATCGTCTCCCTTACACGATCTCGCCACTTCTGTCCCGCACATCGTAGTGCTGCCCACTTTAACGGTTTTCGAAAGGGTATCCATGGCAATACTACACGACAGGGTTTCTAGATGCCCAAAAGCCTTATCCACGCCAACAAAGCCTTGCCGTTGGGGAAAAAAAAACATATTTTTCAACGAATCAAAATAAGGACAACTCTTATTTTTGTTTCCAATATCTCTACTATATGTTGGTTTTATAACTAAAATATACGAAAAGTCATAAAGGCTACTTAAAATGTTTTTTGAATTCTGGCTGATAAAAATGCACTAGAATGTCGTTTATGCGAGCACTATGTTTATGCGAGCACTGCTCTGGAGTGCCGATTCATTGCCATCGTTGCTTCCTACATTCATTGCCTTTGATCAGACTTCGTTAAACGAAGCCGTCGGCTAGCTGAGGAAAAAAATTTGAGTGAACCTCACATGAATCCTTCTCACCATGGGTTGAAGAGGAAAAGATAAGTATTTTCTTCATACTTTCATCCAATTACTCCTACTTTTTAAAACATTGGAGGCAACTTCTCCTCTCAAGGTTAGGTGAATTTTTCGAAAGGATAAAGCAAACCCATCTTTTCCCGAACGCTGGCCAGGGGGCTTTGTTAAAAGGAGTCCCTTAAAGAATAAGACTTTGTAATACAATTATGATAGAAGAACTATCCTTAAACTTAAATCTAAATTATGAAATTAAATCATAAATTTATTATAATTTTATTAACATAAAAGCATAAAAATACTATTTTCTTAACCTCTAGCTTAACAAGATTAGAGTTTGGTTTTGAATTAAGAATTTATCAATGAGAAGCATTCTTTTTCTAATGAAATAGCCATAGGAAAGACTATTCTTTTGGGAGAGAGAGATATACATAAAAAGCATTCAAAATAAGCATAAAGATTAACTTTTTTGTGATTAATCATTAAAATTCTTAGAGAAAGCTTGATTTGCATTAAAAATAACTAATTAGAAACTTCTTAAGCTTGAGAGGGGTTGAGAAGTGAAATCATTTTAGAATATTAACAAAAACCATGAAATTTCTTCTTACCTCTAGGTTTGGCTTGCTTCTTTATATAGAAGTGAAGCCCCCAACCAATCAATTTGGTTTAGTGAGTTGAGAAGAAATCTCCAAGAGCTGTTGAAGAGAGAGAGAAGCTCCAATCTCTCCAAAAGTAGAGGATTTTTAAGGGATAATAGAAAATATGATTATTTTAATGTAATACTGCATGGTATAACTCACAAATTTTTTTAACAAAAGACTAAGGGTCTTTTTATTGGTGAGGGAGGCCACTAACCAAGTCCAACTGGGTTCTAAAATTTTTCAGGTTTAGTTTGACTCAATTTGGATAAGATTTGGACCAGTTTGGCTCCCTTTTTTATCCAGTTTGATCCAAGAGACAGGAGAGATAAAAATATCATAATTTTTTTGAATTAAAAACCCTTCCACATGTGTGAAATAGGCACCTACCTCAAGAGTCCCCCTCTCCTTACCAAGGTATTAAAAATGCATCATTATTCTAAAATATCTCATAATTTTTTTTAGTAATATCTCATAGTTTTTAACTAATAAACCTTATACTTAGTCAACTCTTCATCTTATGTGAGAATTTACTCATTTTTTGATATTTTCTTTTATTCTTTGGATTTATCTCATCCCAACACTTGGATTAATCCTATTGGCCGATAGGAACCTTAATTGGACCATAATCCAAAAAATTCTGAAAATGTAGACCCTTAGGCTAAGGTCCCTTATACCATTTTCAATTAATTCCTAATGCACATTTGGAAAGTTCATTTTGAACTTCTGTTTCAGGGGAATCTATTTTAGACACTAGGAGGATTTTTATATCCAAAGATATCTAGATTTTGGATTATCTCTCTCTAGGCCAAAACAGGATAAAACAAGATCTTTTTTTTATTTCAGAGAGGGAAATAATTACAAGAATAGAAGGGGAGGTTCTTACACCTTTACACCTCAAAAGCTAGAGGGAGGAATCTTACATTCTACCCCACTTAAAAAACGCGAGATGTCCTCATCTCGCAGGTGGAGTATAATCTCTTTCATCTTCTTCCTCTTCAATCACTTCCAGCGTTACTACCTTGGAAGTGGATGGTCGATTTGGGAATATCTCCCTTTGACTTCCCCTATTCTGAGACGGAGGTCTTGCATTACTTTGGATTGAAACTGAGGGTTAGTTAGAGGGTCTACCTCTGGGATTTCCCTGATTTTGACGGAAAGGAACCTGATTACTTTGGAAGGAAGGTGTAAGATTCCTCCTCAGGTTGAATATTGAATAAGCCTCTACTTCAATCCCTTGTAATCATTTTATGTTTATGAATGCAAGAAAATATCATTTTTCCTTGTTTTGCCTAGTGAGATAAAAATTTCTAGTGAGTGGTAAATCAAAATTGGGATATTTTTGGATAAATAAATTCTACAAATATCAAAAAATATTTCCTTGAAAAAAAAAATCAAAATAGATTTTCCAAGGTGCAATTGGAATTAATTAAAATTGATTCAGAAGACCTTAGCCTAAGGGTCTAGATTTTCGAAAAAAAATTGATTATGGTCCAATTAAGGTTCCTATGGACCAATAAGATTAATCCAAGTGTTGGGACAAGATAAATCCAAAGAATAAAAGAAAATACCCAAAAATGAGTAAATGCCCACATAAGATGAAGAGTTTACCAAGTACTAGGTTTATTAGTTAAAAATTATGAAGTATTAATCAAAAAATGAGATTTTTTGGAGTAATCATTCATTTTTGACACATGTGTAAGGAAAAGGGAGACCTTCAAGGAGGCGCCTACTTCACATGCTTGGATGAGTTTAAAACTCAAAAATAATAGGATATTTTTATCTCTCCTCTCTCCTAGATCAAACCAAATAAAAAAAGGGAGCCAAACTGGTCCAAATCTTGTCCAAATTGAAGCTGAAAAATTCTAGAACTTAATTAGACTCAGTTAGTGGCCTCCCTCTCCTATAAATAGACCCTCATTCCTTTGTATTATTATCTGTGAACTAGCACATCCCCATCCATTTACATCATATTCTTTCACATACACATCCACATCCATTTACTTCCCATCTCATCCTTTCACATATCCTCTCATCTCATCATTCACATCCACATCCATTTACTTCACATCTCATCCTCATTCATTTTTATCACACCACATCCTATCACATCCCATCCACATCTTATCACATCCTATTTACATCTATTCACATCTTATCACATCCATTCACATCCTATCGCATCCATTCACATCCTATCGCATCCCATTTACATCTTATCACATCCATTCGCATCCTATTTACATCTTATCATATCTATTCACATCTTATTGCATCCCATTTATATCTTATCACATCCTATCACATCCCATTTACATCTTATCACATCCATTCACATGCTATTCCCATTTAGTAGCTTTTGCTAATTTGATACTGATAATGAAACTTTTTCTAAATTTCTGCCAATTGCTTGGCCTAGATAAACATTCTTTTTCTCGATGACTGTTTTTATATTCCTTCTCAATTCCTCAAATGAATTATATTCGATATTCCTCTTTTGAATTAAAGAATTCATGGGATTTACAGAAACCAATTCTACCCATATTTTCACTTTTGATAAATAATCATAAATCAAATTATACTAAGAGTTTCTCTTTTTCCATTTAATTTCTTGGACCTCAATTATCATGGGAATTCCTCTTTTTGCATTTGATTATTTGCATTCCAATGTCATGGAAATTCCTCTTTTATCTCATCAAATATTTCTCATAAAATAAATTCATCTAAAATAAAATATCCGTTAATTCAATATGCTAGGAATTTCTCTTTTTCCATTCCAAATTTCATAGGAATTCCTCTTTTATCATTTAAATATTTTTCATAGATAAAATAAATTTATCTAAAATTCATCTTTGAATTTAAATAAAATATTCATTAATTCCAATATGCTAGGAATTTCTGTTTTTCCATCTAAATGATTGAATTTCAAATGTCATAGGAATTTCTCTTTTATTATTTGAATATAATTACCATAGTTTTCTCTTTTCTTAATTATTTAATTACACATAAACTTAAAAATTAATTTTTCATTGAATGTGACAAAAACCATTCCTTTTGCCTAGGATATTCAATCCTAGAATATGGTAGGAAGTCCTCTTTTTACGTTATGCATAAGAATAAATTATGCATCAATTTTCTTAAAAATTTTACCGTAGCTCCGCTGCTATTTTTGGTAATTTTTAATTTTTATGAAACGAATAAGACATAGTAATGTAATTATGATAGTATAACTATCTTTTACTCTTAAATCTAATTTATGGATTTATCTCATAATATTACCATATTTTATAAGCATATAAGTATAAAAACCATTTTCTTAAACCTCTAGCTTCACAAGCCTAGAGTTTGATTTGTGAATAGGAGAATTTCTCCATGAGAAGCACTAATTGAATAGATAATTGGTCATAGGAATGACCATTCTTTTGGAGGAGAGAGAGATAAATATAAAAGCATTCTATTTTAAGCATAAATGTAAACTTTAGGTGTTTAATCACTAAAATTCATTAGAGAGCTTCATTTGCATTGAAGAACCATTCAATTGAATACTTCTCAAGCTTGCGAGGGGTTGAGAAGTCGGAAACATTTAGAAGATTAAGGAAAAGACCATAAAATCACATTTTACCTCTTGTTTTTGTTTGATTCTTTAGTCATTGGAGAGGTCCCCAACCAATCAATTGGTTAGTATGTTGAGGAAGGCTCCAAGAAGGTTGAAGAGAGAGAGAAGTTCCAATCTCTCCAAATTGTAGAGGATTTTTAGAGGATAATAGGAAATATCATTATTTTAGTATAATACTGGCATGGTATAGTTCATAGATTTTTTACAAAGGACTAAGGATCTATTTATAGGTGAAGGAGGCCTCTAACCAAGTCCAACTAGTTTCTAAAATTTTCTAGGTTCAGTTTGGCTGAATTTGGACAAGATTTGGACCTAATTTGGCTCCCTTTTGATTTGGCTTGATCCAGAAGAGAGGAGAGATAAAAATATCACAATATGTTTGAGTTAAAAACTCCACCACATGTGTGAAATAGGTGACTCCTTGAAGTGCCCCCTTCTCCTTACCAAGTTGTCAAAAATGTATCATTATACCCAAAATATCTCATTTTTTTAGTAATATCTCATAGTTTTTTACTAATAAACCTTGTACTGAGTCAGCTCTTCATCTTATGTGGGAATTTACTCAATTTTGGGTATTTTTCTTTTATAAATTTGATTTATCTCCTCCCCACACTTGGATTGATCCTATTGGCCCATAGGAACCTTAATTGGACCATAATTCAAAAATTTCTAAAAATCTAGACCCTTCGGCTAAGGTCCTTTATACCTATTTTCAATTAATTCTAATTGCACATTGGAAAGTTCTTTTTAAATTTCTGTTTTAGGGGAAACCATTTTAGACACTAGGAGGATTTTTATATCCAAAAATATCTCAATTTTGGATTACCTCCCTCTAGACATTTTCTCTTCGAGGCCAAAACAAGGCAGAACAAGATCTTTCTTTTATTTCAGAGAGGGGAATAATTATAAGATCAGAAGGGGAGCCTGTACACCTCAAAAGCTAGAGGGAGGAATCTTACAGTTAGGCATCTAGAAACCTTGTCGTGTAGTATCACCATGGATATGTACGTGCATGAGAGGAGGAGAGTAGTGACCAGATCATGTAAGGTAGACAATGGAGTTGTTGCAACCTGCATGCCATTGTGGTAGCATTGGTGGTGTTGTGGTTAGGTAGCCGTTGTTATTTACCAAAAAAAACTCATGCAAGACGGTGGAGTCTCTTTGGGTCTAAATGTTTGGTTTGTAAGGGTAAAATGATGAATCAAACACTTGTGCATTTATTATTGCTTGCCAAGTGTGTGATGAGTTGGTGCATGTCACACATTCAGGTGGGAAAATGGATGCCAAGTAATCCCACTTGCAAAGGCAGTGTGGGGAGATGAAAGGGTGTATATAGCCCAAAGGGAGGCCAGCTATTTTCATCTTGAGAAAAGTTGGTTGGGGGATTTATTTGAAGCTTTGCAAGCTATTCAATCACATTTTCCTACATGTTTTTCACCTGTGGGGGGCTACAATGATTTTTCCCTTGTTTCCATGGCATCTTGGGAGCTTAATGCCTGAAATACAAGCAAGCAATGCCTTGAATATTGTTTAGCATGATATATGGGTTGAATAGAAAGCCTTTTAACACTCTATTTATGGTGAGGATGGGGTTTCGGATGTTCCATAGTCTTCAAGTAGTTTTCGTACTTCTTGGTAAACCTTCATACTTTCATATGGTGGGGATTTCAAGGTGTGGCTAGACTTGGAAGTTTTGCATAAGCATTCAAATTTTAGGCTAATTATGCCTCCATTTGTGTTTGAGAATGATTTGTACACTTGCAATTGGAGTTCTTTTTGGTTACAAGAAAAATGATCCATTAAATTAGGGTTTCGTAAACCTTATTATGTTAAATTTGCAGCAATGTGATGAGTTGTGGTGGACAAATGCAAGAATCAACATAATTAGCAAGTGACTAGATGATGATTAAGATGAGATTAGTGAGCAATTAATCTAATAGGATAATGTAGGCATGGAAACTCAAAAACCAGCAATTTCTCATTAAGCCAATGCCTCAATTTATAGGTTTTACATCCACAAGATGCCAAGCATCTAATTCCACTGATTTCTCCTTGATTTGTGCCACCTCCCCTAAATCTGGGGGCACCTTTTCCTAGAATCTTTCCACACCCCTATATTCACTCATGCTACCCTTGATTCTCTCATTATGAGTAGATTCTTCTCACCTTTTCACTGCTACCCACTCAATTATAGACTGCCTTTTACATTCTCTCAGAAAAGATGTCTTTTTGCTTGAGTGCCAAATAATTTGTTAAATTCATCCCATGCATCTCTAGCTCGTTGTATCCCTGCAATGTGGTGAATGATTTCATCATTTAGGCTAAGTGCAATGATTATTTATTATATGCTATACATTGAGACATTGAGCTTCGTAAATTTCCATTGAGTGCTCAACTTTTTCCCATGGAAGCTTGCTCTAGGAAGGATTGGATAGCTTCATTAGATTGGCAAGATTTGAATGCATATTGGAAAACATTATTGCATAGAGAAAGGGTGCATTATGATGGATTTGGCTCATGCTTATGCTTAATGTGGATGCCTTTCTTTGTACTCTTGAGCCCATGGTGAGGGGATTTAGATCATAATCATTTGGGACAAGCAAAAGACTATGAGTTGTAATGATTAGCATGTTCTATAAATGCCATTGGTATGTCTCCTATGCTCTCATCCATTTCTATGATTTCCAATGATTCTTGCACTATTAGAAAGCTATGTGGTGAGGGTACCTTGGCAATTGATGGAGAGGCCAAGGGTAGAATGTCTTGAATACAGCATCCCATGAGTGCCTTGGAAAAGTGGTACATCGAAGGATTAGGTACATGGAGTGAAGACATAGCCTCAACTCTTGCCATTGGATTTTAAACTTTGGTAAGAGGGTGAGAAGACTTGGTCGAGAGATCGGCAAGCAAAAGCTCTACACCGACTTCACTCAATCCAATCAAGTGGCAATGGTTTCAAGGACACTTGGCAATGCACTTGAAAATCAATGGTTCACAATATGGTTATCCAAGGATGCATAGTTGATCTTTTTGGTTGAATTGGATTAGGTTTATATTGAATGAGATTTGCCTCTAAAATGCAACAAAGTTATGGTTATCCAAGGATGCATAGTTGATCTTTTTGGTTGAATTGGATTAGGTTTATATTGATTGAGATTCGCCTCTAAATGCAACAAAGTTATGGCAATTGTTTTTTCAAAAGTGATTCAAAATGCATTGAAAGGATGCTAATTGGATGCAACATGATGCTTTGGGTATGCTGGAATGCATTTGTGCAAGGGTATGCAAAGGGGATGCTTGCGGTTAACATTTGAACATAATCTGCAGAGCAGAATTTGCAAAAGTGCAATTTAGTCCGAGAGTTTTGGATTGACCCAAATTGGATACCTACACTTCATTCCCCATCATAGCACCTTCTTAACAAGCCAAACAGTATACCATTTGGAGCTATTGGTGAGTGCCCTATAAAATTTAAGAAAATTTGGAAAAAATCATAATAATTCTTTTTCTCGAGAATTTAATATTTTTGAGGGTTATTTAATGTTGAAGTACGTTTTCTCATGCTGACATTAGATAGATGCGGGTTATTCACATATTATTAATACAATTGTGTTAAAATTACACCAATGTGATGAGCTATGGTGGATCAAATGCTAGAATCAATATCATTAACAAAGTGATTAGATGATAATTAAGATGTGATTAGTGAATAATTAACTAATAGCTTAATGTAGGCATGGATAATAAAAAACCAGCAAGTTCTCATTAGGCCAATGCCTCAATTTATAGAGTTTACATCCAAGCATCAAATCCCACTGATTTCTCCTTGATTCACTCCACCTCTTTTGCTTGATTCTCTCCACCTCTCCCAGAATATCTCCACACTTCCTAAATCTTCTCATGCTAACCTTTATTCTCTCCTAGTAGATTCTTCTCACCTTTTCACAGGTTCTCTCACATTTACAGATTCTCTTTTACAGCCTCTAACCAAGGGCTTGTTCCCGCACACACCCTATTCACTTGTATATTTCAACACCTCCCCTCAAGTGAATAGTCCTAGCACACCTGGACCCTATACCAGGTTTCCCTCTTACTTGATAGTCCGCGACCAGTGTCTAGCACACCTCCCCTCAAGCGAACTTAGCACACCTAGACCCTATACCAAGTTTCTCTCGTACTTGATAGTCCGCGACCAGTGCCTCAAGGACTCTCCGTTGAGACCAGCAGGTTAGTTAACGAGATCCAGTAATAGATTACAATAAGTTTCTCGTCACCTCATCATACATATATATCTTCCACGACATACGCATGGGTATCCTTGGCACCGCGAGCCCGTGCATCTCCTAGTCAGAACCCTCTAGGATCCTCCTTAGGTGTCCTGGCACTTCACTTAGGGACCGCTTCGTCGGCCCTCGTCCATCGTACTGGAAGCGCACCATTTTAACCATACCGAGGCTGGTCAAGACCTGCTGCGCAGGCTTTGACCTGGGCAGGATTTGCCGCGTGAGCTGTCCCTTGAACACTCCCCACCACCAGCTGTTACAACCGAACTACCCTTAGAACACACATATACCAAATGCTCCCTCCAGCAGTCTGGCGTAAGACAGTCCTTTAAGAAAACAGGGTTTCTATGCAAGTTTTCAGTTTTGATTTTCTTTAGAATACAATGAGTATATCTTAATTCCGTATCCCTAAACTTCTAAATCACAGGTCTGGATTCCTAAGCAGAATTCCTTGAATTCTGAATTCTTAATCCTCAGATCAAAATCAAAGGTCTCAACTTAATTTCAGATTCGGTGGGTGATTTGAGTGTAGATTACTGAACTGGTCACATCATCTATTCTTGAAACTAATGAAGGAGTTATATCCTGGTCATAGTCTGATTCAGGGATTGAGTCTGGAAAGTTTCTCCCTGATCTATCTTTCTCAAAGGTAATGATTCGATTACTACTTTACTGAATTCAAAACTAAACACGAATTCCTATGAGGAATAAATTAGTCATTTATCTAAAATTTCGACTTCGATAGTTTTTTAGAATTTTCTCATTATCATTCTAGAGAATATGAAACGGTAAAATTTTCTTTCACAGAGTATTTACTTAATTCATTTACCCATATTCATGGGATTTAAACAAGGATTAAAGAGAACTCTTATTTTGATATAAAAATTTCTGTATACATCTATTTCTGTATACATCTATTTATGCATAAAAATCCATTTTGATGAAAGTAACACTTTTATAATAAAAATTTTCTTTTATGCATCATTTTATGCATAAAAATCCATTTTGATGAAAGTAACACTTTAATAATAAAAAAAATTCTTTTATGCATCATAAAAATCAATAATGATGAAAGTAACACTTTTATAATAAAAAATATTCCTTTATGCATCTATTTATGCATAAAAATCAATAATGATGAAAGTAACACTTTTATAATAAAAATATTCTTTTATGCATAAAAATCAATATTGATGAAATTAACACTTTTGTAAAAAAAAATCAATATGCATCGTTCTATGCATAGAATTTATTTCTATTGAAAATCACTCTTTTATAATAAAAAATAATCAATATGCATCTTTTTATGCATAGAACTTAATTCTATTGAAAATCACTCTTTTATAATAAAAAATAATCAATATGCATCTTTCTATGCATAGAATTTAATTCTATTGAAAATCATTCTTTTATATAAAAAAAATCAATATGCAACTTTCTATGCATAGAATTTAATTCTATTAAAAATCACTCTTTTATAATAAAAAAATAATCAATATGCATCTTTCTATGCATGAATGAAAATGACACTTTTAGAATACACAAACGATGGGGATTACTCTTTTTGATTAATAAAAGATGAATTTTATTTCACAAACTGTTAGAAAATTTTGCCATAACCTCCTTTGTATGGCTAACCATTTTTCAATTTTTCTAACCTTAATCTACTTAGGAATTATCCCCAATTGGTTTAAAGCATTCTAAACTAATCAATTTTCGTTTTTAAGAGAGAAACAATATGAAAAGTTTAATTCCAACAATTAAATCACTTAACTAGGATAAAGAAGGGTTGATTTTAAGAATGAGAGAGGGGGAAAGCCTTTCCAAGAAGGCATAGCATCTGTTTATCATTTTAAGATAACAAACAATTTAGAAAACCATTAAAAGAATAAGAAAAAGTAAGATTTCTTACTTACATGAAATTCTGGGAGCTTTCCTTTGGCTTGATGGTTTGAGGGATCTACTCTTGTTTGCAACAAGAGTGGCCACCAATTCTTTAGAAGAGGGAGTGGTCAAAAACTAGTGAATTATTAAGAAATTCACAGTTCTTCGCTCTTGGGAGGAGTAGAGTAACAGTGCATAAAACACTATTAAGCTTCAACAAAGGGGGGAGGCTTCTATTTATAGGAAAAAGTGAGCTTCTAACCAAGCAAACTGATTCTAGAATTTTCCAGATCAGTTTGGTCAATTTTTGACCATTTTTAGGAATCAGTTTTGGACTTGAATTAGGAGAGAGGAGAGATGAAATATCTCAATTTTTGATAATTTTAAACTCCACCACACATGTGAAGTAGGCGCCTCCTTTCATTAGGGGGGAATTCCCATTGTGAGGTGTCAAAAATCCATTTTTTTAGTAATTCCTTTGGTCCTTAGTCCACTCTTCATCTTATGTGAGTATTTACTCATTTTTGGGGGGGATTTTCTTTATTTCTTCCATTTATCTTCTCCACACATTTGGATGAATCTGATTGGTCCCTCAAAACCTTAATTTAAAATTTTCAAAAAATCTGGACCCCTAGGATAAGACCTCTTGAACAGATTATACTTGCTTTCTAATACACCTTCTGAAAATCTTTTTGAACTTCTGTTTTGAGGGAGATTATTTTAGTAAGAAGATATATTTTTTCATCCAAAAATATTCAAAATCTGAATAACCTCTCTCTAGAACATTTTCTCTCTCTAGGCCAAAATAGGTAGAAACAAGATCTTTTAAATTTCTGAAGAGGGATTTGATTACAGGGGAAGATGCTGGACATTTCCAGAGGCTGGGGAGGAATCTTACGGAATTGGTAGAATCAGACAATTACTCACCCACCCATAATTGAATGCCTTTCTTAACTTTTGCTTTCGAATACAGATACACACACACTCCTCTTTAAAACTTTAACATATAAAATAATCCATTGACAACAAACAGTTATTGGTTACAGATGTCATAACTCAAAAATTCCATCCAATCCCTTGTTTCTCAAAAAACAATATCACTCTGGACCCTTCGTGTTGTTGAGACCAACTGGTCACAGCAAACAAGATCCAGTAAACAGATTACAATAATCAGTTCGTCCATCATACATACCTTCCACACGACATATGCATGGGTGTCATAGGCACCGCGAGCCTGTGCATCTCCTAGTCAGAACCCTCTAGGATCCTCCTTAGGTGTCCTGGCACTTCACTCAGGGATCGCTTCGTCAGCCCTCATTGGAAAGTTCTTTTTGAATTTTTGTTTCAAGGAAAACCATTTTAGACACTAGGAGGATTTTTATATCCAAAAATATCTCAATTTTGAATTACCTCTCTCTAGATATTTTCTCTCTCTACGCTTAAACAGGGTAAAACATAATCTTTCTTTTATTTCAAAGAGGGGAATAATTACAAGATCAGAAGGGGAGGTTCTCACACCTGTACACCTCAAAAGCTGGAGGGAGGAATCTTACACATATGCTCTGTTTGCCCATCAGACTACAGATGATCAGAGCAATTCACATTCAAAGTAACTTCCTCGTTTTAAAAACCATTCGGAATAAAGTAGGAAAACATGGCATTATAACAGTAGAAACCAGGGATTCATCGGCACCCTGACATACCCACATCTGCATATGGAATAATCGACGTCCCGAGTTATCCATATCAACATAGAGAGTCATCAACGTCTCGATGAGTCACATATGTTCATCTGTAAACCATCAGGTTGACTGTAAAAATCACCTAAAGTATGAAACTAGAGAAAGAAATGCCAACAAAGGAAAAATCCAAATTTCCTTAATCCGAACTCAACAAGATAAACTTATTGAACTCTAAAGAAATAGATTTCAATAAGTGAAAATGCCGACGAGATTACCCTCATCAAAACATGCAGGCTATAGATAAAAGAAGTTTATCTAGAGAATGTCCACACTATAACTTCTAGTGAATTTAGAAAATGAGATTGTCTTTGAATGTTGAGGTCAACATGCTAGTGATGTAAACAAAGAAACAATCTTGAGCCCAAATTATCCCATAAGATAATGTATGTGAGGGATCACTAGCGTCCCATACCACCATGATACCACCCATACATACCTTAACAATTTGAAAACTCCCTAGTATGCCATCTAGGAAAATATGAATAAAATCCTATATAAAAGGAATAAGATGGCCTTATCCAGACTTTCACATACTAAAACCTGTCTCTATATACCTAAGACTACATCAAGGAATAGCTCTTTCTGAGTACATCTTTAGAAAAGAAATTGAATTATGCACCTTTCTAATGATAACTACCCAAAACACAATAAAGTTAGGGTAGAAAAATAACTCACCTAGATACATAGGTATCCGAGTTGGAATACGTACAAGAGTACAAGGAACATAGTCCAAAATTACGTGCAAAAAAGAAGGCAAATGCTACCTTCAAAGCACATGAAATTATCCAAAAGATCAAAAGTGGATAAAAGCATAGAATCTCCTTGAATCCATGAAAACCATAGTTAATCATAAAAAATCAATGCATACCATCTAATGGACATTAATCATGCTAAAAGAAGCATTAAAATTGGTGGCTAACTCATTAATCCGGAGTATATGAACGTGGTGTCGTTTAAGCAAAACTCCAAAGTAAGCAAGTGAAACACATGTGTATAGCACTCAATAAAAAACCCCTAGACACACAAGTGATCTAGGGAGAACCTGATGAGTCCAATAAAACTTGGAAAACATCCTATAATATCCACCAAAACAAAGCGATCAACTAACCCATGATAGAATTTGTCTTAGGCTTAAAAAATTAAGCACAAACCACACTTAAATAAGTGCAAAATAAATGATCATGGACAAGTGTCAAGGTGAAACACACTTTGAACGCAAATTATAGCCATCATTGAAAAACTTAAGGAATATGTCCAAAAAGAATGGTAAACAAAGGTAAAAAACCATTAGAAATAATCCAAACAGAAATAACTACTAATACGAGGTACAATTTATTGAAATATACAAGTGAATAGGGTGTGTGCGGGAACAAGCACTTGGTTAGAGGCTATAAAAGAGAATCCGTAAATGTGAGAGAACCTATGAAAAGGTGAGAAAAATCTACTGGGAGAGAATAAAGGGTAGCATGAGAAGATTTAGGAAGTGGAGATATTTTGGGAGAGGTGGAGAGAATCAAGCAAAAGAGGTGGAGTGAATCAAGGAGAAATCAGTGGGATTTGATGCTTGGATGTAAACTCTATAAATTGAGGCATTGGCCTAATGAGAACTTGCTGGTTTTTGATTATCCATGCCTACATTAAGCTATTAGTTAATTATTCACTAATCATATCTTAATTATCATCTAATCACTTTGTTAATGATGTTGATTCTAGCATTTGATCCACCATAGCTCATCACATTGCTGTAATTTTTACATGGTATCAGAGCGAGGTTTAGAATCCATCAAGTTTATGAGCCCATTATCTAGTTAATCAAGATTAGTAGATAATTAGAAAATAATCAAAATTTTAGTTATTTTTCAACTAACCTCTGTACCCCCAGCTGGTGGAGGAGCTCTATCTCCTTGCACACATCAAATTAGCCCCATTGCTTCTAGCCATACATAGCCATCTCAATGGCGCTCTACCCATTCAAATCAACGCAGCAAACTGCCCACGCAAGCACCCAATTTTTGGTGATTAAGAAGCATCGTTTTTCTGCAGCAAATCGATGATTTCTACTTCATCAAATCAAATGGGTCTAATTCCTCATAGTTTCGGGGGTTTTCAAGCATGCTCTACAAGAAGCTGGTGAAGTCAGAATTTGATTTGATCAAGTCTACAGTGAGATCCAAGCTCTTCATCAAATCTGTAGGTGACTTTGGTAAAACAGAGATTAAGCATTCAATGTTTGGTCAAATCTTGTGTTTCTTGGCTTAATCCTCTACTAGACTAATTGCTATTGATGGCCTTGAAAGTATTTGAGCTCATTTGAAGTCTAAGGCCCCAGATCTGGGCTCCCCGCATACTCTATTTTCTATACACAAAACAAAGGATTAATTTGCTAATCAGTGATTAATCAATGCTAATCACTATATTTTGGTGCAATTGAGGGTTCAAATTAACCACTGATACAGATCTCTATAACTTCAAATTTCAATTCGGAGTTGGTTTGACACTCCAACCATTCTATACAAGTTGGTTACCCTTGGTTTAATGTAATTTCTGGTAAAATAATGCTGATAAATTTGTGGTAATCATCATTTTGCATTTAACCCTTGGTTAATGCCTGCAAATCACACTCAAATTCAAGATTATTCAGAGCCAGAGTTGCATTTGGAATGTGCATAAGAATGAATGCTATATGCATTATGCATTGGGCACATTACATCAGTGTAAAAATGGGATCAAACATTGCCCTTGTCCATAATAAGGCAAGAGGTAAGACCTCCCGTATAGATTTGGGTTTGCATTGCATAATGACACAAGATAAACATCAAAAGCCCAAAAGAACTGTCAACAAAACATTTAAACATGTTGCTCACATGGAGCAAGAAGAACTGACGGACAAGCTCATGGCCCGAGCCCATGAAAGAAGAAGAACATCTCTTTCCAAGAGGAGGATCCACACCAAGAAGAAAAGCTAAAGGAAGCATTGAAGGAAGACATGGACACAAGAAGAGAAGCTGCTACAAGAAGACTGGAAGAAGAGGAAGACATGGACGCGTGAAGAGAAGCTGCCACGACAAGAAGACTGAAGACGAGAGAAGATGTGAGGCTCCAAAGAGTGAGGAGCCATGTGAAAATCTCTGAGAGAGAGAGAGAGAGAGATCCCACAATCCAATGTAACTTGCCCCAACAAAGTAAAACCACCTCTGAGCCACCGATGATGTAGGTCACATGGTAGATGTATGTGTGAGCACTTTAGTCAAGGTCACGAGCACTTGTAGTAGCCTTGGACACATAGAGAGAGTGTGTGTCAAGGACTATGAGTTTAGGATACTGTTTTGTGAGAAACAAGGATTGAATGGAAATTTTGAGTTGTGACATCTGTACCCAGTAATTGTTTGTCAATGGATTGTTTTATAAATTAAAGTTTAAAGAGGAGTGTGTGAGTATCTGTATTCTAAAGCAAAAGTTAAGAAAGGTTTTCAATTATGGGTGGGTGAGTACTTGTCTGGTTCTACTATTCCAGTGGTTGGGCGATGGCTAACCAATGGGCCGGATAGGCTAGAATCAGTAGAGTTTTTGCCCCTCGCAAGAGGGAGCTGCTTCCGCTGCTGCCAGCAAATCGAGAATCCGCAGAGGGGGTAGTGGGATCTCACACTTGGTATCAGAGCGCTATTGTAAATTTACGTAACAGCAGCAGAAATTGCTTAAAAATTTTAAAGTAAATCTTGGAAATAATGTTTTCGCTTGTTAACATTATGTTGAAGGAACTTCAAAAATTAAAAACTCATAAATTGATTTGGAAATTTATAGATGGATACCCCGAATCTATCTAGCATTCTTGAACTCTCCCAGAGTCAGGATATGATAGCATTTGCATTCGACCACCTCATCAACTCTGCTACGACCCGAGTAAGCAGAGTGAGACTCGCGCGTCATTTTGAGAGTTTTTACTTTCCTGATCCTCTTGAGCGACATCGGTATATGTGGTTCTATGGAGGACGATGTATTAATGTCAGTACCAGTCAGCGTTGTTAAAATTACAGCAATGTGATGAGCTATGGTGGATCAAATGCTAGAATCAACATCATTAACAAAGAGATTATACGATAATTAACACGTGATTAGTGAATAATTGATAGCTTAATGTAGGCATGGATAATCAAAAACCAGCAAGTTCTCATTAGGCCAATGCCTCAATTTATAGAGTTTACATCCCAAGCATCTAATCCCACTGATTTCTCCTTGATTCACTCCACCTCTTTTGCTTGATTCTCTCCACCTCTCCCAGAATATCTCCACACCTCCTAAATCTCCTCATGCTACCCTTTATTCTCTCCCAGTAGATTCTTCTCACCTTTGCACAGGTTCTCTCACATTTACAGATTCTCTTTTACAGCCTCTAGCCAAGGGCTTGTTCTCGCACAAACCCTATTCACTTGTATATTTCAACACCTCCCCTCAAGTGAATACTCCTAGCACACCTGGACCCTATACCAAGTTTCCCTCTTACTTGATAGTCCGCGACCAGTGCCTAGCACACCTCCCCTCAAGTGAACAATCCTAGCACACCTGGACCCTATACCAAGTTTCCCTCTTACTTGATAGTCCACGACCAATGCCTCAAGTCCCTAAACTCACAGTCCTTGACACTCTCTCTCTATGTGTCCAAGGCTACTACAAGTGCCCGCGACCTTGACTAAAGTGCTCACACATACATCTACCACATGGCCTACATCATCAGTGGCTTAGAGGTGGTTTTACTCTGTTGGGGCAGCTTACATTAGGTTGTGGGGTCTCTCTCTCTCTCTCTCTCTCTCTCTCTCTCTCTCTCTCTCTCTCTCTCTCTCTCTCTCTCTCTCTCTCTCTCTCTCTCTCTCTCAGAGATTTTCACATGGCTCCTCACTCTTTGGAGCCTCACATCTTATCTTGTCTCTAGTCTTCTTGTCGTGGTGGCAGCTTCTCTTCACGCGTCCATGTCTTCCTCTTCTTTCAGTCTTCTTGTTGTGGCAGCTTCTCTTCACACGTCCATGTCTTCCTTCAATGCTTCCTTTAGCTTTTCTTCTTGGTGTGGATCTTCCTCTTGGAAAGAGATGTTCTTCTTCTTTCATGGCTAGGGCCATGAGCTTATCCGTCAGTTCTTGCTCCATGTGAGCAACATGTTTAAATGTTTTGTTGATATTTCTTTTGGGCTTTTGATGTTTATCTTGTGTCATTATGCAATGCAAACCCAAATCTGTGGGAGGTCCTACCTCTTGCCTTATTCTGGACAAGGGTAGTGTCTGATCCCATTTTTACACTGATATAATGTGCCCAATACATAATGCATATAGCATTCATTCTTATGCACATTCCCAAATGCAACTCTGGCTATGAATAATCTTGAATTTGAGTGTGATTTGTAGGCATTAACCAGGGTTAAATGCAAAATGATGATTGCCACAAATTTATCAGCATAATTTTACTAGAAATTACATTATTAAATCAAGGGTAACCAATTTGTACAGAATGGTTGGAGTATCAAACCATCTCCGAATTGCAATCTGAAGTTATAGGGATCTGTACCTAATGGTTAATTTGAACCCTCAATTGTACCAAAATTATTAGCATTGATTAATCACTGATTAGCAAATTAATCCTCTGTTTTGTGTGCAGAAAACAGAGTATGCGAGGAGCCCAGATCTGAGGCCAAGAGTTCAAATGAGCTCAAATGCTTTCAAGTCCATCAATAGCAATTAGTCTAGTAGAGGATTAAGCCAAGAAACACAAGATTTGACCAAACATTAAATGCTTAATCTCTGTTTTACCAAAGTCACCTGCAGATTTGATGAAGAGCTTGGATCTCGCTGTAGACTTGATCAAATCAAATTCTGACTTCACCAGCTTGTAGAGCATGCTTGAAAACCCTTGGGGCTAAGAGGAATTAGACCAATTGTATCTGTGGAAGAGAAGATCTCTGTTTTTCTTCCAGAAACAAGCGCTTGAGAAACCGCGATTTTCAACGCAGCAGCGGTTTGACGATTTGAGTAGATGGGCTGGTGCATGGGGATCATGGCTATACGTGGCTAGAAGCAATGGGCCTAATGTTGAGGATGGAGGGAGATCAAGCCCCTCCACCAGTTGGGGGTGTAGAGAATAGTTTAAAAGGTTTAAAAAAGGTGATTATTTCTTAATCATCTCTTAATCTTAATTAGTTAAATAATGGGCTCATAAACTTGATGGATTCTAGGCTAGGCTCTGATACCATGTTAAAATTACAGCAATGTGATGAGCTATGGTGGATCAAATGCTAGAATCAACATCATTAACAAAGAGATTAGATGATAATTAACACGTGATTAGTGAGATAGCTTAATGTAGGCATGGATAATCAAAAACCAGCAAGTTCTCATTAGGCTTATGCCTCAATTTATAGAGTTTATATCCAAGCATCTAATCCCACTGATTTCTCCTTTATTCACTCCACCTCTTTTGCTTGATTCACTCCACCTCTTTTGCTTGATTATCTCCACCTCTCCCAGAATATCTCCACACCTCTTAAATCTCCTCATGCTACCCTTTATTCTCTCCTAGTAGATTCTTCTCACCTTTTCACAGGTTCTCTCACATTTACAGATTCTCTTTTACAGCCTCTGGCCACTAGGGGCTTGTTCCCGCACACACCCTATTCACTTGTATATTTCAACAAGCGTTAGAGGCTCAAGCAAAATATTTCCTTAGCCATGATTCTAATAAGGCTAGGACTTGTTCAGCATGTACAACTCTTTGATCATTCACCCAGGAACTTCAGAACATGCTGAGTTTTTAGGCTTCTTAGCCACTCTAGAGATAGAATTACAGCACCTCTTTCTGTAATGAATCGTGTGTACCATGGTATGTCTCCTTCGCAGTTTCGCTTCTTTATGCGAATACAATTGAGGCAGTGATTTTGGGAGCCGTGATGCTCTATGTATATATCGAAAACTTTTGATAATAAATGATGTTTTACAAAAAAAAAAACTAAATTATTTTCATGATTGTGATTTGGTTAATCTTGTTCAAGAAGTATGATGAAATAATTATTTGTTTAAAGAATAAATCATAAAATTAAATAATCATAAATCTATTGTCAAAGCTAAGTTGACGAAAATCTCGTTTTGTCAGAATCATGAGGCGCGCGGCCCGCGCAAGGTAACCGGATCCTCTAACCGATGATGAAGAGTTAGATCCGGATACTCGAAAAGCCCTGCACAGATCCCAACTTGGTCCCTTCAAGGGTGAAGGAGAACAGTTAGGTGAAGTAGTGGAAAAGTGGATTGAAGCAATGGAGGAATACTTTGATGTAACTGGCTACAATGAGAGAAGCAAGATGGCTCTTGCCAAGTTAAAGATTGTGGAAACGGCCAAGGTCGCTTGGAGGAATCACTGCGAGACTAACCATCTCGACCAAAATACCCAGACCTGGACCGATCTTAAAGCATACCTCAAAAAAAGGTTTTGTCCTTTGGGCTTCCTTGAAACTAAAATGAATGAGTTCTTGGAAATAAAGCAGGATAGCTGGACAATTGAAGAGTACCATCAAGCTTTTACCCTTCTCCTCAAATATTCTCCACAATTGGATGAAGAGCAGCTAATGGTGGCCAGATTCATTCGAGGCCATTGGACACCTTAGTAAAGAATGCCAAACCTGTCTCAATGGCCGAAGCAGTAAGAATGGCAAAGTACTTTGCCAAAGCCTTTGTAGTTAAGGTCCCGCCCAAAGCCTACACCCTCTAACTTTAAAAGATTCCAAACCCTAGGAAGTACTTCAAACTTTCCTCCCCCAAAAAGGCAGCAAGGCCCAATTCAAAATCAGGATGCGAGAAGATTTAGAAGTGAAGGAAGACCCTTCCCCAAAACACTTTCTCAAGAGCCCCACCTATTTCAAGGATTCAAAGGGATGAGCTCAAAAGTGAGAACCGATGTTTTGGATGCCAGGGTTTTGGTCACCAGCTGAAAGACTGCCCAATGCCTGCCATGTCAAGGGGACAGGGAAGTCAAGGATCGAGAGTGCAAAGACCAACCCCTTCCTATTAGTCAAATCAAGGTCCATCTCGTCCAAATCAAGGAAATCCTAGGAGAACTCCAACTCAGCCATCTGCCTCTGTCCAGAGTAGCCTTAGAACTCCTTCCCAGAACTGGGACAACCAAAGAGAAAGAGTTCCGCCTCAGACTGTAGCAGCCAGAGCAATCACAATTGCAGAAGTAGTGGAAGAGGAAAGAGGACAAATTTATGCTGCAATTGAAAACCAAGGGCCAAATCGCCAATTCTTCGTCATTCATACTCTAGCTGAGTATCAAGGTAAGCCTTTTAAGCTTTTGATTGATTCAGGCAGTACTCATTCTTTCATTTCCCCTGGATGCTTGCGTAAGCTAGTCTTAGATTAGAAATCAGGGAAACCTATGCAAGTTGAATTGGCAAGTGGGAAGATTCTTTTCACTCACCTTGAGACAGATCGTATTCAGTTCAATTTAGATGGGAATTTAACTGACTGTCAGTTCATAGTTATACCTTTCGGAGTTTTCGAGATGAGAGCCTTGGAATGGATTGGCTCCATAAAAATCAATCTGACATTCACTGTCATAATGGAATCATTTCCTTCCGTGACCTTCACAGAAACAAGGTTCAAGGAACCGAAAATTTAGGATCCCCAAGTCTACAGTTAGTAAAGGCTTCTAAGTTACTAAAATGACTTCGAAAGAAGCAGCGCATTTATCTTGTCAAAATGAATCCGGTAGACTCAAAGTTAAAAGCTAAAGAACCTAAATGGTTAAGTGATTATGATGATTTATTCCCAGCAGAGCTAACAGAGATGCCTCCAATTCGGGAAGTAGATCATGTGACAGAATTGACCCCTGAGCTCAGCCAGTAGCCTTGCGCACGTACAAAATGCCAATTCCTAAAGCCATCAAACTCAAGGAACAGCTTAGATAGCTGTTAGAACAAGGGTTTGTAAGACCCATTGTTTCACCTTGGGGTGCGCCAGTTCTTTTTCAAAAAAAGAAATATGGAACGCTTAGACTTTGTGTGGACTACAGAGGTCTCAATCAGCTGACAGTTAAGAATAAGTATCCTATCCCCAGAATTGATGAGCTTCTAGACAAGCTAAGTGGAGCCTAGATTTTCACAAAGATAGATCTCAAATCAGGGTATTATCAGATCAGGATTAATGAGCAAGATATCCCGAAGACAGCCATCAATACTCGGTATGGGCATTATGAATTCACTGTCATGCCGTTTGGATTGACAAATTTCCCAGCTACATTCAATCGCTTAATGCAAACATTCTCAGAGAATACTTGGATGATTTTGTTCTTGTTTTCTTTGATGATATTCTGATTTAACCAAAGAATGCAGCTGACCATGAAGCTCATGTCAGAAAAGTTCTTGAGATTCTAAGGAAGCACCAACTCTTTACAAAAAAGAGCAAATGCACTTTCTCCGTCGACCATGTTAAATACTTGGACTTTCTGGTATCCAAAGATGGAATTTCTCCAAACTCCGCGAAAGTCCAAGCAGTTATAGATTGGCCTGAACCAAAGACAGTGAAAGAAGTCAGAGGATTGTTGGGATTGACTGGTTGATATAGAATTTCTATACCAAAGTATGCTCTCATAGCTTCCCCCCTGACTAATCTTCTCAAGAAGAATATCCCATTTCAATGGTCTGCCAAGTGCTAGAGTGCTTTTGATAAGCTGAAGACCGCCTTGGTAATAACCAATCCCGTTCTGAAGCTGCCAGATTTCTCTCTACCCTTTGAGATAGTAAAACTGATGCCAGTGGTTTTGCCCTCTGGGAGGTGCACTCATGCAGAAAGGTCATGTAGTGGTCTATGAATCCCGAAAACTCAGAACGCATGAGAGGAATTATGCTGTCCACGATCTGGAACTACTTTCAGTAGTATATGCCCTAAAGGAGACATTACCTACTGGGTCAAAGATTCACTTTGATGTGACAGATCATCAGAGCTTAAAGTGGATCTTCACTCAGAAGGATCTCAACATGCACCAAAGAAGGTGGATGCAGACCCTGCAGGAATTTGATTTTGAAATCAAGTACCACCCAGGCAAAGAAAATGTGGTAGCAGATGCCCTCAGCAGAAAAGCCTCCTTGCTTGCAAATTATTGTAGTGTCAAATCCTTTGATTATTAAAGCAAGAGAGAAAATCATGTAGGATAGATTCTTTGGCCCTATTGCTACCCTACTTATGCAGGAAAGCAAAACTCCACAAGAGTTAAACCGAGTTCAAGGGTACAGCCTGGATGATGGAATTATTGTTGAGAGATGTAATCGTGGTGTTGTGTATGTGGGAAAGCACCCTAGAGGTGCAAGATATTGTGGTGAGATATGAATACCACATGTAATATTGCATGGTGTGTGAGAGTTGACCAAAAGAAGTGGAAAAGGAGTTGCCACATGGATGATGATGTGTAAAGTGGGATAAGGCTTGAGAGCCTATATCATTGTATGGTTCATTGTGATATGCAATACAAGGGAATAGTGTTGAGTGTGCAATCTCCCTCTCTCTCTAGTCATGGAGTTTTTAGTGTGGTTTAATCCACCTTAATCTTATGCTTAATCTATGTCTTTCACCATGACCAATCCCATTTCTAGAATCTTAACATGGTATCAGAGCCAAATGGGCTCTTGGTCATGGGTGATTATTATGTATATTAGCTTGTTTGTGTGTTTGTTTGATTAAGCATTATATTTTCAGTTTATTATGAAAAAAAAATTATGCACACTCATATTATCATTTGGATTTGCATTTGTGATGAGGATTTGAGAGGAGATTTGCATTTGTGAGGATTTGAGAGGAGATTTGCAACAAGGAGGTTGCATAGAAGCTGCCCAAGAGAGTTGCAAATGGAGTTTTGCAACATGGAGAGCTTGCTCATCATCAAGGAAGCTGAAAATGGAGATTTCAGCATTATGAAGGCTATGGAGTCTTCATCATCATCAAGGAGAAGCTGCCAACAAAGTTTTGTGAAGGTAAAAGTGTGATTTTGCCTCAAGTTTCTGTTATTGAGCATGGAAGAAGGGTTGCTGATTTGTGGGATGAGAAAATCCCATGGTTCTTTGCATTTGGGCAAAGAGTGTAAGAGGTGCAATGCTTGTCTAAGAAGGGACAAGCGGTTATGGGCTTGGAAGAAGTCCATGGTTGAGCACATAGGAAAGAGTGATGCTCATGGTTTTGCTCATAGAAGATGGGCAATGTTTGGTGAAAGCTTTTGGAGTTTTCACATTGGTTTGCACCTTGGTTTCTTGAGAGAAACCAAAATGAAAAGCACCCTTGAATGGATGCATGCATTGAAGGAAGGGCATGCTGATTTGGAGGCCATGAAGGCTATGTCAATGGTAATGGAACACCTCAAGAGAGAGGTTAAATGAGAGGTTAAATGGATGAGGCAAAGTGAGGGGCTCACTTGGGAGCTCATTAACAACCATATTGATGGTTGTGCAAACCTCAAGGAGGAGTTGCAGGGCAACAAACATTGTTGTAATAGCATGGCTATGCAAGATAAGCTTGTATAAAAAGCCTTAAGCACAAATAGAAGGGCAGCATTATGTGAGAGAAGCTATACTTTAAGGAATGTTAACATCATGACCAACATCATCCATGAAGAAAGAGAGCTGCCATCGACCTCATCACTCAGCAGCACAGCAAGAAGGAGAAGCTCAAGCCATTGTTTTGCAGAAAGAGGCAGTGAGCAATCAAAGCAACAAGATGGGAGTAGTCGGCAACTAGATTTGCGCCTGTACATCACAAGAGAAGATACACGAATAAGAAAGACACCCACGAGAGACAGGCACAGACCTGGATAGATAGAGAGTGTATGTGCGCTTTTGCCGCACAGGTCGTAGCTGGGGACTTGCCAGACACCGTATGCGAGCCACGAATGGCTACAAGCATACAACCAGGGAAGGAAGCTCAAACAGAATGCCAAAGGGTGTGTCACTCACCGCTTAACTGCTACCTTGAAGGATTCCCGCGTCGCAGCCGTGAAGGAGGAGCCGCCGTCGCCGCTCTACCGCCTCTCCGCCGTCTCGCCGTGCCGCTACACAGTGCGCTCGATCGCTCTCTCACTCTCTCTCTCTCACTCTCACACACGCAGGAGAAGGAAAACAAGGAGATAAGGCAAGAGCACTCTTCTATTCACAACACATGAGAATGAGGATTTTAGGGTTACATTTGACTCATATAGGTGACTTGGCCGTTCACACTTGGGCGCCCATACATGGCCGGCCGACCCTAACCCTTATCCTACTGATATCCAAGGTGCGCCTCTCATCGGCGATCACCCAATCCCTTCATCCTTAACATATGGTGCCGACAAGCCCGGCCCATGACTCAGAATATTTAAATTAATGACGTAAAATATAGTACGTCGCCATGTCCGCCATGGGTTAACATGCCCCCCTTCTTGATGTAGATTCCGTCCTCGGAAGCTATGGTATGGTAAGCTCAAGAGGGTTGTTGTGGTAGACCGTCTGCAAAACAGGGAAGTAGAGTGAAGGTATGCTAGAATTCAAAAGATATAAAGTGTATAAATTCAAGCATGTGAGACCACAATGGATGTTGCTATGAGAACTTGGTTTAAAAGTCACATGAGTGAGCTAGTGTAGCAAATTAATAGGAGTTTAAAATTATTGAAAGGAATTCAAGAGTTAGCAAGGTGTCACAGGTTAATCAAGGTTTATAACTGGCCTAAGTCAAGGAAAATAACCAAGCTTAATAAATAAACAGATGACCACACTGTGTCTACTCTAAGAACAAGTTAATACCACACGTCTAGGGACACAAGAAACATCACAGTTACAGGAGCCTTTTGCCTCTTTTTTTTTTTTTTTTTTTTGCACGTGACAATTTTTACACACAATGGCGACCTTCCTAAGGCAAAACTAACATCGATCCTGGTACCATGTTTAACACAAGGCATTATCCAGGAATCTATTAGCTCACTTTAGGCAAGGCTACCCCCTACCAACCAAGGCATCGGTCTGGAGTAGAATACTCCTCGCCTACCAAGTATCAATAAGGCGATAGGCCAACATTAAAGCACACTAACCCTTGTATTGCCATTTATTGTAGGCTTTTTTTTTTAAATCTATTTCTTTTGATCTTTGCTCCTGAACTAAAATGTGTTCTTACATCCTTTCGACAAGGGGTAAAAGCTATGTCCTAGAGGTCAACACACACATGGCCAGGTGTCAAACATTAAGATGGTTTGACCCTAGACCTAAGACAATCGTATTCCAAGGTTAACTAAAGACGTCATGCTGCCTAGGAATATTTCCAATAAAGTTAAGCTCATTAATGATTTACACTAGCATGCAAGCAACTTCAAAAACTAAGTAGTACATTGATAATTTCCATGTGGTCATGCATTATAGTTTATGCAATTGATTGAACAGTAAAAACGAAAGAGAGTGGGTATGGAAGAATTACACCTGTAATTGGAGATCTCCTTGATTTGACGAGACAGCTTGCAATTTGATGTAGATATATTTTGATGAACGTTGCGGCAGTCTCTGGACTTGGAAGCGAACCCACCTCAAACTTTTTAACCTGTACAATCAACTAACAAGCACTATACCTCGAGAGGCACATCAGTGTGAAAATTTCAAGACTTGTTTAAGGAATCTAAACTAGAAAAAACTTGGAAACGCTAACCTACCTACCAGTCACCACACTACTACTGAGGATACGGTAAGAGGATGTTGTAGAGTCCTGGCTCTAGCCCTAAGGCTAAGCCTCTATCCGCATCATCCAAATAAATAAAATCAACCTCAGTAGTGCCATGAGTTTCATCCGTCCATTCATCATTGTCAGATATTTCCTTTTCATTTTCCCATCCACATAAACTCATCAAAAATGTAACCATGCGAGGATAGTCATCTTGTGGAAAAGGAAAGCATTGGGCTATCGGGGATATGTCCTCTACGGAGTAGGGGTCGGTCATGGTCAATAGGCGAATTAGCCATTCTAATTCCTCAATATTTTCCTCTCTGGCTAGTACATCTATATGATCCCATTCAGTTTCAATTACAGGATAGCACATGTGGAATATCTGAGAAAGGTACAGATGATACCTCTCACCAAAGGTAGGAGTGGATGAAGTGTATGATGATCGGGCATCTGCCATATCTGCAAACACAGATATAGCATCAGTAGGTTTATGACAGGACAATCTAGTTCTTGATTGTATACGGATATCTCTGCTCTTAACGTGCTCTTGCTCTTTTTACTATTTTTTTATTTTGTTTTCTTTGTTTTGTTTATGTATGAAGCTATATATATACATCCCCTTGAATTTGGCAATTACATGGTCAGGGGAGAAGGTTAAGGAGGAAGCATTGGAATGTCGAGCGTGAGTACATGCTCCCCCTTTCCTTGGGTAGATCATATTATTTGCAATGATGTTGCAGCCTCTTGGAACCAATTTGTCCAGCGGGTCATAGGTTGTGATGTGGGCAAATAGCTTTTTATGACCCTTGTGGCCACATCCAATTGTAGAGATGGTAGTGTACGCTCCCATTGACAAATGGAGGAAATGGTTTCCGACGATACTATTACAAGGGGAGACGTAGACTCATCGGTTTTTTGTTGGGTGTTGACAAGAGTAGGTGTAGAGCATGTAGAAACTTCTATATGATTGTGTGCCTGGCATGAGGAGCTAGAAGCTTCATGTGGCTCCCCCCTTCCTGAGCTAGGTGGTAATGATCGATATCGTTTGGGAATCCAAACTAACTCTGGAAGTGGTGCGGAGCACTCTGTTACCTTTCCCTTACCACGGTCTTGAATTGTCATTGGGGTGGCAACAATTGGTTTGCAAGGTTTTATAGGTGATGTAGAGGGATTCACCTTATGTTTAGGAACCCAAATCTGGTCATTCCCCTCGTAGTACCCTTGGGCTACTAATAATTTTTTAGGGATCCACCGTAATGTTACATTGCCCTTTCTCGGGTGGGTAGCTACTTTCCTTTTACGAGGCTTCTTGGTGGCTGAACGAGATTGAGCAGGGGAAGTAGCTGTTAACGAAGCTTTGGGGACCCATTTATATGTACTCTTTGGCATAGTAAGCGAAGCTTTAGGGACCACCTTGCCTGTTTCCACTCTTGGCGTTGAAGCGTTAGAGGGGTGGCCAACAATCGAAGATGGTTTTGCCACTGGACTTTGTGATTTTTCGTTATCTAATATTTGAGTGGATGACTTAGGTGCGGGATTTTGAGCGGTCAGACCTAGTGTTGGTTCTTGCGTTGTGACTTGTCTGGTTGCCCAATCGATATTGCACTTGGTGGCCATCATCCATTTACGCCCTAAGATTACAGTCCCTTCCATGGTACCAGCAGGCATAACCAAAAAGCTTTGAATTATGGTTCCCTTGTCATAAGCAACCGGAGTGTGCAGAATTCCTGAGACAGGGGTTTTCTTCTTGCTGATTCCTTGAACTTGGATAGAACTCTTGGATAAAGGTGGTTTTCCCAGTTGACACCACACGCCATATGATAGCAAATTGTGTTGAGCTCCTGTATCCAATAATGCATTATACAGCACCTCCCCGTAAGGACTCTGTAACTCAATTGGGTATCTTAGAGGTGGGTCAGATTCCAATGCATCCTCCTCTGCTTCCTCGAAAAATACTTGCGTAATTCCCAAGTTGGCTTCTCGTTGTCTCCTAGCACGCTGTTGACGTTCTTTGGCTTCGACTCTTGCTTGTATCTTTTTAAGCTCAGCCTGTTCTTTAGCTGCCTTCTTTTGATGGATTGCGTGTAACTCCTCCTGGCTCAGGGGGTCATAGTATCTTTTGAATTTACTCCCATTAAGGAATCCAATGGTTTCAACTCCGTCGAGAGTCTCCACTCTGATGGTACCTTGCGGTGTAATTTCACATACTCTATATGGTCCCTTACCAGCATATTTGAGCTTCTTCTTTTCGTTTCGCACTCCATACATCAGGACTTTATCCCCAACCTTGATGTCCTTGTCTTTTAGATGGCGATCAAACCATTTTTTCCTTCTATCCTTCTCCACAAGGGCATTGTATACAGCCAATTGTCTTTCTTCGTTTAGTCGCTCAAGGATATACAGACGCTCTGCTAAGGGATTACCATCCCAACCCTCTTGAGTAGCAACACGAAGACTAGGAATGACAAATTCCCACGGCATGACTGCTTCTTGGCCATATGCCATTTTGAATGGTGTGCAATTAATAGCCACTTTGTACGCAGTACGATAGGCCCATAAAGCTGTCGTGAGCTTTAGATCCCAATCCGTGCGATGAGCTTCAACTGTCTTTGTCAAAACAGAGATTAATGTCTTGTTTGTACTCTCGGCTTGGCCATTCGCTTGCGGATAATAAGGAGTAGATTTGTGATGGGATATCATGAAATTTGTTGTGAGCTCCTTAATCACGTCATTTATAAAATGCGTTCCATTGTCGCTCACAAGTTCAAAAGGACAACCGAAGCGTGTGATTATATTTTCAAAGAGGAACTTGGCTGTTGTCCTCGCATCTGCCTTACGTGTCGCTTTCGCTTCAGCCCATTTGGTCATATAGTCAGTGGCCACAATAATATAGCGAGATTGTGTGTTTCGGGCCGCTGGGCTAATTGGACCTACAAAGTCTAAACCCCACTTTTCAAATGGTTGGTTTACTTTGATTGGATGTAGGGGCATCTGATCTTTCCTCTGGGGTTTCTTATATCGTTGGCATTCATCGCAACCCTTCACAAAGAGTGATGCATCTTGGAACATAGTGGGCCACCAATACCCTGATTGTAAGATCTTTCGCGCAGTTAAGTCTCCTGAGAAGTGACCACCGGCTACACCCATATGTGCCTCTTGCAAAATGTATAGATACTCATCTTCTCGGGCACAACGCCTAAGAACATCATCCTTTCCTCTTTTATAAAGAGTCCCGGCTATCAGGCAATAGGGTTCGCATTCTTTGATCAGCTTTCGAGCTAGATCTTTACGAAGCTCCTTGGGTGGAAAGCCATTAACCAAAAAGTTAACAATCTTCTCACTCCATTCAGGCATTGTCTCCACCATGAACAGGGAAGTGTCAGGTAAGTCATCATCAACCCCTGTAGGAGCCTCACCATTGGGTATGCGAGACAAATGATCAGCCATAACATGTTTCTTGCCAGGTCTCACAACAACCGTGAAATCAAATTCAAGAAGAATCAATAGCCATCGTGTGATTCTTCCTGTGGAGCATGGTTTATTTACCAGATACAACAATGCTTGATGATCCACATAGAAAACAAACTTGGTGGCAAGGAGGTAATAACGAAATTTCCTTACTGCATATATCATTGCCAACCCTTCTCGCTCCGTAGTGGTGTAGTTCATCTCAGCATCGTTCAACTGGCAACTGGCAAAGCTAATGGGGTAGTCTAGCTTATGTTCTCCAGGTTGAGTTAACACACACCCAATAGCAAAGTTTGATGCATCAATATGCACATGGAAGAGTAAATCCCAGTTAGGCATTCTCAAGATTGGAGCACTCGCCAAGGCCTTCTTTAATAGCTCATAGGCACGGTCACATTCTTCGGTCCAAATAAACTCGATGAGAAGCTTATACAATGGTCGAGCTATCTCGGCGAAGAAGAGAATAAACCTTCGATAATAACCAACATGGCCCATAAAGCGTTGGACTCCCTTGTAGTTGGTGGGTGGGGGTAATTCCAGAATGACCTTGATTTTACTCTCGTCAGTGGAAATCCCATTTTTGGACACTATATGCCCTAAGATAACTCCGTGTTTAACCCAGAATTGGCATTTGAAAGGATTCAAGGAGATGCGATATAATCTACACCTTTCAAATATTTTTCGTAAACACATCAAGTGCTCGTCCCAAGAGGAATGAACACAAAGATCATCTAAGAAAGCTTCACAGAAGTCCCTTAGATATTCCTTAAAGGCCGTATTTATCAATCGTTGGAATGTTGCAGGTGCATTGGTCAAGCCAAAAGCCATGACGCGAAAGGCAAACACTCCAAACTCCGTGATAAATGCTGTTTTAGCTTGGTCCTCGACTGCAATTGTGATCTGATTGTAACCCGAGTACCCATCTAAAAAGCTATATGCCTCCTTGCCGGCCACTCTTTCAAGCACATGTTCAGAATACGGCAAGGGGTAATGATCCCTTCTGGTGGCTGCATTAACCTTTTTGAGATCAACGCACACTCTGAGTTTCCCATTCTTCTTTGGTACGATGACTATCGGAGAAACCCATTCTGAGTGCTCAATAGGATATATGAATCCACATTTTACCAGCTTTTCAATTTCCTCTTGTACAATCTTTGCGTACTTAGGATTCATTGGGTAGGGACGTTGCTGGACTGGTTTAGCAGTGCTAATCATTGGAATCGTGTGTTGCACCACCGAGGGTGGAACACCCTTCATATCATGATATGTCCAAGCAAATATGTCCTTGAATTCTTTAAGAAGCTTCGTAAGTGCAGCTTCTTCCGCCTTGGTGAGGTCTTGAGCAATATAAACTGGTTTAGACTCCTCACCCGGATCTGCTAAGTCTATCTCCTTAACTACCGCAGGGCCATCGTAGACACCGCTACTCCCATTGGTAGGCGTTCGTTGGGCTTTTGTGTAGACCACTTTACGTTCCCCTGTGGTGAATGATTTGAAATGCTCGGGTGCGGGGTGTAAGTCTACTGGTTCTTGTTGTGCCAGACTTTTTTCTTTCAATTCCGCTTCCTTTTGTTGTTGAGCCAACTCTTGGTTTTGCCGCCTTCTTGCAGTACGACTTAGTTTCGGCTTCTCTTCGATTTCTAATTGGGCGACGTCATGAGGTTGCGGAATACACCACATGACGCTTTGGAGGTATTGTCCCCAATTATCCGCTATCTTCCGATGAGCATCAATGGCTCCTACATAACTAAGCCATTCTGCAGTGGATCTTTCCTTGTTTATTGCAGTTCGTACATTAGCTCGATAGCGTTGGCGCTTATGTCTCGTTTTCTTCTTACCAAGTTTTTGATTTTTGTTTCTATCCGATTCGGACTCACTTGGTCGATCTTCACTTTCGGATGAACTGCAGGAGGCCACTGTCCTAGGCCTTGAGCACCTTGCTTCCACATTTGGGTGAATATTTGATTCATTTTCCCCATCAGGCTCAGGGTCAGTTTCTTCTTGAGATTCATACTCAGAGTTGCATTGGTCAGAGTCTTCGTTACTTTCAGTGTCGGTGGAGTTTGCCACGTTCTCGCCATCAGGAGTCAAGTGCATAACACCTATCATGTTTATTGGCACTAACGGTGGCATATCTTGCCCCTCAGGTGTTACCCAACTTGTGCCTCTATTTCCCCATGTGTCTATGGTTGCCGCTAGGTGTACCCAATCCACGTTATCCGACTCAGTCATACCCGGTAGGACATCCATATAAGGAGAATCTTTCCCATCATCAGTCTCTTTTTTGCATGTATAGCAATACCTTAATGGGGCGGAGTGAATAGTGGTATCCGATCGATTATCAATGATAACCTTGCTTCCTAAAGGATGTGCACGACCATTCTCAAGATCAACTCGAATGACAGAGTCCTGGAATTGTAGGTAGACATGGTTTTTCGACCAGTCATGCACCATTTGTGCTTCCCTCATGAAAGGACGTCCTAAGATCATTTGATATGACATAGGATGCTTGGAGAAATCCATTACAATGAAGGTATGTTTTACCTTGTATCCCAGGACCTTGATCTTAAGGTCCCTTAACATTCCAATAGGTTTAGCTATGGTTCCGTTTGCCATCTTAACCACTATGTTTGTGACTTCGAGGTGAGGCCTTCCCATAGATTCCCAACAGTTTTTAGTCACAATGCTCACTCCAGCACCACCATCAAGGATTCCCTTTAGAGTTAATCCCTTGGTAGTAATGGGGAGGGTGGCATTAGATTCGTCACCTTCAAAGTACTGTCCCAACTTGTTCACAGGTATTTCCACGACCGAATCTTCATCAAAGTTGGGTTGTAGATCCCAATGTTCTCCTTCATCTTGAACCGTGTCGGGTCTATCCATATTTGCAAATTGTGGTAGTCCCGCCTTTAGTTCTCCATTGAGAAATGCCCGAAGAGCTAAGAATAGCTCAGGATCTCCGTATAATTTGGATATGATCGTGGTTCTGATCTCAGAGGACATGAAATCCATTAGCTTGGACACATTCAACGGTACTTTTCGAGACATCGCCCCTTGACTAGGGACTGGTGAAGATGGAATCACTTCCTCTTCTATGGGGTCAGGCATTCCCTCACTAAACATTCTTTCCAGCAAGAAGGGTGTTTGCCCACTTCCGGATGTCCTATCCTCACTTTCTTCCCGAATGATACTCGGTATAGCTAACGGTTTATGGTTCCGGTGAGGCTGAACTTGCGTAGGAAACACTGTGTCTGAAATTTTGACTTTTCTCGGGTTTGGCTCTAGTTCTCTTTGTGTTTCTTCCACCAAACCCCTTAAGTGTTGTACTTGTTCAATCTCCTCAACTGGGTTTGGGTAAGTTCCAATCTTTTTCTTGAGGGTTTTTGGCCCACGTGGCTTGTCTTGGGGAGTCTCAGTCAGTTTGGGTGGTCGAGAGGGCATTAACTGACTTGGTTGTGGGGCCGAGGAAGTTTCCTTCTGTTTTTCCTTATTTATGTACTCGCTTGATTCCCCTTCATTGAGCTCCCGTGTGGGTTCCTCCCTTAAGGTAGTGGCTTTGGTCCCCATGGTTTCTATTGAATCAGAATCGTCTTCAGGATCATTCATATACACGGGGTCGTCTCCTGTCCCTATGTTAGTCTTTGAACTGGGCTTGGAGCTTGTGGCATTAAGCGATCTCTTTCGCCGTGTTTTCTTTTTCTTTGCCTGAGCGATTGATGCAGTATCCCTCTCTTCAAGAATGTAGTTTTGATTTTGAAGCATTGACCGTGTAACTACATTCGCGGGTACAACGGGTGTGGTTCTTCGTGCTTGGTTGGTGACCTCAACCAAATTCAATGGCGTAATCTTGGGTGCATTAGGATTATGTGGACATTGTGCGATCAAATGATCTATGCCACAACGATTGCATGTAAGTACCGGCATTCCCGATGTGCTCGCTTGATTTGGTTGCATCTGAGTAGAGATCTTCTGTAGCCTATTAGGGCACTCTGCTACACGATGCGGTCCACCACACTCGTAACATTGAAGAGGTGGTCTCCTTGCCAAGGTATTAAGGTTTTGCCCTCTTGTGGCAAGAGCAGCCGCTTGATATACAGGCTTGACTTGCCCGAAATGATCCTCCATGTAGTACTGGGGAATCATTTCAAACGTATCAATCCCATATGGAGCAGTAGGGTCTATCTCTTCTTCATAATCCCCACATGCACTATGTGACTCACAACCCATCTGGTTTACAGGGGTAATCCTTGGATGTGGAGGTTGTGGTCCTAGCACTGGCGGTGGTAACGGCACAGACTGGACTACATTCGGATTCCTTGGAACTATGTGCTGTGACGGTTGCTCGATAGGTTGTGCAGGCATTAGCGCGGGTACTTGAGGTGTGTTTGACCAAGCTAGTGGTGCCTGGTTTGCCAACATTCGCTTAAGTGTTAGGCAATCTTTAGATTGATGGCCATACTTACCACATGCATTGCAATTCCCATTGAATTTGACTCTGAATGTGGGACATTCACTCGTGCTATGTGGTCCTAAGCACACCGAACACCATTGTTGCTCTCTCCTTGGGTACATATGGCTATTCTGAGGAGCTCGATTACCCCTGAAGTATTCTTGGAGAGCCTTAGTAAGGTCGGTCACAGACATTTCAGATATCTTGGGCTCCTTGGCAATTGGTTTTACCGTCATTGGCTCGTGCCCAGATACTTGCGAACTAACGGATTTTGTTTCTGAAGACACCTTTTTACCTGCAATCATCAAGTTGTCTTCTAACTGGATTGCATTGGCAGTGACTGCTTCCCACGTTGTAAGACCTCTAATGACTAGGCCATTGTAAATGTCCTCGTGGCGCAATCCTCGGATGAATCTATCGAGGAGTTGGTTGTTATTGAAGCGTTCATCGGGAGTGCAGCGAGAATTTAGATGCTTCAATCGACTTATAAAGTCTCTCACTGACTCCCCTTCCTCGCGTTCAGCTTTTTGGAGTTGAGATGCTACCCCCCAAAGCACACCCTCACGTATGTATTCTTTCAAGAACAATCTCTTGAGAGTGGGGTAGTGAGTGCGCTCTTCAACCCTTAAGGTTCGATACCAATCTCCGGCCTTCCCACTCAAGGTTAAGCCTAAGGCTTTACACTTATGCAGCTCATTGTGTTCTTCCAAGGAATCACACACGTGCTCAAAGACTTCAATGTGCTTCCTAACATCCTCGTTACCACTGAAGTTTTGAGTGAGCTTAGCCACTTGTACTGCCTTGCTTCTAGGTTCTCTCTCAGGCATACCCCGCATGTTTTCCGCAATAGATCGTCCGATCGTCTGAGCAAACGCTGCGAGATCACCTAGGTGAGCAGGCATAGTTGGTGGAGGCACTTCTGGGATAGCCTGGCTGATAGGAGTTGGCGTTGGTCTGAGTAGGTTGGCAAATGACGTAGGATATGATATGTGACTAGGCCTAGCTCCCCTTGGATAATGGTTATGATAAGGCGGTCTTGGAGCATACGCCATTGGCATACTAGGAGGCGTAGGAGCTACATGAGCATGAGTAACAATAGGTACATAAGGCCGATAGGCACTGGCACGCACTGTTGTAGGTACTGTTCCACTAGGTAGCGGTGTCGTACTAACTACATCGGCAACAGGTGCACTTTCAGCTATGCTCATCATTGGGGTAGGCATTGCAGATTCCCTAATGGAAAGTTGAGCCAAGGTTGGAAAGCTAAAGTTACTGCTGCTGGGCTCAACCTGCATTGAGACTCCAGGCGAAACAACATATGAAGGGTCTATGGGACTCACCGAGGGAGTCTCCAATTGTGATAGGGTTGGTTGTTTTGCCTTGCCCGTATCCAAAAATCTCATAGGGCCAGTGGAAACTAAGTTCACTCCCCTATTTTGCCTCTCAATTTGGATAATTCTATGAATCACCTCACATATCATGTGTTGTTGCTCCTCTAGATTAGTGGCGCTAGATGTAGATCGTAGGACTTCTAACCAACCTACATGATATGTGTAACCCGTGTATAGGTCCGTTAGAGTCTCTGTGTGTAGATCATATTCCCAATTTTCATTGAGAAATATCCCATCCAGACTTGGTGTGCCAAACGGTTCTCTTGAAGTGGACGCAATGTCACTTCTTATGGATTGGCTCCTAGGGACCTCTACTTTAGGAGGAGCATCGGAATGTGGTAGCTCAGTAGGGCCCTCATTGAACGAAGTGGGTAGAATATCCACATGGACACTCTTTGGGAGGGTAGGGTCTACATAAGATGTGAATGGCGAATCTACTACCCCTCCTTCCTCATTTACTTCGCTTGTCGCATGTTCAGAGCGTGTAGCTCTACTAAAGGTCTCTATTAGACGACTAAACATGCTAGATCCGGGTTGTGGGGCCCACACTGGCATGTTTTGGCTTGTCTCCTCAGGGTTCTTGGTAGGGTGTCCTTCCATGGCTTCTGAGTCAGAAGACGAGTCACTATCCACTATTCGTGGATCTTGGGTTGCACTCCCTTGGGTTCCAGCCGAAGGCCAAGATGCCAACGTGGAGGGATGGTGTGAGCCTGCGTAGACTGAAATGCTTTCTAGTGGCTCAGACTCCAGCACCCGACCAGAGCGTAGATGCATGTGACGTGGGTACCCTACGTGCGTTGGTAACTACCCTTGAAACTCACACAAGTGGTTTCTTAGGTGTTTCGCACCCCGTTTTTACTTGTTTTTGTGTTGTTTTTAACCCGTTTTTGACCCCCTTACTTACGGTCGAACTTGGACTAGGGCGTGTGATAGCTCGAAACGAGCGTATCGTTTAAAGGGTCCTAGTGTGCTTTACAGCACCGTGTTTGCCTATCCAGAGCTCTTGTAGTCCTCAAAACAGTCCGTTTCCTTTGGGGGAAAGGGGCAAAAGCCTATTTGCTTGTGGAGGAAAGGGTGAGGGCTTTATCCCACATGCTCACTTTACTCCTTGGGGAGTGGGCTACATATAGGGCACGACTTCCCATAAGCTCTCACTTGAGAGAAAGCTATGGAGGCTCACTCTCCTATATATATATATCAAAAGACCGAGACCGAGACCGAGACCGAGGCCGGGGTCGTGGGTCGTGGGTCAATTGGGGTTCTTTCTTTTCAAAAATTTTTTCTCCAATTAGAAAAGCTTTCCTCTCCACACGTTTGGTTCTTTCTTTGAAAATAAAATTTAATTTTTTCTTTTTTCTTTTTTATAATTTTCTTATTTTTTATTTTCTGTTTTTTTTGTGGGATAAGTTTTCTAGGGTTTCCTTACGGTTCAACCTTGGCCGCGGCGCAGTTCGCACACACAGCACAGATCTGGGGATTCAGAAATCCCTCTCACACGCAGAAACCAGATAACAGAACGTACGCCCACACGCGGAGCGAAAATATAACAAAAGAAACAGGAATACAGAAGACAAATTGCAGAAACAGAGATTGAAAACCACAGAAACACCTCAACAGCAACACAGATGCCTTTCCTATAGTGTAGATTAAACTTCACGCAGCAGCCGAGCTGCAAACTGGAGCTTGGTGCAGGGCAACTCCCCGGCAGCGGCGCCAAAAATGTGCGCTTTTGCCGCACAGGTCGTAGCTGGGGACTTGCCAGACACCGTATGCGAGCCACGAATGGCTACAAGCATACAACCAGGGAAGGAAGCTCAAACAGAATGCCAAAGGGTGTGTCACTCACTGCTTAACTGCTGCCTTGAAGGATTCCCGCGTCGCAGCCGTGAAGGAGGAGCCGCCGTCGCCGCTCTACCGCCTCTCCGCCGTCTCGCCGTGCCGCTACACAGTGCGCTCGATCGCTCTCTCACTCTCTCTCTCTCTCTCTCTCACACACGCAGGAGAAGGAAAACAAGGAGATAAGGCAAGAGCACTCTTCTATTCACAACACATGAGAATGAGGATTTTAGGGTTACATTTGACTCATATAGGTGACTTGGCCGTTCACACTTGGGCGCCCATACATGGCCGGCCGACCCTAACCCTTATCCTACTGATATCCAAGGTGCGCCTCTCATCGGCGATCACCCAATCCCTTCATCCTTAACATATGGTGCCGACAAGCCCGGCCCATGACTCAGAATATTTAAATTAATGACGTAAAATATAGTACGTCGCCATGTCCGCCATGGGTTAACAGTGTAACTGGTAGCTTGTCGCACACAAATCTGAACGGTCACTAGGAGGCATTGTGGCAGACAAAGCTTGAGAAGCTTAGCTAGAGCTTAGCAAGAAAGCGCTGGTAGTAAATTCAATGAGCAACGAAGAGAAAAAGAGTAGTAAGGTAGTAAGAAAGTTGGGAGCTGTAGAGAAACCGGATAGCAAAGCAGCATCACAACATCTGGATCTGCAGCAAGAGAAGCAACCCACTTAGGCAACAGGTGGCCGCCATCGCCATTTCCAAAAGAAGAAAAGCCAGCTATGGTGTGTGAAGAAAAGCCAGCTATGGTGGCCATTAATGTAAGAAGACAAGCAGCTCACAACAGTGGTGCAGAGAGTAGCGGCGTTGGACTTTGCAGATTCGCCAGCAGTATAGCAGCAGAGATTCGCCAACAATGCAAAACAAAGATTTTTTTTAAAAGAGAAGTTGATTCACACACACCAATTTTCAAAGCTTTTAAGAAAATGTTCACACACACATTGAGGGTCCCCTGCCCGGTTGCGACCAAAATGGATTGTATAATTTTTATTTTTTTCACCCAGATGATGGACAAATCGTCCACGAGCATGCGTGCTCAAAATGGAAAAAATTTTGTAATCATCCATGGTATGAGGGTCGCCCTGCCCGAGCTCACCTAGAAGCTCGAAACGGTAGTTGTTGTGATGTGTGCAAAAGCGATGCACGTGTGAGGTGCATGCGCATGGGTTGGATCCCACCCGAACTTCCATGTTCAAATCGGACTCAGTGGTTCCGCTGTGAGCGACGAGTCGACTCAAAATGGACTAGGTGTCTAAGATGGTAGACACGGGCACACATGTTTGGTTGTTGGACACTCCAATGTATCATTGAGGGGGAGTGTTGAGAGGTAGCGATTGCGGTTGTGCAATGCTACATTGATATGGGTGATGAATGATGGGTGAGTTGTGGAACACCTCGATTAAGAGGGGGTGTTGAGAGATGTAATCGTGGTGTTGTGTATGTGGGAAAGCACCCTAGAGGTGCAAGATATTGTGGTGAGATATGAATACCACATGTAATATTGCATGGTGTGTGAGAGTTGACCAAAAGAAGTGGAAAAGGAGTTGCCACATGGATGATGATGTGTAAAGTGGGATAAGGCTTGAGAGCCTATATCATTGTATGGTTCATTGTGATATGCAATACAAGGGAATAGTGTTGAGTGTGCAATCTCCCTCTCTCTCTAGTCATGGAGTTTTTGGTGTGGTTTAATCCACCTTAATCTTATGCTTAATCTATGTCCTTCACCATGATCAATCCCATTTCTAGAATCTTAACAATTATGTATTATAATTGCAGTCTACGCATTCCCAATGATGAGGGAACTAAGGGTCAAATTCTGAATGAAGCCCATGATAGCCTTATTGTAGGACATCCAGGTTTCATCAAAACCTACATGTCTGTGAAGAAAAGCTTCTTTTGGCCTGGTCTAAAAAAGGATGTGCTTAATCATGTATGTCAATGTCTGACCTGTCAGAAAGTCAAGGCCGAGAGAGTAAAAATGCCTCGGAAATTACATCCATTAGACATCCCCCAGACAAAGTGGGAATGTATCAGTATGGATTTTATTACTGGATTACCTTCAGTGCAATCAGGTTACAACTCCATCTTTGTGGTAGTTGATAGACTAACCAAAGTTGCCCATCTGGTTCCAGTAAAAGAAACCTACACTACAGTGGATGTGGCCAGAGTGTTCCTCAAAGAAGTCTTGAGATTGCATGGCCTACCCAGAAGAATAGTAAGTGATCGAGATCCCAAATTCACGTCAAGATTCTGGACTGCATTTTTTGAAGCAGTAGGAACTTTCTTGGATCTCAGCACAGCTTACCACCCTGAGACCGATGGTCAAACTGAAAGGGTGAACCAAGTAATCAAAGATATACTTCAATCATGCTGTGGTGTATTAGAAATCAAGTATAATCTGTTCAAAACGATTTTCAAAAGGTGTATTAGAAATCAAGTATAATCTGTTCAAGAGGCCTTATCCTAGGGGTCTAAAAATTTTAAATTAAGGTTTTGAGGGGCCAATCAGATTCATCCAAATGTGTGGAGAAGATAAATAGAAGAAATAAAGAAAATCCCCCCCAAAAATGAGTAAATACTCACATAAGATGAAGAGTGGACAAAGGACCAAAGGAATTACTAAAAAAATAGATTTTTGACACCTCACAATGGGAATTCCCCCCTCATGAAGGAGGCACCTACTTCACATGTGTGGTGGAGTTTAAAATTATCAAAATTGAGATATTTCATCTCTTCTCTCTCCTAATTCAAGTCTAGTTCCAAAAAGCAAAGCTGACCTAAAAATGGTCAAAAATTGACCAAACTGATCTGGAAATTTCTAGAATCAGTTTGCTCGGTTAGAAGCTCACTTTTTCCTATAAATAGAAGCCTCCCCCTTTGTTGAAGCTTAATAGTGTTTTATGCACTGTTACTCTACTCCTCCCAAGAGCCAAGAACTGTGAATTTCTTAATAATTCACTAGTTTTTGACCACTCCCTCTTCTAAAGAATTGGTGGCCACTCTTGATGCAAACAAGAGTAGATCCCTCAAACCATCAAGCCAAAGGAAAGCTCCCAAAATTTCAAGTAAGTAAGAAATCTTACTTTTTCTTATTCTTTTAATTGTTTGTTATCTTAAAATGATAAAAAGATGCTATGCCTTCTTGGAAAGGCTTTCCCCCTCTCTCATTCTTAAAATCAGCCCTTCTTTATCCTAGTTAAGTGATTTAATTGTTGGAATTAAACTTTTCATATTGTTTCTCTCTTAAAAGCAAAAATTGATTAGTTTGGAATGCTTTAAACCAATTGGGGATAATTCCTAAGTAGATTAAGGTTAGAAAAGTTGAAAAATGGTCAGCCATACAAAGGAGGTTATGGTGAAATTTTCTAAAAATTTGTGAAATAAAATTCATCTAAATTATTAGTCAAAAAGAGTAATCTCCATCTTTTGTGTATTCTAAAAGTGTCATTTTCATTCATGCATAGAAAGATGCATATTGATTATTTTTTTATTATAAAAGAGTGATTTTTAATAGAATTAAATTCCATGCATAGAAAGATGCATATTGATTATTATTTTTAATTATAAAAGAATGATTTTCAATAGAATTAAATTCTATGCATAGAAAGATGCATATTGATTATTTTTTTAATTATAAAAGAGTGATTTTCAATAGAATTAAGTTCTATGCATAGAAAGATGCATATTGATTATTTTTTTATTATAAAAGAGTGATTTTCAATAGAATTAAATTCTATGCATAGAATATTGATTTTTTTTTATAAAAGTGTTAATTTCATCAATATTGATTTTTATGCATAAATAGATGCATAAAAGAAAATTTTTATTATAAAAGTGTTACTTTCATCATTATTGATTTTTATGCATAAATAGATGCATAAAAGAATATTTTTTATTATAAAAGTGTTACTTTCATCATTATTGATTTTTATGCATAAGATGATGCATAAATAATTTTTTTTATTATAAAAGTGTTACTTTCATCAAAGTAGATTTTTATGCATAAAATGATGCATAAAAGAAAATTTTTATTATAAAAGTGTTACTTTCATCAAAATGGATTTTTATGCATAAATAGATGTATACAGAAATTTTTATATCAAAATAAGAGTTCTCTTTAATCCTTGTTTAAATCCCATGAATATGGGTAAATGAATTAAGTAAATACTCTGTGAAAGAAAATTTTACCGTTTCATATTCTCTAGAATGATAATGAGAAAATTTAGAAAAACTATCGAAGTCAAAATTTTAGATAAATGACTAAGCCATTCATCTCCAGCACCAAGGTTATTGATCAAACAAAGGCTGAAGATATTGAAGATGATGAGAGAGCACAAGCCATCATCATGCTTCATCTTGATGAGGCACTCATTCACCATGTGGACCAGCTTTCGACTGCAAAGGAGTAATGGGATGAGCTTGATAAGCTCTATGGAGTTCGTGGTGGTAAGAACTCCAAGACTTCACTCAAAATTGAATTTTTCAGCTCTTGGAACTCAAAGAGGGAGATGGCATTGGAGCCTTCATCTCTCACTTGAAGGGCCTTATGGCTCAACTTGCATCAGTGAATGCGAGAATGGATGAAGATGATGCAGTGGCTGTTTTGCTCAATGCAATCAAGAAAGTGTATCCCACCTTGGTCACCACCGTGAAGAACATACCTAATCCCACCCTCGAAGGAGTCATTCAATCATGTCTTGATGAAGAAAAGAGGCCAAAGGGAGCAGCTGAATCTTCAAATGCAACCACTTCATCGACTATCAAACAAGCTTTGTCACATCAAGTGGTCAAAGTAAGATGTGCCCATTGTAAAAAGGTGGGTCATTTGGTAAATAATTGTTGGATCAAATATCCCAACAAAATGAAATGTAATAAATGTAAACAAACGGGGCATATCACTTCTAAATGTCTTAACAAAGAGTCAGAGGCAAACTTTGTATCAACCTCTACCTCTGCTGAGAAATTTTTTTAATTCTCAATATTCCAAACCTTGTATGCCTAATGTTATAAAGGCATCCTATATCCAATACCACCTATTCCATCCTTTCATAGTTGGTATTGAGGGGGGGTATTAAGGCTATGGATCAGTGGCCTGCATGGGTCTAGGGGAAAGGTACGGTGTCGGTTATCATCACGGAAAGGAGTGGTACGCATGTACCTTATCTAGTCTGGGACAGCATGGTACGTGTGGACCATACAATGGGCAGCCGTCCTTTGGTTCTTGTGCAGCCATCGTACGGGCACCATGGTAAGTGTGTACGATCCAAATTTTGGGGAGGGGTCCCCGAATTTGGGACGCTCGCCTCGATTTATGTGCCAAACCGCCCCATGGGGCGATTTTTTTTTTGTCCGAGAGGTTCTCGTGGTCGTTGGGGTTCAGACCGTCAATCGGACGCCTGGTCGTGCATTTATTAAGATTTAAAGGTCATCGCTTTTTAACTAAAATGACTAAAATTTACGTATAAGCTTGATCTGGTATCCGTTTGTAAAATTTACGTATAAGCTTGATCTGGTGTCCGTTTGTAAAATCCTATATTAGGGTAAAATCCCATGCAGATTCCAAATTTGGGCTCAGAATTTAAAGATTCTAAGTAGAAACGACTCAAATAATAAAATCATTGATTTTTATACCATAAAAACTCATAAATTTATCTATTACATGGACATTTCTTTATTAATGAAGATGGGTATGTTACATCCTTCCCCCCTTAAAGAAATCGAGATGTCCTCATCTCGTCATGAATTGGGGATAATCCCTTAAGAGTGTAGCTTCATCTTCCCAAGTTGCATCCTCTTCAGGGTAATCTTTCCACTCTACTAGATGTTCTACAAGAGTTTCATTTCAGAGTTGCCTTTCCCTAGAATCTATGATGCTACTGGGCTATAATTCAAGAACTCCTTGAGTAGGGATTACAACTTGTTCATCATCAAGAATATGATCGAGACTGGGTACATATGGTTTTAACAAACTCACATGAAATACATTGTGGACTTTGATATGGGCTGGGAGTTGGAGTTTATAGGCACTTTTACCTAGACACTTGATAACTGTATAGGGACCACAATACCTAGGGCTGAGCTTCTTATATTTCCCAACAAGTGATAGAGAACTTCGTTTGGGTCGCACTTGTAGAAGAACTCTGGCTCCTTCCTTGAAGATCCTTTCAAACCTTTTGGTGTCAGCATAATGATTTTGTCGATCTTGGGTAGCTTTAGTATCCTTTTGGATTGCCTTGGTTTGTTCCTCCATCTCTTCGAGCATTTTCCTGGATGCCTCTACTCTTATGGTCATATTAGAGAAATTTAGAGGAGACAAGCATTCTTGCCTATAGAGTGCTTTGAATGGTGACATTCCTATGCTCTCATGATAAGATGCATTGTAGGCAAATTCTAACAGAGGAAGGTATTGAATCCACCTTCTTGGTTCCCGTCTACAATATGCTATGAGAATGTCTTCAATTACTTGATTGACTCTCTTAGCCTGGCCATCGGTCTCTGGATGATAAGCTGTGCTAAAGCAAAGTTGAGTTCCCAGGGCTTGAAATAAGGACTGCCAAAACTTTGAAGTGAAGTCAGAATCCCGATCACTTACTATCCTTTTTGGGAGACCATGAAGTTTGAGGACTTCCTTGATGAATATATGAGCAACATCAGAAGCTTTGAAGGTCTTCTTCGCTGGTATAAGGTGAGCTACTTTGGTAAGTAAGTCCACTACTACCAAAATCGAGTCATATCCTCCTTGAATAGTGGGGAGACTTGTGACAAAATCCATACTAATGCACTCCCACTTCATTTGGGGAATATCAAAGGGTTGAAGCTTTCCAGGCATCTTGACCCTTTTGATCCTTTGGCATGAGAGACATTGCTTCAAGTACCAAAGGACATCATTTTTCAAGCCTGTCCAATGAAAGCTCCTTCTTACGGCATTTAATGTTTTTGTATAGCCTGGGTGTCCTGCAGAGCAGGACTATCATGAGCTTCATGTAGGATTAGTTTCTTTACAGCAGGATCCTTAGGGATACATAGCCTGTGATTGAAGTAGAGGCTTCCTTCATGAGTGGAGTATCCCTTGATTAGATTCTTCTCTTTCTCTGAATTTTTTCCTTCTTCTACTAGCTTCATCATCCTCTGATAATCTGGATCATGAGATGAGACTTCTTCCACCTTGACCAGTATGGGATTATTTGGCATTGAAATTGCACTCAAGAAAGATTTGCGGCTAAGTGCATCTGCTACCACATTATCTTTCCCAGGGCGGAATTTGATGTCGAAGTCATATTCTTGTAGAATTTCAATCCATCTCCTTTGCTGCATGTTGAGGTTAGGCTGGGTGAAGATCCACTTTAGACTTTTGTGGTCAAGTACAAGTTGGAATTTTCCCCCCAAGAGATAATGTCTCCATAATTTGAGGTAATGAACAACTGCTAAGAGCTCCAAATCATGGGTGGCATAATTTGCTTCATATTGCTTTAGCTTGCAGGAAGTATAAGCAATTGGTCTTTCTTCTTGGCCTAAGACACCACCAAGTGCTAGACTACTAGCATCACCACTTCAAATTCCTTGGTGAAATCAGGAAGTTTCAGGATTGGGGCAAAAGTAATAATGACCTTGAGTTGATCAAAACTGTTTTGGTGGATTGGCAGCCACACTATTTTACAATCCTTCTTAAGAAGATCCGTCAAAGGTGCAGCTACCAAGGCATAATCTTTGATAAAAATCCTATACCATCCCGTGATTCCCAAAAACCCACAAACTTCATGAATTGATTCAGGGGGTGGCCACTCCAGAATATCCTTGACCTTGGCGGGGTCTACTGAAATACCATCTTTGGAGACGATGAATCATTTGATGAGTAAAGAAGGTACATTTGCTCTTCTTGGCATAGAGTTGTGTCTGCGCAACAATTGCAGAACTCTACGCACATTCTCCTCATGCTCTTCCATTGATTTGGAGTAGATTAAGATGTCATCAAAGAAAACAAGCACAAATTCATCCAAGTAAGGACGGAATATATCTTGCATTAGGCGGTTGAAGGTTGCAGGAGCATTGGTTAACCCGAATGACATTACAGTAAACTCATAGTGGCCATAACGGGTATTGAAGGCTGTCGGGTATATCTGCTTCCTTGACTTTGATCTGATAGAGTAACCAGACCTCAAATCTATTTTTGAGAAGACTTTGGCCCCATGAAGCTTGTCAAGAAGTTCGTCGATGCGAGGGATAGGATACTTATTCTTGACAATGACTTGATTTAGCCCTCGATAATCTATGCAGAGGCGGAGAGTTCCGTCCTTCTTTTTTTGGAAAAGAACAGGTGCCTCCCAAGGAGATCTACTGGGGCATACGAATCCTTGCTCAATGAGTTGGGAAAGTTGCTCTTTAAGTTCAATGGCTACAGGAAGGGACATTTTATAGGGCGTTTTTGAGACGGGTTGAGCTCCAGGGATCACCTCGATTTCATGATCGACTTCTCGAGGAGGCGGTAGCCCTGTAAGCTCGTCAGGGAAGATGTCAGAGAATTCTTGGAGCCAAGAGGGTTCTGTCTCCATACTAGGTTCAATGGCTTTGTTGAGCTTAGAGCCAAGAGGGTTCTGTCTCCATGCTAGGTTCAATGGCTTTGTTGAGCTTGACTAAGAAAACTTGCTGACCCTTACGTGTTCCCTTGAGAAGATGTTTTGCCTTAACTACCCTAGATTTAGGTTTTCCTGTTATCCCTGAACAGATATTACTTGGCCATGCTCATTTTCAAAAGTGATACTCCCCTGGTTACAGTGAATGCTAGCTTTGTTTGCAATTAACCAATCCAAATCAAGGTTTCCTATAGAGTGGCGAGATACTACTTCTTTCCCACCCACTGGCTAACTCTACAATCATTCTTCTAGCTATTTTTTGACCCAAGTTTAATTTTTGCAAACACCTAGGAGAAAGAAATGAATGGGTACTACCACAATCAATCAAAAGCTGAAATGGCTTACCGTGATGAGGGCTAGGGTTTGGATTACACCAAATTGTTTATTCAGACCTTGGTGTTCTACTGTCGCATGGACGGTGGCGCACTCTTCTTCAGCCATTTCCAAGTCGGTTCTTCACTTATAATACAGGCGGTCCTAGCAACTGCTCCTCCGCGGTCTCTGCCATGCCCCCACGGCCTCTTGCACCTTGGTGGATAGGGGTTCCACGGCCTTGACTCCCTCTGCTACCTTGGGGAAATGATGTTGCCATCTTGGGATAGTTGGCTCTAAAGTGTCCCAGCTCATTGCACTCAAAACATAGAGGGCCTTCTCTGGAAGACTTCTCTGGAAGAAGCAGCATACGAGCGGGGGACAAAAGAGTTGCCTTGTCGCCCTTTGTTGTAGTAGGGGAAATTCTGTTGGGGTTTCTTTTAGGGTTGATCTTTAGGTTTGCCTCAGGGTAAGATCTCTTTTGATGCTTAGGTTTGTCAGTCCTCATTTCTTTCACAAGGGGCTTTGCTCGTATGAGAGCATCCTGTAATGTGTTTGGCATCATTGCTTCAAGGCAGGAATCTAAGGGCTCATTTAACCCTTGTGGCAGAAACGAGCCACTTGCTGGGAAGTAGTCATAGCTGGGGCATACTTCCGAAGAGTGATAAATTTGGAATAGTAGTCCTCAAGAGTTAAGCTGCATTGCCTAAGACTAAAAAACTCATTCATCTTTATGGATTCATGAGATGGGGGAAGATATCTTTCCTTCACTACTTGCTTGATGTCTTCCCACGTTTGAGAATGCTCGGTGACTTCCTTGTCACGGCACCACTGCTTCCACCAGAGTTTAGCATCTCCGATGAGGCAAAACCGTGCACGCATAGACTGATTTGCTACTCCAGTACCGGCGGGCAGAGAAATAATCGTCCATCGCTTCAATCCAGACTTCATCATCCTTCTCAACCTTTGAACCTTCTCCTTTGAAGGAGGGAGGTTGCATTTGCTTGATGGGTGAGCAGGAGCTTCTTCTCCTGGGTATCAGTGTAAAGCGCATTGGGAAGTGGAGGGTGATCGTCCTGGCCATCATTGTAAAAACAATTTTAAGATTACAAGATCCATATTTGCACAACGCTTATTTTTGGAGAGTAAAACATTGAAATCATTTTATTTCCAAATATTTACAAGGACGAGTTTTATTACAAAGATCTAAGACTAATATAATTAGTCTTATTTGCCATCAAGGGAAATTCCTAAGCTTGACTATAACATAAGGGTAGAGTGGTCCACATAGGTGAAATATGGGGGTTCCGCTGTACTTGGATGATTTTGTTCTTGTCTTCTTTGACGATATCTTAGTATACTCAAAGAATGCTGCAAACCATGAAGATCATGTGCGCAAGGTCCTGGAAATCATAAGGAAACACCAACTCTTTGCAAAGAAGAGCAAGCGTTCTTTCTTTGTTGACCAGGTGGAATACTTGGGATTCACAGTTTCAAAGGATGGGATTTCTCCTAACCTCGCAAAGATCCAAGCAATAGTTGAATGGCCAAAACCCAAGTCAGTAAAGGAAGTCAGAGGACTCCTAGGGTTAACCGGATGGTATAGGATCTTTATACCTAGGTATGCTTAGATAGCATCCCCTTTAACTAACCTTCTCAAGAAAAGTACACTTTTTTAGTGGACTGCAATGTGTCAGAGTGCCTTTGGGTGACAAGCTGAAGACAGCCTTAGTAACCAACCCTGTCCTTAAATTGCCAGATTTTACCAAACCCTTTGAGGTAGTTACTGATGCCAGTGGATTTGCCTTAGGCGATGCATAATGCAAGAAGGTCATGTAGTGGCCTATGAATCCAGAAAACTCAGAACACATGAGAGGAATTATGCCATCCATGACTTGGAGGTACTCTCAATAGTGTATGCTCTCAAGTTGTGCAAGCATTATCTCTTGGGACAAAGGTTCACCTTGATGACAGATCATCAAAGTCTAAAGTGGATCTTCACCCAAAGGGATCTCAACATGCGTCAAAGGAGATGGATGCAAACCCTGCAGGAATTTGATTTTGAAATAAAGTATCGACTGGGGAAAGAAAATGTGGTTTCATATGCGCTCAGCAGAAAAGCCTCCTTGCTTGCAATTACAGTGGTGTCAAATCCATTGATCAGTGAAGCAAAGGAGAAAATCATGCAGGACAAATTCTTTGAAGGATGCATGTATTATAATAATCGTCTATAAATCCCCAATGTGAGAAGAATTTTGAGAGAAGCCCATGATAGCCTGATAGCTGGACATCTAGGGTTTATAAAAACCTATATGTCTGTGAAGAAAAGCTTCTTCTAGCCAGGACTCAAAAAGGATGTACTTGATCATGTGCAGAAATGCTTGATGTGCCAAAGAGTCAAGGCAGAAAGAGTCAAGATGCCAGGGAAAGCCTCTAGACATTCCATAGATGAAGTGGGAATGCATCAGTATGGACTTTGTCACACTGGATTACCTTCAGTGCAATCAGGTTACAACTCCATTTTTGTGGTAGTGGACAGGCTAACCAAAGTTGCCCATCTGATTCCAGTGAAAGAAACATACTCTGCAGTGGATGTTGCCAGAGTTTTCGTTAAGGAGATCTTCAGATTGCATGGTTTACCTAGGAGGATAGTAAGTGACAGAGATCCCAAATTCACATCGAAATTCTGGACTGCATTCTTTGAAGCAGTAGGAACTTTCTTGGATCTCAGCACAGCCTATCACCCCAAAACGGATGGCCAGACGGAAAGGGTAAATCAGGTAATAGAAGATATCCTTCAATCAAATGCTTCTTATCATCGGAGCATTGGGACGAGTCCTTTCAAAGCTTTGTATGGACAAGATTGCCTTACACCGTTGACTTGGTCTGATCCATTGATCAGAGTCAAAATGTCCAGACAAATGCTTGATGACATGGATGAGCAGAGGAAATCAATCCATAAAGATATAAAGGCAACCCAAGATAGGCACAAGCAGTATGCAGATAAAAAGAGATCAGAGAGAGAGTTTAAAGAATCAGATATGGTCTTCATTCGAGTACGACCAAAAAGAAGTTTCTTATCCTTAGGGAAGTACAAGAAGCTCTCTCCCAGATACTGTGGGCCGTATGTTGTCATAAAGAAAGTGGTCGATCTAGCCTACAAACTTCTTTTACCTCCCCATCTCAAGGTACATGAGATGTATTCCATGTCAGTTTGCTTAAGAAGTATGTACCTAGCCCGAATCACGTGTTTGATGATGATGAGCAATCGATCTCTCCAACTCAAGGCCAGATGGTACTCCAACCTAAGGAAATCCTTGACGTTCGGGACAAGATTCTCAGGAGCAGGGTCCTCAGAGAATTCTTAGTAAAGTGGAAGTTCTTCCCTCTAGAAGACGCCACCTGGGAGAAAGAAGAAGAGTTGGCGAAGGATTACCCCCACTTTGCGTGATGAGGACATCTCGCATTTTTCAAGTGGGAGAGGATGTAAGATTCCTCCTCAGGAGGCTGAATATTGAATAAGCCTCTACTTCAATCCCTTGTAATCATTCTATGTTTCTGAATGCAAGAAAATATCATTTTTCCTTGTTTTGACTAATGAGATAAAAATTTCTAGAGAGTGGTAAATCAAAATTGGGATATTTTTGGATAAATAAATTCTACAAATATCAAAAAAATGTTTCCCTAAAACAGAAAATCAAAATAGATTTTCCAAGGTGCAATTGGAATTAATTAAAATTGATTCAGAAGACCTTAGCCTAAGGGTCCAGATTTTCAAAAAAAATTGATTATGGTCCAATTAAAGGTTCCTATAGACCAATAAGATTAATCCAAGTATTGGGACAAGATAAATCCAAAGAATAAAAGAAAATACCCAAAAATGAGTAAATGCCCACATAAGATGAAGAGTTGACCAAGTACTAGGTTTATTAGTTAAAAATTATGAAGTATTGATTTAAAAAATGAGATATTTTGGAGTAATCATTCATTTTTGACACGTGTAAGGAAAAGGGAGACCTTCAAGGAGGCACCTACTTCACATGCTTGGATGAGTTTAAAACTCAAAATAATGGGATATTTAAATTATCTCTCCTCTCTCCTGGATCAAACCAAATCAAAAAGGGAGCCAAACTGGTCCAAATCTTGTCCAAATTCAGCCAAACTGAAGCTGGAAAATTCTAGAACTCAGTTGGACTCAGTTGGACTCAGTTAGTGGCCTCCCTCTCCTATAAATAGACCCTCATTCCTTTTGTATTATTATCTGTGAACTAAACTATACTAGTATTACTCTAAACTAAGCTTAATTTCTATGATCTTCTAAAAACCTCTACAAAATTGAAGAGATTGGAGCTTCTCTCTCTCTTCAATCTTCCTTGGTGACTCCTACAACATACCAAACCAATTGATTGGTTGGGGGCCTCTACTGTGATCAAAGAATCAAGTAAATTAGAAGGTAAAGTGTGGATTATTGTCTTTTTCTTATTAAAACTCCAAATGCTTCTCTTCTCAACCCCTCTCTAGCTTGAGAAGCTATGCTTAATTTTAATGGTTTTTAAGCATTTCTCTCTCTCCCCCCAAAGAAAGGTCATTTCTATGACCTATTCTCAATCCAAATGAAGCTTCTCATGAAGCATTTCTCTAATCCAAAAGTAATTTCTATGCTTGTCTAATTGGAGGCCAAAATAATGGCTTTTTAATACTTTTATGATATTTATTTCATAGAGAAATTATGAATCAATTCATAATTGGATAATGATCCAATTAGTGGTCATTCTAATCATATCAATAATATTAAACTTCATTCTTTCAATTAAATTGAGAATTATCAGTAATAGCAACGGAGCTATGGTAAAATTTCTATAAAATAAACACACAAAACATTTTCATTCATAATATGAAAAGAGGACTTCCTACCATATTCTAGGAATTATCATCCTAGATTAATTGAATGATTCTCATTGTAATCATGGAGAAATTGATTTTTATGTTTATGCATAATTAGTAAATTAGAAAAAAGAGAAATTTCTATTAATTATTGGAATTAGGGTTGCAAGAAAGCACACAAAGCTTGGAGAAGAAGAAGCAAGAATGCACACAACACACAGTGTATTAGATTGTGTCAATGTACAAAAGATAAGTTAGCCCTAGAATGATGGGCATATATACAAGCCGGGGGAAAAAACCTCCTAAAGAGGGAAAAAGTGCCCTGGCGGTAAGTGTGTTCACACACATCACTACCTATATATATGGCAACAAATCTCCCCTGGGAGTGATGGTGTGAAACGAGAGCTGGCACTCATGTATAGGGAAGTGCCATGCCCTAAGTAGATCAGTCCACAAAGGGGAGCAAGCCCAAAGCTTTGCGAAAATCTTCGAACTTCTCACGAGGAAGCGCCTTTGTGAAAAGATCGGCGAGGTTGTCCTGTGTTGGCACATAGGCCAAGCTGATCTCTCCTGCTGAGAGTCTCTCCTTGACATAGTGATAATGCACCTCAATGTGCTTTGTGCGAGCATGAAAAACTGGGTTTCTCGCAACTGCCAATGCGCTTTGACTGTCAGTGTAGATAGAGGTGGCAAACTCGTGTCCAACACCCAAGTCAGCCACCATAAGCCGTCTGAGCCACACACACTCAATTGTAGCTGTGAAAGCTACCCTGTACTTAGCTTCACAACTAGAAGTGGCCACAGTAGGTTGCTTCTTGCTCAACCAAGATATGCATGAGCTACAGAGCATGAAACAAAAACCACTTGTGGACACTCTTGTGTCATAGCAACCAGCCCAATCTGAGTTCGAAAAAGCATGTAAATCTGGTGGCAACGATCCCCCCTTGGGATAAAATAACCCAAGATGTATGGTGCCACACTCAAGTAGCAAAAGATGCGTTTAACTGCCTTCCAATGCTTAGACCCTGGGCTATGCATAAACCTGCTCACCTGTGAGACTGCAAACTGAATGTCCGGCCTCGTAATGCATACATAAATGAGGCAACCAATAGCTGTCTGATAGAGTGTGACATCAAAGTGATCTCCAGTATCATGAAGACTCAACTTCAAGCCATTGGAGTAGCAATAGGCTGCAGTCTTCAAGGCCAAATCTCTGCAACAATGTCTCAATATACTTTGTCTGACACAAAGCAATACCTACATCGCACTGCTTAAATTGTATCCCCAAATAATGATGCAAATGCCCCAAATCTGACATCTCAAAAGAGGCATTCAAATCAGCCTTAAAATCAGCAATATGACTCTCATTTGGTCTTGTGAGCACAGCATGTCATCGACATAGAGAGCAATGATTAGATGTACATCATCCACATGTTTAACATACAAAGTGCTTTCTATTGGACTATTCTAAAAACCATGTGCAGTCAAATATGTATGTATCTTTTCATACCAAGCTCGTGGAGCTTGCTTTAAACCATATAAAGCCTTTTTCAACTTGCACACTTTGTTTTCCTGCCCTCTTTGAACAAAACCACGAGGCTGTGATACATACACCTCCTCATGCAAATATCCATTCAAGAATGCAATCTTTATGTCCAACTGATGTACATTCCAACCATTATAAGCTGCCAATGCACAAATGCTATGAATGGTAGTCATACAACAAGTGGGAGCAAAGGTCTCATCAAAATCAATGCTCTTTTCTTGAGCATAACCCTTTGCAACAAGTCTAGCAGCCATGAAAGCTGGCTTGGCATTCTTCACTAGGACATTCAAAGGTCCGTTCAGTCCTCAAATGAACCTGGCCATCAGCTGTTCTTCATCTAGTGGTGGGGCGAGTACTTGAGGAGGAGAGTGAACACTTGGTGATACATTTCAATAGCTCTGCTCCCCTGGGTTAACTCTAAGAATTCATTCTTCTTGGTTTCCAAAAAGCTAGGAGGGCAGAATCTCTTCCTTACGTAAATCTTGAGATCATTCCATGTCTGGGTGTTCCGATCCAGACGGTTCATATCCCAGTGGTTTCTCCATGCCACTCTAGCTATTTCTATTATCTTCAGACTTACAAGAGCCATTTTACTCTTCTCATTGTACCCGGTGACATCAAAGTATTCTTCCATTGCTTCGATCCACTTCTCCACAGCTTTGCCCAAGTTTTTCCCTTCACCCTTGAAAGGTTCAGGCTGCGATCTATGAAGAGTTTTACGAACATTCGGGTGTCAAGCTCTTTGTCATCGAGTTGGGGATTAAAATTCCTATCACAATGACTTCGATCCATGATCCTATCAATATGAAAATTCTTGTTAAGTCCCTTTTTCCCAAATTAACCAAGACGCTCAGGTGAAAAGATCACTTTATAATTCAATTCCGACTTTAGATCCAACTGAATTCTGGGGTTCCTTATAGCTTGGTCAACCACAAAGAATTTTGGGATAAAGATCCCCTCTACAAAAAGAACACACATAACTCATTATCAGAGAACAATTCATTCAGAACATATCATTCATATCCTTAACACAATAATGGTCCATCATACCAAAAATTTCATCTCAACATTCCTCCATGAGAATTTTAGTTATGCAGGTTCTCAATTTGTCATCCCTTAATTAAATTCACTAGGTCAAAGGTTAACAACAACAATTTGTCAGCACAATCCACTAATCTCATAGTGATTTTTTGAAGTCATAATCGTCATTCTAGTTATTATCATCATCACTGGGATTCGTCCCATTCATCCTCATTGTGGCTTTGTTTAACTTATCTTCCTTCAACCAGGATTCAAGAATCATCATCTTTCAATCAGAATCCAAATCAACTCATCAATTCTCAACCAGAATTCTAAAACCATATCACAACCAGCATTCGAATTCATCATCTAGATAGCATTTTTGCTTATAATTTCAAGGTCTTAGATTTACTCATATATATTGCCAGTAAAAGAGCTGTAGTTATACTCATGGTATATGCGGATAGTCATGGTCCTTGGAATTATAAGGTAAATACCATCATATCTAGGCCTCAAGCAAGTCAAGGATTCCATACAATTGTGGTACTTCATAAATTTTTGACATTTCTTGCTTCTCGGTTGATCCACTTTAGCTAATTTGCTCTGATACCAGCTGAAAGATCCCCGCCCCCTCCGCGCAATAAATTCCGTGGGTGCTAGCAGCGAAAGTAGCACTTCTTGCATAGGGCAGAGCCTCTCACTCGGGGCCTCACCCCACGGATATCCGCACAAGAGAATAATCCCTCAGCTCTTCCAAAATCGAACCCGGAAAAAACTTCCCTCGCCCAGCAGACATAGGCAATTCCTCCAGGATAATTTTATTCTAACTTAGTCAAGGTCATCACCAATCAAACTCATCCAACTGAACCCGTAAGTCTCGTTAGATCAAGGAAAAGACTTGCACTTGGATCATACAGTCCAATGCTTTTTTCCTCATCAAGAGGCATAGCCGTTGATTCTTTTCTATAGAATAAGGGTTATCCGGGATTTACTTCAACTATCATAACTTAACAGAATTGAGTCTCATTTTAGGGATCCATTAATCCAGCCTAACCCCATCCAATCCCATGGGTTAGCCAACCGCACAATCACTGTAGTGATAGGATCCATTTAGAAATTTGGTTACATTTTGTCCCGGGTACCGGGGATAAGAGTTCCTAGGTCCCCTAGCCGATGCTTCAAGCAAACTTTAAGATAGTCACACCACTTACACACCCAATATGAAATTGCCTGTTTTCACAGATTCGGTTGTCTTTAAAACAATCTTTTAATGAAACCATAGTATCACTAATCATAATCCTCCAAAATATCTAGCTTGAATTCTAATTTTCGATCATTCCTTCATCGGTGTACCTATGGCATCATTGGCAACCAGAACGCTCACCACCTGTTCACTTACGGGTCCTTTCAATAGTTCCTAGATCATAGTACCCAGCAATATAATCACATAAGAAAATCCAGATGGACTCTCCATTCAAGATCAGCAAGATCAACCAACAGATCCATATATAAGAGCCATGGACTCATCCGTTGAGGACCAGCAAGGATAATCAACTAGAGCCATGCCCGAGTTCAAAAAATAACTCTAACACCTTGTTCCATTTTCTTCCTCGATGCACATTATTATATCAACTTTAGGGTGTCTTGTATAGTAAATAACATGAATATCATACTATTTTAATATTAGAAGCCGAATAATATGATAAAAAAACAACCATGATGTTACCATAAATAGGGAATGAGGAGCAAAGGCTTGGCTGCATGGCTGGACACTATACCAAATCTCTTAGAGAAGTCCACCCTGGGGAGGCTAGGAGGATATTCCTAGGTTTAGTGAAAGGTGTGAACAAGGTTGCAAAGTGTGGATTCAATGTGAAGGCAAGGGTGAGGGGCAATCTAGAGGAGCTCCACCTGCCGGATCCAAAGGGTAACAACTCAAAGTCTTGGCCATGCACATCCACATGGATGCCCTCCTTTGTTAAGAACCTCTCTGCATGAACTTGTGTGGGTCTTCCTAGGTTTTGAGATCATCCCAATTGCCCATGCATTTACAAACAGCTTGGTTTCTTTGGGTAGGTTGTAGCCACCCACCTTGTAGGCCTCTGTGGACATGTGTGGCAATAGAGGTGGCATGGGCGGATGCATGCGTAGTGTCTCCTTCACCACTACTTTCATGTACACCAACGTTGACATAGCTGCTTCCTCTACCATCCTCTCTCATTGTACCGCCTCATCTAGCTCTTCTTGGAGTCTACACATGGTATGGGAGCTCCCCATCAAATGTGTCGATTGCCAGCGAATAAGAAGCTCCTACACACACACACACACACACACACACCAACTTGTCCATAGCTTTATACCATAAACAACTTTTCACATATTAATAGCCATTTTCTTTATGTTGTTTTTAAAAACAAGGGTGTGTTCGCATGATAATTATTAAATGAGATAATTGTGTTAATATTTCATGAGACCATTATGTGTTGGAGTGATAATATTAAATGAGACAATTATATTAAAAATCAATTTCAAAAAGAAAAGATGGAGATTTGGCATTTGAAAATGTCATTTTAGGGAGGAGAGAGGAAAGGGAAGGGAAAATAAAGGAAAATGCCATTTTAAGGGGGAATGAGTAGAGGGAAGGGAAAATAAAGGAAAATGGAAGGAGGGAAGGACAAGGATTATTTTTATAAACAAGAGAATTTTCTATACAATAAGACATGCCTTTGCATAAACACATGATTAAATGGATGGGATCTTGTGAACTTCGATATATACACATATTACTAAGAAAATAAAACATACAATTCAATCCTCCATTTTGTAAATTGACAGGATAGAAAAGAAGATTTCAATTTCATGTGGCCAACATAACAAATAAAATCTAAAGTTACATTCTATGAAACATTTGGGAATACATACTTTTTTTCCAAATAGAAATTTTCATTCAAGATAAGGAGAAGTGTTTGATTGAGAAAAGGCCACAAAATTGGGAGAATGCCATTTCAATCTAGTTTTATAGAAGCACAATCAGTGCCTCCTTCCAAATTTACACACAAGGTCAATGGACTTATATGTAAACAAAGGTTTTTACCTATTGGTGTCTACACAATATACAATAGATGAGTTCTTCACTTGGTTATATTCAAGAGAAGGCAAGGTACCATAGAAGGAGAGAGAAGGGAATATGAAGGGATGGAGGGGGGATTTCTTCCTACATTTGATGAAAGAGAAAATTAAGTGACCATTGTACCATAGAAGGAGAGAGAAGGGAATACAAAGGGATGGACAGGGGGTTCTTCCTCCATTAAACGATGAAATGGAAAATGCAGTGAACATTAAGGCTACTTTGCAAGAAGTTCCAGATGAACATAGTGTTCTAGAGCCACCTTTACATTTGATGAGACCTTTTTAATTGTGATATATATAAATAGGTTTAGATTGATAGTAGTCAATATGAGATCCCATTTTCACAGAGAAAAATGTGTAAACCTATGAAAATGTTATCATGCACTTAAATATTATAGATATTATGAAATTTAATATTTTTTTAAACTTTCAAAGTGTATGGATTACCACTAAGTCCTTTTTACAAGGGTAGGCGCAACTCAACCACATGTCATATTGTCACGGATTCCCTAACTCACATTATTATGTTAGCAATAATGTGGTATAACAAGTTGCAATAATTATATGTAATACATGATATAATGTATTAAGTAACATCATACACAATGATATATAATAACATATTCTATACACATATGCACATGTGCATGCATACATTTTTCCCATGTGTAAAAGAGCAATATTTTATAGTAACTATTTCATCAATTAAATAAATCTAAATCTTATTCATAAATTCTCACTTAAGATCTGATTAATGTTTTTTAATATGAATATGGTTGATGTCTAAATTCTTGAAGGCAGAGCCAAATATCCTTATTTGATTGATTTAAAAAACATAATTCCTTTTTTCTAGCACTAATTTCAAAGGGTTAGTTGAGGATTATGAAGACTCTACTTAAAGGTGGGGATTTGAAGAGAGAACATGAATGGAAAAGATTGAGGATTATGGGGACTCTAGTTAAAGGTGGGGATTCTAAAGATAGAGAAGAAGCTCTCTATTTTGTAAATGGCAAGCCAAAGATAAGACTCCTAACGTCTCAATTTCATGTGTCTAACACAAAAAATAAGAAGATCTAAAGCTAGATTCTATGTAATTCGAGAATACACAATAGGCCTAGGATATCCTTGGAAATATGAAGGGGGATGCTATAGGAGTCCCACTAGTAGTTGTACTAGCTACAATATCAAGACATCCAGACAAGGTGAAACCAAGATTGCTAATAATATGTCTAGATTTTATGGTACAAGTGATGCAATAGCTCATTTAGAGATGTTTGGCCAAATGTGTGATACATATGGTCGTGCGGAGACGATCAAGTGAAGGTGGGAGCATTTTGCCTCACCATGGAAGGAAAAGCCAAGCAATGGTTTCAATCACTAAAGCTTGTCAATGAGGACAAGGTTGACTTTAACTCATTAAAGACATCCTTCACAATTAGGTATTTTGGACACTCAATTGAAGGGGGTGTTGGAGGTGCAAATCTCGCATCATGGGGAGTAGGGAAGATTTCAAGATGGGAAAATTCTTGTACAACAAGAGGCGTCGTGCTATGCACGATAGGTGTGGTTGGTGGCACGCATTTGTCCTTTCCACCTTACGAATACCTTCTCAAAATGAGACTTCCTATAAGATTTTAGGGCATTTGTGATACCTACTCTAGAGTCCACTGTGGCAAATAACCCCGCATAAAAAATAAAAGGAGGGTATATATAGTACAAAGAGACCCCTCCTATCTCCCCCAAGCTTGTGTTTTGTGGAGGACTAAAGGGTTGGTTAGGTAGAGTGGGAAACTACTCTAGGATATCAAAGCCTCAATATGCCCGTGTGGATGTGTGTGCCTCCACGATGCTAGTAGCTCTATAAAGCATGCTAGGTAAACATATTAATGTGCCTATATTCAAACTTTGTGTGTGAACCATGATGCTCATGGGTGATGTGGTAACTATTCATTTTGCCTTCTAGGGTCCATGTGGATGTGTGTGCCCTCGAGTGAAATGGATCTAGACTAAATGTCAAAGAAATCAAAACATAAAGTCCAAATCTAGCATCCATTTGATGAGCATCAATAACACATATGAGAAATCCATGTGATTATGATGAAAAGAGAAGAAATCCACATGCACATGTAGCAAAGAAGGTATGTGCATAAGACCTAAGTGGTTTAACCTCTCACCACATAAGGATGGCTTGAAAAGATGCAGGAGGGGAGAAGAGAGCTTGAGCTCTTGCAAACACACACACACTCACACAAACCCTAGAAGAAAACACACAAGGTGAGAGAGGCTAAAAATTGTTCTTCTTTTTCATACAACAAAAGAGGTCTACAAAGAAGATAAAGTGACTAACACACATAATAGAGTATATACAAGTGGTCCATAATGTGAACATGCTAAGAGGAGTGGAAAGATGTGGACTAGTTAGTGTAGTTCAGCTGTCGAATCTCTGGCAAAAATATGTCAGTGCCAGCTACCAAACCCGCACCAGTGATATAAATACTGAACAACGATTTAGGTGCCTTGTGATTGTCAACTCATGTTGAGCTTGACATCTCAACACTCCCCCTCAAGCTCAACTCCAGCTCATGAACTCCAAGCATATCTTGAAATCTATGGAGCTTCTCATCTTCCAAGGCCTTCATGAAGATGTCAGTAACTTGATCTTGTGTGCTGACATAGGCCAAGTCAATGTCACATGCTAAGACTCTCTCCCAGAGATGAAGTGGTAATATACCTGTCACAGTATATGGCAACCTTTCTCTCCACATGCAATGCCAAATCAGGTAGCTTGCGTAACCCAGCTACCTCACACACTGCCACTGTAGCTCCTTTGTACTCTGCCTCTATGCTCAACAGGCGACTGTGGGCTGCTTCTTGCTGCTCCATGTGACAACACTCCCCAATGAAAACATAAATCCATTGGTAGATCTCCTTTTTGAGATGCTACCTGCCCAATCTGTATCTGTGTACCCATATAGCTCCAATGGTACACCTACTGCATAAAACAATGCATAATCAAAAGTGGCCCTCAAATACCAAAGTGTGTGCTGCACACTATCAAGATGTGGTTTCCATGGACCTGCATAAACTGGCTCTCTAAGCCAACAGTGTAGCTCAACTCTGGCTTGCTGATCGTGACATAGATCGAACTTCCCATAATCTTCCTATACATAGTGGGATCCTCCCCAACACATAACATGCATCTGCACTAAGCTTGCCATTTTGGTCTAATGGCATCGAGATTTACTTACAATCAGCCATCCCATACTTGGACAACATGTCCAATGCATACTTTCTCTGTGTGACAGCCAAATACCCTCAGGTGTGCAAATGACCTCAATTCCCAAAAAGTAGCGTAGATCTCCTAGATCTTTCATCTCAAACTTCGTTTTGAGAAGATGTTTCACATGCCTTTCAATAGCTTCATCAAAGCATGTGAGTCCTACAACCTGCACAACTTTTGCCATATACGCATAGTGATGTGCCACATAACCATCATAAGTTAATCTCTGCACATGATTTTTGACTCTTCTAGACCTTCGTAACTCTACATTCATGGCTTCCATAGCCTTCTTCCCACAAGGTGTCCTCATTGCTAGAATCCCAAGCTTCTCACATCAAGGCTCATCTCCAAGCCACTAGAATCTCCATCAACAAACAAGAGAATGCCCTGCAGAAATATCAGGCATACTAAGGGGCTCAACCACTTTCTCTTTGCCTTTATGGGATATACCAACTACATTTTCAGGACTTGTATTATGACGTAGCTTGCCACTCTATGGTCTATCAATAGAACCAGTGGATGAGGACTCTCCTGGGGTGGTCCACTCAATGACTGTGATTACTGACCTGCATTCTGTGTAACCACATTTCCACTTACATTAGCCCCAACCATCCTTTTTAGTAGCATACCAGCTACTCATCTCATCAAATACAACATCCCTGCTTACCCTCAATTCACATGTAGTAAGATTATAACATTTATATCCCTTTTGCTCAAGGGAATACCTGATAAACACACATTTTTCTGCTTTCGGATCTAGCTTGGTACATAACTCATCTGGCACATGCACATATGCAATACACCTAAAAACTTTCAAGTGAGACAAATCATGTTTCTTGCCAATAAACTTCTCCTCTAGCGTTACATCATGTATGGCTATAGTAGGAGTCTTGTTCATGATATAAACTGTTGTAGACATAGCCTTAGCATAATAGCTATGTGGCATATTCTTCAATGCTTGTGCTATCTCTACAATGTGCCTATTTTTTTCGCTCAGCAACTCCATTTTGCTGCGGAGTGTATCTACATGTAAATTTTCTCTGAATGCCATTCTTTCACAAGAATTCAGAGAACTCATTAGAGAAGTATTCTCCCCCTCCATCTGGCCTTAGGCACTTCACATGCTTTCCTGTCTGTTTTTCAGCCACCATAACTCTGAAATTCTGAAAATGAGTGAACACTTCACTCTTCTCCTTCATGAAGTATACCCATACTTTCCTCATGTGGTGATCAATGAATGTTACATAGTACCTGTAGCCACCCATAGACATAGTCTTCATAGGTCCCTATACATATGAATGCATAACATCTAGCACATCCCTGCTCACACTTTTGTCATGTGGAAATACATGTTTTGTTTGCTTTCCAAATTGACATGCTTCACAAACTTTATGCATACCTTCAACTTTAAACTTAGGCAGCCCCATCACAATTTCTTTAGTCTACATAGACTTCATTCTTTGCACATTTACATGCCCGATTCTCTTATGCCAAATGTTTGTATTTGTAACAACTCTTGAACCATTTGCAAACATTGTAGCACTCACTTGAGGCATATTTACATTCAATGTAAACATTCTGCCTACTCTGTTGCCTTTTGCAACCAATCTATACTTATCTTTAAAGTCTTCTACATAAGCCATTAGGGTTAAACCAAACCTGCAAACCCTGCTCAATCATCTGGCTAATAGAAACTAGATTCTTTGTAATGTTCGGAACATGAAGTACATCTGCAAGGTATTTCACTTTACCATATGGCACATCTCCAACATGGGCAATTGGATGAGCAGTGACATCCCTGTTTCAACAAAACCTGGTCTTTCAAGACTCTTGATTTCCTTGAACCACTCACCATGACTTGTCATGTGGTTTGAAGCACCTGAATCAACATACCATACGTCATCCTTATGTGCTACTATATCATTTCCAGACATAGCATTAACCACATGTTGCATAACAAACAACCTCTCATTATCTCATTATTTCTTCTAGAGGATGCATAGTTGTTTTGCTTCACTTTTCTATTTCCCATGTCACTCTGTTTCTTATAGCAATCTGCCTGCACATGTCCAGGCTTACCATATAGTAAAAACACCCTTGTGTATCATTATGCTGCCAATTACCCCACGACCTCTTTGACTCCCCCTGCCTCTAAACTAGCCTCTTCCACTTGTGTTGTTGTGAATCTTGGGACTATTGCTGCTGTGCTGACCGTAATGCTAATTACCTATTCGGCGCCTTGGCCACATCCATGACCTCTACCTCTTCCTCTACCTAAACTTGTGTAGAAGACCTACTGCTCTGAATTGTTTTTGTTTTGTGAAGACAGTTGATCTTCACCCAAGTTCTTCTCTTCAATTGACACCAAATCTGTGAAGTTGGGAATGTTCCCTGAGTCTGAATAGACGTCTTGAATGCCTTGTATTGTGGCTTGAGACCACGCATACATACTTCCACCTTATCATCATCATCCAGAAAAATACCAATTGATGCAAGGGATTCCACAATGCCCTTGATCTTCAAAGCATAATCATTCACAGACATATTCTTCTTCTCCACAGTATGAAACTCATTCTTCAACTGAATCTTTCGTGCCTTGGTGTTGGTTTTATACAGCTTCACCAAGGTGTCCCATGCCTCCTTAGGTGACTTGGCATCCTGTATATGCCCAATCATAGTGTCATGTATGCTGATAGAAAGCCAATACACAACTTTCCTTGCTCCTTGATTCCAATCCTTGAACTCTTTTATATCTGCAGTAGTTGGATTAATCTCCGGTATCTCCGGTGCCTCTTCATGTTCACCTTCAATGTAGTCCCAGCAGTAACATTTTCCCATCAGGAAATTTTTCAATCTAAACCTCTAAGCATGGAAGTTGTTCTTGTCAAGCTTTCCTGCAACAATCTAGTTTATTCCATCATTTGACATCTTTTCTACAACACAAATTTACCAACAATAGCACTCTTGCTTGACCTACACAAACTGCTATATTCTCTGCAGCGATACTATACTGCACCCAAACTGTCACAGCCAGTGACATTACTTTGCATACATACACCCGATGGCAACTTTGAGACCTCTTTATAGCACACACTATGTCTGCACAACCGATCGCTCTTCTTGCAGTTCCAAAAATAGAGTTTTGTAAAGAATTGAAACTTACCCGTAGTGCTTGTGAACGCCTCTGTGAATTGAAATACGGAGGTCTAGACGCACCCGAAACACATTTTCGGTCGAAAAAATTTAGTCCAACGGACAATATAGTTTCCTTGTAGCTCTCCTTCCACGAAGAAAGCTCCTCAATCGGAGTTCGTTTGCCGGTGCCTCTCGAAGAGCTCCCGAACAAGGGTGTAGTAGCCAACACAAAGGGGGAAGAGTAGATGAAGCTCTTACCCTCGTACCGCTTCCTGTGCTTCTCTTGCTTATTTCTTAGCCCTTAGCATGAACTAGGCTCTAATACCATGAAAGATGCAGGGGAGAAGAGAGCTTGTGCTCTTGCAAGCACACACACACTCACACAAACCCTAGAAGAGAACACACAAGGTGAGAGGCTGAAAATTTTTCTTCTTCTTCATACAACAAAAAAGGTCTACAAAGAAGATAAAGTGACTAACACAAGTGGTGTAAGTGTGGGGCGGTGGGCCTATCCCCCAGGGTCATCAGTGTCCACCATCTCACTAGATGAGCTCGATATCTCAACAAATGTAACCTACCCCAACAGAGTAAAACCACCTCTGAGCCACCAATGATGTAGGCCATGTGGTAGATGTATGTGTGAGCACTTTAGTCAAGGTCACGGGCACTTGTAGTAGCCTTGGACACATAGAGAGAGAGAGAGTGTCAAGGACTATGAGGATAGGGACTTGAGGCACTGGTCGCGGACTATCAAGTAAGAGGGAAACTTGGTATAGGGTTCAGGTGTGCTAGGATTATTCAATTGAGAGGAGGTGTTGAAATATACAAGTGAATAGGGTGTGTGCAGGAACAAGCCCTTAGCAAGAGGCTGTAAAAGAGAATCTGTAAATGTGAGAGAACCTGTGAAAAGGTGAGAAGAATCTACTCAGACAGAGAATAAAGGGTAGCATGAGAAGATTTAGGAGGTGTGGAGATATTATGGGAGAGGTGGAGAGAATCAAGCAAAAGAGGTGGAGTGAATCAAGGAGAAATCAATGGGATTAGATGCTTGGATGTAAACCCTATAAATTGAGGCATTGGCCTAATGAGAAATTGTTGGTTTTTGATTATCCATGCCTACATTAAGCTGTCAGTTAATTGGTCACTAATCACATCTTAATTACTCACTAATCACATCTTAATTACTCACTAATCATGTCTTAATTAAACTATCAATTAATTACTCACTAATCACGTCTTAATTATCATCTAATCTCTTCGTTAATGATGTTGATTCTAGCATTTGATCCACTGACAGCATGGGTGTCCACGTAGCGGTACGTGTGGACCATACAGTGGGCGGCCGTCCTTTGGTTCTTGTGCGGCCATCGTACGGGCACCTTGGTAAGTGTGTAAGGTCCAAATTTTAGGACGGGGTTCTCAAATTTGGGACGCTCGCCTCGATTTGCTTGCCAGGCCGCCCCGAGGGGTGAAATTTTTTTTTATCCGGGAGATTCTCCTAGTCGTTGGGTTCAGACCGTTCGTCAACCGGACGCCCAGTCGTGCATTTATTAAGGTTTAAAGGTCGTCGCTTTTTAACTAAAATGACTGAAATTTGCGTATAAGCTTGATCCGGTGTCCGTTTTTTTGGATGCTGTAAAATCCTATATTAGTGTAAAATCGCACGCAGATTCCAAATTTGGGCTCAAAATTTGAAGATTCTAAGTAGAAATGACTCAAATAATAAAATCATTGATTTTTATACCATAAAAACTCATAAATTTATCTATTACATGGACATTTCTTTATTAGTGAAGATGGGTATGTTACATCCTTCCCCCCTTAAAGAAATCGAGATGTCCTCATCTCGTCATGAATTGGGGATATTCCTTTAAGAGTGTAGCTTCATCTTCCCAAGTTGCATCCTCTTCAGGGTAATCTTTCCACTGTACTAGATTTGCTACAAGAGTTCTATTTCGGAGTTGCCTTTCCCTAGAATCTATGATGCTACTGGGCTGTAATTCAAGGACTCCTTGAGTAGGATTTACAACTTGTTCATCATCAAGAATATGATCGAGACTAGGTACATATGGTTTTAACAAACTTACATGAAATACATTGTGGACTTTGATATGGGCTGAGAGTTGGAGTTTATAGGCACTTTTACCTAGACACTTGATAACTGTATAGGGACCACAATACCTAGGACTGAGCTTCTTATATTTCCCAAGTGATAGAGAACTTTGTTTGGGTCACACTCGTAGAAGAACTGTGTCTCCTTCCTTGAAGATCCTTTCAGACCTCTTGGTGTCAGCATAATGCTTTTGTCGATCTTGGGTAGCTTTAATATCCTTTTGGATTGCCTTGGTTTGTTCCTCCATCTCTTCGAGCATTTTCCCGGATGCCTCAACTCTTATGGTCGGATCAGAGAAATTTAGAGGAGACAAGCATTCTTGCCCATAGAGTGCTTTGAATGGTGACATTCCTATGCTCTGATGATAAGATGCATTGTAGGCAAATTCTACCAGAGGAAGGTATTGAATCCACCTTCTTGGTTCCCATCCACAATATGCTCTGAGAATGTCTTCAATTACTTGATTGACTCTCTTAGCCTGGCCATCGGTCTCTGGATGATAAGCTGTGCTAAAGCAAAGTTGAGTTCCCAGGGCTTGAAATAAAGACTGCCAGAACTTTGAAGTGAAGTCAGAATCCCGGTCACTTACTATCCTTTTTGGGAGACTATGAAGTTTGAGGACTTCCTTATTTGAGCAACATCAGAAGCTTTGAAGGTCTTCTTCGCTGGTATAAGGTGAGCTACTTTGGTAAGTAAGTCCACTACTACTAGAATGGACTCATATCCTCCTTGAATAGTGGGGAGACTTGTGACAAAATCCATACTAATGCACTCCCACTTCATTTGGGAAATATCCAAGGGTTGAAGTTTTCCAGGCATCTTGACCCTTTCAGCTTTGATCCTTTAGCATGAGAGACATTGCTTCAAGTACCGAAGGACATCATTTTTCAAGCCTGCCCAATGAAAGCTCCTTCTTACAGCATTTAATGTTTTTGCATAGCCTGGGTGTCCTGTAGAGCAGGACTATCATGAGCTTCATGGAGGATTAGTTTCTTTAAAGCAGGATCCTTAGGGATACATAGCCTGTGATTGAAGTAGATGCTTCCTTTATGAGTGGAGTATCCCTTGATTAGATTCTTCTCTTTCTCTGAATCCTTCTTCTACTAACTTCATCATCCTCTGATAATCTGGATCATGAGATGAGACTTCTTCCACCTTGACCAGTATGGGATTATTTGGCATTGAAATTGCACTCAAGAAAGATTTGCGGCTAAGTGCATCTGCTACCACATTATCTTTCCTAGGGTGGAATTTAATGTCGAAGTCATATTCTTGTAGAATTTCAATCCATCTCCTTTGCCACATGTTGATGGGTGAAGATCCACTTTAGACTTTTGTGGTCAGTTATTACAAGCTGGATTTTGCCCCCAAGAGATAATGTCTCCATAATTTGAGGCAATGAACAACTGCTAAGAGCTCCAAATCATGGGTGGCATAATTTGCTTCGAGGAGTATAAGCGACTGGTCTTCCTTCTTGGCCTAAGACACCACCAAGTGCTAGACTACTAGCATCAGTAACCACTTCAAATTCCCTGGCAAAATCAGGAAGTTTTAGGACTAGGGCAGAAGTAATAATGACCTTAAGCTGATCAAAACTGTTTTGATGGATTGGCAGCCACACTATTTTGCAATCCTTCTTAAGAAGATCCGTCAAAGGTGCAGCTACCAAGGCATAATCTTTGATAAAAATCCTATACCATCCCGTGATTCCCAAAAACCCACGAATTTCACGAACTAATTTAGGGGGTGGCCACTCCAGAATATCCTTGACCTTGGCGGGGTCTACTGAAATGCCATCTTTGGAGACGATGAATCCAAGATACTCAAATTGATGAGTAAAGAAGGTACATTCTTGGCATAGAGTTTGTGTCTGCGCAGCAATTGCAGAACTCTACGCACATGCTCCTCATGCTCTTCCATTGATTTGGAGTAGATTAAGATGTCATCAAAGAAAACAAGCACAAATTCATCCAAGTAAGGACGGAATATATCTTGCATTAGGCGGTTGAAGGTTGCAGGAGCATTGGCTACACCGAATGACATTACAGTAAACTCATAGTGGCCATAACGGGTATTGAAGGCTGTCTTGGGTATATCTACTTCCTTGACTTTGATCTGATAGTAACCAGACCTCAAATCTATTTTTGAGAAGACTTTGGCCCCATGAAGCTTGTCAAGAAGTTCGTCGATGCGAGGGATAGGATACTTATTCTTGACAGTGACTTGATTTAGCCCTCGATAATCTATGCAGAGGCAGAGAGTTCCGTCCTCCTTTCTTTGGAAAAGAACAGGTGCCCCCCAAGGAGAGCTACTGGGACGTACGAATCCTTGCTCAATGAGTTGGGAAAGTTGTTCCTTAAGTTCAATGGCTTCAGGAAGGGACATTTTATAGGGCATTTTTGAGACGGGTTGAGCTCCAGGGATCACCTCGATTTCATGATCTTCTCGAGGAGGTGGTAGCCCTGTAAGCTCGTCAGGGAAGATGTCAGAGAATTCTTGGAGCCAAGAGGGTTCTGTCTCCTTACTAGGTTCAATGACTTTGTTGAGCTTGACTAAGAAAACTTGCTGACCCTTACGTGTTCCCTTGAGAAGATGTTTTGCCTTGAATACCCTAGATTTAGGTTTTCTTGTTATCCCTTGAATAGATATTACTTGGTCATGCTCATTTTCAAAAGTGATACTCCCCTGGTTACAATGAATGCTAGCTTTGTTTGCAATTAACCAATCCATCCCAAGGATTCCATCATAAATTCCTAATGGCAAGACTCTAAAGTGGCCATGAGTTTGCTCATTACCCAGTTTAAAATCAAGGTTTCCTATAGAGTGGCGAGATACTACTTCTTTCCCACCACTGGCTAACTCTACAGTCATTCTTCTAGCTGTTTTTTGACTCAAGTTTAATTTTTGTAAACACCTAGGAGAAAGAAATGAATGGGTACTGCCACAATCAATCAAAAGCTAAAATGGCTTACCGTGATGAGTGGCTGGGGTTTGGATTACACCAAATTGTTTATTCGGACCTTGGTGTTCTATTGTCGCATTGACGGTGGCACGCTCTTCTTTAGCCATTTCCAAGTTCGGTTCTTCACTTATAATACAGGCGGTCCTAGCAACTGCTCCTCCGCGGCCTCTGCCACGCCCACCGCCTCTTGCACCTTGGTGGATAGGGGTTCCACGGCCTTGATTTCCTCTGCTACCTTGGGAAAATGCTGTTGCCATCTTGGGACAGTTGGCTCTAAAGTGTCCCGGCTCATTGCACTCAAAACACAGAGGGCCTTATCTGGAAGAAGTAGCATACGAGCGGGGGACAAAAGAGTTGCCTTGTCGCCCTCTGTTATAGTAGGGGAAATTTTGTTGGGGTTTCTTGTAGGGTTGATCTTTAGGATTTACCTCAGGGTAAGATCTCTTTTGATGCTTAGGTTTGTCAGTCCTCATTTCTTTCACAAGGGGCTTTGCTCGTATGAGAGCATCCTGTAATGTGCTTGGCCTCATTGCTTCAAGGCGGGAATCAAGGGTTCATTTAACCCTTGGCAGAAACGAGCCACTTGCTAGGAAGTAGTCATAGCTGGGGCATACTTCCGAAGAGTGATAAATTTGGAATAGTAGTCCTCAAGAGTTAAGCTGCACTGCCTAAGACTAAAAAACTCATTCATCTTTATGGATTCATGAGATGGGGGAAGATATCTTTCCTTCATGGCCTACTTAATGTCTTCCCACGTTTGAGAATGCTCGGTGACTTCCTTGTCACGGCACCACTGTTTCCACCAAAGTTTAGCATCTCTGATGAGGTGAAACCGTGCAAGCATAGACTGATTTGCTACTCCAGTACCGGCGGCAGAGAAATAGTCGTCCATCGTTTCAATCCAGACTTCAGCATCCTTCTCAACCTTTGAACCTTCTCCTTTAAAGGAGGGAGGTTGCATTTGCTTGAGCAGGAGCTTCTTCTCCTGGGTATCAGTGTAAAGCGCATTGGGAAGTGGAGGGTGATCGTCCTGGCCACCATTGTAAAAATAAATTTTTTTAAGATTACAAGATTCATATTTGCACAACGCTTATTTTTGGAGAGTAAAACATTGAAATTATTTTATTTCCAAATATTTACAAGGACGAGTTTTTATTACAAGGATCTAAGACTAATATAATTAGCCTTATTTGCCCCATCAAGGGAAATTCCTAAGCTTGACTATGACATAAGGGTAGAGCGGTCCACATAGGTGAAATATGGGGTTCCGCTGTAGTTTCTAAGACTCTAAAAACTGATGGTAAGGGTGGTAGACTCTAGATTGGGGTAGGTCCCAACACAGTTACTCTATCAGCAGGTAAGATCTGCATCACTTGCCAGTGATCTTGAGATATGCGAATCCCATCTATAGTCACAGAGGTGTCGACCGCCCTAGGGGTACCGACAAACCAAAATAAACGGATCATCTTCAACTTTTCAATCCAACGACGAATCCGCTTTAGGTCGGTGGTAAGGTTCCCAATTCGATCTGCTCGAATGAAGAAATATCTCGGCCATGACTCCAGAAATCTCTACCCCATCCTCTTTCAATACGAGAAAAATGAGGGAGGGACATCTTCTCTAGTATCTGCACCATGGTGTCATGGAACTCGAAATTTGAGGAGTGACTAGCAATCTCGAAGATGCATTGGAAAACTAGAAACTTCGAGTAGGCATCTTCCTCTTCCTACAATCATTCAAACATCAATGTTTTTATCAATTAGCATTATGTTAGGTAAAACATTTAGTCCTTAAATGGCAATTCCTATGAGCTAAGATCGGCTCTGATACCAATTGTAAGGTTCCCCCCTTCTAAAATAGGAGAAACACTTAAGATAGTCCACTAAGTCTTAACTTTGGAGAAAATTTCCTATTTATCGATACCTTGACCATGTAGAGATTCAAGGATACGATTCATAGGTAAGACCTAGTCCTATCTCGCAGGGGAAGCGTGATCTTCTAAAAGTCAAATCACCCATAGGGTAATTTATCATAAATTGGACAACTACTAGACTTGATTTTTTCTAGAGGCAACGTTTTTTTCCTCATCCATGCAAGGCACAGCCCCGCTGACCTAGTCTTCTAGAATAGAGTTACCCAAGAACCTATTTATCTAGCGTAGGGCTTTCACTTAATCTATTGGAAAGCTACCCGACTAATCGGGTCCACCCGTCCATAGGATGGTGCCATCGGGGCATTCCATCCTCCCACTTTCCACCCTACTCACGCGTCAATTTGTTTTCTAATTAATCATACCACACTGTTTGACATAAATAAACATGTTCCTTAATTAAGGCCCTTTTCACAAGGTTTGTTAAAACAACCTTTTTACACAATATAATCATGCCAAAGATAAAAAATATATATAAAAAGTTTATATATGAATCAATTCCATACAAGCCAAACCGGCTCTCTTATTCTTATATTGCCAACGATGATCTAGAATTCGGCCTTTCAGCCTCTACATGCTGGGCAAAACCCTACGGGACCATACACCTCATCGTCGGCCGCTGGCAAGGACTCAAGCCGGCCTATCGCCCTCTCAGGCTCCATCGCTCGATCCTCCCACCCCTCAGAGGGATGTTTGCACACTAGGGTGGGCTTATGCACCGCACTAGCCTGGGCCCTCAGAACTAGGCAGCATCATAATCTCTCGCCTCAATCGGGCGAACCTTATTCTCCCAATGGTATGAGGGATACCTTGGGCCATTCCCAGGCTTTGCTAACGATGCCGCCCGGCCACATAAGCACGGAACGGAGTTAGCGCTGAAGCCAGGAAAAACTTGCACTCTTAAAAGATAACAATTTCAATGCAATTTATTGAATACAGCATCACACAATTCGTAACTTCATACAATTTTATGTCATTATTTTAAAAGGAAAAGATACACATTTATTAGCACTAATATAAAAAAAGCTCTTCTTTAAAATATAACCAAGCTAACCTAGCCACCATTTCCTTGAGGAGCTTGTAAAGGGAGGGTTGGAGCCGCATCGGGAGCATCTTCCCTAATCTCGTTGTTGCGTGCTCCTCTCGAGGCAATATTTTGACGTTTTCGAGAAGGGGCCATCTTGGACGTCGTCTTATAGGACTCGCTGTCGTGGTCGAAACGCTTCAGTCGGATCTCAATTCAGAGATCGTTTGCTCACCGTATAAGCAAAAGACTATAGCGCATGAACCCTTTCTTAAGACAAAAACCTCTTATTAAAGTCTACGCAAATGGGGGGATTGTGAGATGTCCTTAAGGCAAAAACGTTTTGCTAAAGGGGAGAAGGGCTGAGGGCTGCTGTAACTCTCTTCACACGGTTGGGGGGGGGAGGGGGGGAGAAGAGTTAAGGACACTGCCTCTAGCAAGAGGGGGATGGAGGAAAATTGCCTTATCTGAAAAGAGGCAAATGAGGGGGTGTGAGAGGGGTGGCTGTACTATAGCAAGTACACTGCACAGGGATGGACGGCAGTACAACAGGGCATACGTTACACAGAAATGCATACTGCTTGTGGAGCACCTCGAGGGTTTATATAACTGTGGGGTACGGGTACGCGCGTTGCACAAAGCAAGGATGAAAGGACGGTGTACCAGCAAAGGCTATGGATCAGTGGCCTATGGAGCACCCCGGGGGTTTATATAGCTGTGGGGTACAGGTACGAGCGTCGCACAAAGCAAGGACGAAAGGACGGTGTACCAGCAAAGGCTATGGATCAGTGGCCTGCATGGGTCAAAGGTACGGTGTCGGTTATCAGGGAAAGGAGTGGTACGCATGTACCTTATCTGGTCTGGGGCAGCATGGGTGTCCACGTAGCGGTACATGTGGACCACATAGTGGATGGCCATCCTTTGGTTCTTGTGCGACCATCGTACGGGCACCCTGGTAAGTGTGTATGGTCTAAATTTTGGGGCGAGGTTCCCAAATTTGGGACACCCGCCTCGATTTGCGTGGCAGGCCGCCCTGGGGGTGATTTTTTTTTTTGTCCGGTAGGTTCTCCTGGTCATTGGGGTTTAGACCGTTCATCAACCGGATGCCCAATCGTGCATTTATTAAGGTTTAAAAGGCCGTCGCTTTTTAACTAAAATGACTGAAATTTACGTATAAGCTTGATCCGGTGTCCGTTTTTGGATGCTGTAAAATCCTATAGTAGGATAAAATCGCACACAAATTCCAAATTTGGGCTCAAAATTTGAAGATTCTAAGTAGAAATGACTCAAATAATAAAATCATTGATTTTTATACCATAAAAACTCATAAATTTATCTATTACATGAACATTTCTTTATTAGTGAAGATGGGTATGTTACACCACTTGGTCAAGCAAGACCTTTCTCAAGTATGCCATATTATTGCACATACTCCAAATATTGCCAAGTAGCCTCATCCATGAGAAATGTGGAACTAGACCCTCTAACCACCATGAAAGAAGTGCTCTTGAAGCATAGTAGACTATTATGGCAGCCCATGTCGATGTCGAAACCAATTGAAAATTTCTCATGAGACCACTTAAAAATGAGCCCCAAATGACATGTGTATGATGCCAAAGCATCTTCATATCATAAACTAGAATCATAGTCACCAAAAGAGCTCATTTTTTGAGATCACTAAAAGCCTTTGCCAAATCTGTCTAGAAAATTCCAGAATGCACATCTTCCATTGTAGGAGTCATTAAAGCCCATATAATGAGTATCAAATGGCCCAACCATATCTTCACATAATAGAGCTTATTATTGAACCTAAGAAAGTGGTTGCAATGTATCCATATCCACAAGTAAATCCACTAAAAATGTGAACAATCCTCTCATAGATGAATTCTACCACCGGGGTAAAATGGAAATGTTCCCTTTGAAATGCCTTGTTATCCACAGTGTGACCATTATTCCAACCATAGGGGAAAATGGAAAAGCTATAAGTATCGCCCCCAAAGATGAGGTAATTCAAACAACTACGACCGCATGAACGAAATGTAGATCCAAGCCATGTAGAATCCAAAGCAATGGCTATCAAACTGCCTGGATCGAATAGAGAATATAGAAAGCCCATGTCGGTGATGTGACTAGATAAGCCTACAAGGTCGAATGGATAACCACAATGTAGACCATCCAGCCACCCACCATGAAATAATTGTGTGACCTTTTGGAATGAAAGGAAGACATAACGGTGCATTTAACAATCTGGAATACAAATCCAACACCATCTCGGTATGAGGTACTCCATCATCAATGGTCATAGAACTGAATCCTCCTATCTCATAGGAATGGCATCATCCATAAAATATAAAGACACATGCCTCATATCAATGACCATGTCCTCAAAATCGTGTGGTGTTATATCATGAGCTAAAAATTCCTCAATAAAAGCACTTATGAAAGCTTTCCAGTCGTACCTATTTTTAGCTTGCTTTAACCCCACCACAGATACATTTGTGACTTGTCGAGAGAGTTGGAAACAAAGTATCTTCATCTTCTTGTTGTCCATAAATTACAGCAAGTGTCTCATCCACTTCAACACTCACAATGTGTGCATAAAGACCCACATAGTCATAATCTGTGCAATGACCAAATGTGATAGTGAATGGAAGTCCTCTTTTGCATTTTCTCAAGCCAAATCTTGCAACATTGAGTGCATAGTAGAACTTATATCCCCATGCAAAGCAAGAGGAAAACCAAGTGTAGGTACCAATAATTCACAAATATTACTCTTCTTTTTCTCGGCTACAGTTGTAGAGGTTTTAACATCATTCATTGCACATTTCCTTCTTCCGATCAATTCCTTTAAGGAAAATAATGTTTGACTATGTGTTTTATCATGTAAATCAACTTTATATATGGGTATATCATTCTTATTTGTCCTACCTTGTTGCATAGAAATTCTCAATGCACTTGTCCCCACTTGAGATCTTTGTCTTCTCTTGTATCAAAGATACCTTGCCTAGAGGACATCCAAGTGCTCATTTCTCCTCTACCATCAAGCATTGACAATGCATAACTCATTGCTTGCATTGCATCAACATCCTCTTCATTAATATCCTCATCAAATGAGAGTTGCATGTAATTATTCACAAATTGAGCAAAATCTTTGTACTCTTTCTCAATGAAATTAGGCATTTCTATCACTAGATCATGAACTTTCCTTTGCCTTTCAGTGAATGACATATGCTTCCAACAATCATGCTCAATCACATCACCATTGTAAGATTCCTCCCCAGCCTCTCAAGATGTCCAGTATCTTCCCCTGTAATCAATCCCCTCTTCAAAAATATAAAAGATCTTGTTTCTACCTGCTGTTTTGGCCTAGAGAGAGAAAATGTTCTAGAGAGAGGTTATTCAGATTTTGTGTAAGATCCCTGTCCCCACCGCACAACGGGTTCAGGGTGCTAGCAGCGGAAGTAGCACAGCTTGCGCGGGGCAGGGTCCCACACTCGGGGCCTCGCCCAGGGATATCCGGACAGGTGACTAATTCCTCGGTTCTTCCAAAACCGAACTTGGAAAAACTTCTCTTGCCCAGAAAGCACAGGCGATTCCTCCAAGATAAAATTTTACTCTAACGTAGTCAAGATCATTACTGACCAAACTGATCCGACCGCACCTATAAAGATACTCGGCTAGATCAAGGAAGAAACTTGCACTTGGATCATAGAGATCAACGCTTTTTTCCCCATCAAGAGGCACAGCCGTTGATTCCTATCCATAGAACAATTTCTATCCGGGATTTACTTCATCTATCATAACAGAAAGGAGTCTCATTTTACGGATCCATCAGTCCAGCCTAACCCCATCCAGTCCCATGGGTTAGCCAACCGCCCAACCATGTAGTGATGGGATCCAATTTAGAATTTGGTTAGGTTTTGTCTCGGGTACCAGGGAAAAGAGTTCCCAGGACCCCTAGCCGGATATTCATGCAAATTTAACACCAATCATACCACTTACACACCCAATATGAAATTGCCTTTTTCACAGATTCAGCCAACTTTAAAACAATCATTTAATGAAACCATAGTATCACGGATCACAATCCTCCAAAATATCCGGTTGAATCTTAATTTCCAATCATTCCTTCATCGGAGTACCTATGGCATCATTGGCAACCAGAACGCTCACCACCTGTCCACTCAGGGGCCTTTTCAATAGTTCTCATAGTACCCGGTAATATAATCACTTAAAAAAATCAAGATGGAATCTCCGTTGAAGATCAGCAAGATCAACCAACAGATCCATATAAAATAGCCATGGACTCATTCGTTGAGGACCAGCAAGGTCAATCAAACAGATCCATATAAAAGAGCCATGGACTCATCCGTTGATTGACCAGCAAGGTCAATCAACCAGATCCATGCCCGATTTCAAAAAACAACTCTTACTCCTTGTTCCAAATATCTTCCACGACGCACGTGTGGGTATCTTCGGCGACCCAGAGCCCGAGCACCGTATGGTCAGCACTCTCTAGGATCCTTCGTAGGTTACCTAGCGCTTCACTCATAGGCCGCTTCCTAGGTCCCTCATCCACCGTACCGAAAGCTCACCATTTAAATCGAACCAAGGCTGGTCAAGACCTCGGCCGACCTTGCTACATGAGACGTCCTCCGTTGACTCTCCACGACCACATTCTCAAGACAGTCAAAATGCTTCCCTAGCATTCTTGACATAAAACAGTCATTTACAAACAGTTCACAAATACAATTTCTACAATGAACTCATATCTTTCTAGATTGTCAACATCAATCCATATTACTTAATCCAATTCCAAATCATATGTGTATCCATTCTTGACCAGATATATCATTTTCCATCCCATCACATCAGATTCATTCACTTCACATAACATCCATTCTTATCTTTCTTAATTTACATTACGTCTCATCACATCCATTTCTCATTACATCTCATTCGTTCACATCTTATATTATTCATTCACATTCTGATTGACATGACATCTCATTTCATCCATTCACTCATATCGACTTCATATCCATTCACATACATATTCGCATTCATTATTCCACATACACATCCACATCCATACATCCACATTCACTTTTACATCCATACATCCATTTTCACCTTCACATTCATACATCCACATCCACATCCACATTCACATCTACATCCATATATCTATTTCCACATCCACATTCATACATCCACATCCACATCCATACATCCACATTCACATCTACATCCATACATCTATTTTCACATCCACATTCATACATCCACATCCACATCCACATCTACATCCATACATTCATTTTCACATTCACATCCATATCCATACATCCACTCCATACATCCACATCCACATCCACATCCACATTCACCCATCCAATTCCACATTCATATTCACACATCTACATCCATACATCTATTTTCACATCCATATTCATACATCCACATCCACATCCGCATCCGCATTCATACATCTACATCCACATCCACATCTGCATTCATACATCCACTTTCATACATACACATCCATATTCATACATCCATATCCACATCCACACATACACATCCACATGTGCATCCATTTTCATACATACACATCCATATTCATATCTACTTCTATACATCCACATCCACATCCATACTTCCACATCCATATCTACATTCCCATTCATATATCCACATACGCCTTCACATCTATTCTTTTACATCACATCCATTCTCGCCCTATCACAACCCATATACATCTTATCCCGTCAGTAGATACACTTCTTACCTCATCCCATACACATCTTATCACATCTTAACTTATCTTATCACATCCTAACTCATCTCATACGCATTTTATCACATCCTATCACATCTCATACACCTCTTATCACATCCTATCACATCTCATACACCTCTTATCACCTCCTATCACATCTCATACACATCTTATCACCTCCTATCATATCTCATACGTCTCTTATCACCTCCTATCACATCTCATACGCATCTTATCACATCCTATCACATCTCATACGCATCTTATCACATCCTAGCACTTCTCATACACATCTTATCACATCTTAGCACATCTCATACACATCTTATCAAGCATAAAGACAACTTTAGTAGGAATAACACTTTTATAATAATCCTTTTATGCATTTTACTATGCATAAATTCCATTTTTATGAGAATAATACTTTCGAAATAAAAATCAATCTTTTATGCATCTTCCTATGCATAAATTCATTTTAAATGAGAATGATCCTTTTGAATTTTAAAATCAATCTTTTATGCTTCTTCTTATGCATAAAATCAAAATTGATGAAAATAATTCTTTTGAACTAAAAATAGATTTCTTTATGCATCTTTCTATGCATAAATTCAATTTAGTAGGAATTACACTTTTAGAATAAAAGAATTTCTCTTATGCATCTAATTTATGCATAAAATCAAAATTAATGAAAATAACTCTTTTGAATTAAAAATAGATTTCTTTATGCATCTTTCTATGCATAAATCCAATTTAGTAGGAATTACACTTTTAGAATAAAAGAATTTCTCTTATGCATCTAATTTATGCATAAAATTAAAATTGATGAAAATAACTCTTGTGAATTGAAAATAGATTTCTTTATGCATCTTTCTATGCATAAATCCAATTTAGTAGAAATTACACTTTTAGAATAAAAGAATTTCTCTTATGCATCTAATTTATGCATAAAATCATTTATGATGAAAATCATAATTTTGAATTAAAAATAAGATTCTTTATGCATCTTTCTAAGCATAAAATAAGAATTGATAAAAATAACACTTTTTGGATTAATTTAAATTCTTTATGCATCTATCCATGCATAAATCCAATTTAGTAGGAATTACACTTTTAGAATAAAAGAATTTCTCTTATGCATCTAGTTTATGCATAAAATCATTTATGATGAAAATCACACTTTTAATATTAAAAAAATCTTTTATGCATATGCTTATGTATACAAATCATTTATGATGAAAATCACTCTTTTAATATAAAAGAATTTCTTTTATGTATCAAATCAATTATGATGAAAATCACACTTTTATAATAAAATATTTCTAGTATACATTTTTCTATGCCTAGAATGAAAATAACCCTTTAAGAATACTCATACGATGGGGATTACTCTTTTTAACATAAAATTTAATTACTAGAAATTCTCTTTTTCTTAATTCATCAATTATGCATAACATAAAAATTAATTTCTCCATGATTACAATGAAATTATTTCAATTAATCTAGGATGATAATTCCTAGAATATGGTAGGAAGTCCTCTTTTCATGCTTTGAATGAAATTATTTTATGTGTAGTTTTTACAAAAATTTTACCATAGCTCTGTTGCTATGACTGATAAATCTCATTTATTTTAAATGATAAAGCTTAACATTAAGAAAATGATTAGAATGATCCCTAATTGGATCATCAACCCATAATGGATTGAATCATTAATTTTCATGAAATACATAAACTAAAAGCATAGAAAAAAGCCATTAATTCGGCCTCAAGCATAGATTAATCTTGGATTAAGGAAAAGCTTTATGAGAAGCTTCATTTAGATTGAGAATAGGTCATGAGAATGACCATTCTTTGATTGAGAGAGAGAAATTGCATAAAAATCATTAAAATTAAGCATAAATGAAAATTTATGTAATTCTTTACTACCATTCATCAATTAACTTCAATAGCATTCAAAAACCATTCCAATTAAGCTTCTCAAGCTTGAGAGGGGTTGAGAAGAGAGAAACATTGAGAAATTATAGAAAAGATCAAAATTCTCCATTTACCTTACAAATTGCTTGATTCTTTGCTCACGGTAGAGGCCCCCAACCAATAAGTTGGTTTGGTGTGTTGATGGAGTCACCAATGGAGATTGAAGAAAGAGGGAAGCTCCAATTTCTTCAATTTGGAGAGAATTTTAGAGAATAGTAAAATTTAGCATTATTTCAGCATAATTCTGGTATAGTAAAATTCTCCTATTTTTTTACAAAGACTTAGGTTCTATTTATAGGAGAGGGAAGCTCTAACTAAGACCAACTGATTTCTAGAATTTTCCAGATTTCAGTTTGGTTGAATTTGGACCAGATTTGAACCTAGTTTGGTTCCTTTTTTATTCGGTTTGATCTAAGAGAGAGGAGAGATAAAAATATCACTTTTTTTAAAGTTTAAAACTCATTCAAGCATGTGAAATAGGTGCCTCCTTGAAGGGACTCCCCTTCCTTACACATGTGTCAATATGGAATCATTATACCCAAAATATCTCATTTTTTTTAGTAATACTCATAGTTTTTTACTAATAAACCTTGTACATAGTCAACTCTTCATCTTATGTGGGCATTTACTCATTTTTGGGTATTTTTCTTTTACAAATTGGATTTATCTCCTCCCCACACATGGATTGATTTAATTGGCCCCATAGGAACCTTAATTGGACCATAATCCAAAAATTTCTGAAAATCTAGACCCTTAGGAAAAAGTCCTTTATACCCATTTCCAGTTAATTCCAATTGCACATTCGAAAGTTCTTTTTGAATTTCTGTTTCAAGGGAATTCATTTTAGACACTAGGAGGATTTTTATATCCAAAAATATCTCAATTTTGGACTACCTCTCTCTAGATATTTTCTCTCTCTAGGCCAAAATAGGGTAAACAGAATCTTTCTTTTATTTCAGAAAGGGAAATAATTATAAGATCAGAAGGGGAGGTTCTTACACCTGCACACCTCAAAAAGTTAGAGGGAGGAATCTTACATTTTGAATATTTTTGGATGGAAAAATATCTCTTCTTATTAAAATAAGTTCCCCCGAAACAAAAGGTGCATTAGAAATTAAGTATAATCTGTTCAAGAGGCCTTATCCTAGGGGTCCAAATTTTTTAAAAAAAAATAAATTAAGGTTTTGAGGGGCCAATCAGATTCATCCAAATGTGTGGAGAAGATAAATAGAAGAAATAAAAAAATCTCTCCAAAAATGAGTAAATACTCACATAAGATGAAGAGTGGACTAAGGACCAAAGGAATTACTAAAAAAATCGATTTTTAACACCTCACAATGGGAATTCCCCCCTCATGAAGGAGGCGCCTGCTTCACATGTGTGGTGGAGTTTAAAATTATCAAAAATTGAGATATTTCATCTCTCCTCTCTCCTAATTCAAGTCTAGTTCCAAAAAGTAAGCTAAACTGACCTAAAAATGGTCAAAAATTGACCAAACTGATCTAGAAAATTCTAGAATCAATTTGCTTGGTTAGAAGCTCACTTTTTCCTTTAAATAGAAGCCTCCCCCTTTGTTGAAGCTTAATAGTGTTTTATGCACTGTTACTCTACTGCTCCCAAGAGCTAAGAACTATGAATTTCTTAATAATTCACTAGTTTTTTGACCATTCCCTCTTCTAAAGAATTGGTGGCCACTCTGGTTGCAAACAAGAGTAGAACCCTCAAACCATCAAGCCAAAGGAAAGCTCCCAGAATTTCATGTAAGTTAGAAATCTTATATTTTTCTTTATTCTTTTAATAGTTTTCTAAATGGCCTCGTTAGAAAAATTCGTTAAGAAATTCAAAATGGTGGAATCATCCCCGCTTTCTAGGCATGGGAAATTTTCCCGGTTTTGGTTTTCAGAATGACCACCAGCTTAGTCTCGTGCCCGGACATTCGAGGGCGAGGCCTCGAGTGAGAAACCCTACCCCGCACAAGAGGAAGCTGCTTTCGTTGTGCCAGCAATTGGGAATCCGCCGATGCACAAAGAGGGGGCAGTGGGATCTCACAGTTGGTATCAGAGCGCTGTTATAATCTACGTAACAGCAACAAAAATTGCTTAAGAATTTTAAATTAAATCTAGGAAATAATGTTTTCACTTGTTTATATTATGTTAAGTGAACTTCAAAAATGAAAAACTCATAAATTGAATTGGAAATTTATAGATGGATACCCCGAATCTATCTGGCATTCCTGAACTCTCCCAAAGTCAGGATATGATAGCCTTTGCATTCGACCACCTCATCAACTCTGCTACTACGACCCGAGTAAGTAGAGTGAGACTCGCACATCATTTTGAGAGTCTTTACTTTCCTGATCCTCTTGAGCGACGTCGGTATATGTGGTTCTATGGAGGACGATGTATTAATGTCAGTACCAGTCAGCATCAAAGGCTCAGGCAGAATATTTCCTTAGCCATGATTCTGATAAGGCTAGGGCTTGTTCAGCATGTGCAACTCTTTGATCATTCACCCAAGAACTTCAAAACTTCATGCCGAGTTTTTAGGCTTCTTAGCCGCTTTATCCCTAGAGATAGAATTACAGCACCTCTTTCTGTAACGAATCGTGTGTACCATCATGGCATGTCTCCTTCGCAGTTTCGCTTCTTTATGCGAATATGATTGAGGCAGTGATTTTGGGAGTCGTGATGCTCTATGTATATATCGAAAACTTTTGATAATAAATGATATTTTGTAAAAAAAATTCTAAATTATTTTCATGATTGTGAATATGATTAATCTTGTTTCATGAAGTATGATGAAATAATTATCTGTTTAAAGAATAAATCACAAAAATTAAATAATCATAAATCTGTTGTCAAAGTTAAGTTGACGAAAATCTCGTTTTGTCAGAGTCATGAGGCGTGCGGCCCTGCAAGGCAACTAGATCCTCTAACCGATGACGAAGAGTTAGATGCGGATGTTCAAAAAGCCTTGCACAGATCCCAACCTAGTCCCTTCAAGGATGAAGGGGAACAGTTAGGTGAAGTAGTGGAAAAGTGGATTGAGGCAATGGAGGAATACTTTGATGTAACTAGCTCTACAATGCGCCAGGTTAAAGATTGTGGAAACGGCTAGGGTCGCTTGGAGAAATCACTGCGTTACTAACCGTCTCGACCGGAATACCCAGACCTGGACCGATCTTAAAGCTTACCTCAGAAAGAGGTTTTGTCCTTCGGGCTTCCTTGAAACTAAAATGAATGAATTCTTGGAATTCAAGCAGGATAGCTGGACAATTGAAGAGTACCATCAAGCTTTTGCCCTTCTCCTCAAATATTCCCCTCAGTTGGATGAAGAGTAGCTGATGGCCAGGTTCATTCGAGGAATGAACGAGCCATTGGACACCTTAGTAAAGAATGCCAAACCTGTCTCAATGGCCGAAGCAGTAAGAATGGCGAAGGACTTTGCCAAAGCCCTTGTTGTTGTAACATACCCATCTTTACTAATAAAGAAATGTCCATGTAATAGATAAATTTATGAGTTTTTATGGTATAAAAATCAATAATTTTATTATTTGAGTCATTTCTACATAGAATCTTTAAATTTTGAGCCCAAATTTGGAATCTGAGCTCGATTTTACCCTAATATAGGATTTTACAACATCCAAAACGGACACCGGATCAAGCTTATATGCAAATTTCAGTCATTTTAGTTAAAAAGTGATAACCTTTAAACCTTAATAAATGCATGATCGGGCGTCCGATTGACAAACGGTCTAAACCCCAACGACCAGGAGAACCTCCCAGACAAAAAAAAATTTCTCCCCCCGAGGCGGTCCGATATGCAAATCGAGGAGACGGGCGCCCCAAATTTAGGGACCCCGTCCCAAAATTCAGACCGTACACACTTACCAGGGTGCCCGTACAAAGGCCGCACAAGAACTAAAGGACGATCGCCCACTGTGTGGTCCACACGTACAGCTACGTGGACACCCATGCTACCCCAGACCAGATAAGGTACATGCGTACCACTCCTTTCCCTGATAACCGACACCGTACCTTTCTCCTAGACCCATGCAGGCCACTTATCCATAGCCTTTGCTGGTACACCGTCCTTTTGTCCTTGCTTTGCGCAGTGCCTGTACCTGTACCCCACAGCTATATAAACCCCCGGGGTGCTCCATAGGCAGCATGCATTTATGTGTAGCGTATGCCCTGTTGTATCGCCGTCCGTGGTGCTGCCGTCCGTCCCTGTGCAGTGTACTTGCTGTAGTACAGCCACCCCTCTCACACCCCCTCATTTGCCTCTTTTCAGATAAGGCAAGGTCCTTAACTCTTCTCCCCCTCCCATTTGCGTAGAATTTATAATAATAAGAGGTTTTTGCCTTAAGAAAGGGTTCATGCGCTATAGTCTTTTGCTCATACGGTGAGCAAACAATCTCTAAATTGAGATCCGACTGAAGCGTTTCGACCGTGATAGTGAGCCCTATAAGACGACATCCAAGATGGCCCCTTTCCAAAAACGTCAGAATATTGCCTCGAGAGGAGCGCGCAACAAAACGAGATTAGGGAAGATGCTCCCGATGCGGCTCCAACCCTCCCTTTACAAGCTCCTCAACGAAATGGTGGCTTGGTTAGCTTGGTTATATTTTAAAGAAGAGTTTTTTTAAATATTAGTGCCAATAAATGTGTATCTTATCCTTTTAAAATAATGACATAAAATTGTATGAAGTTACGAATTGTGTGATGCTGTATTCAATAAATTGCATTGAAATTGTTATCTTTTAAGAGTGCAAGTTTTTCCTGGCTTCAGCGCCGCTAACTCCGTTCCATGCTTGTGTAGCCGGGCAGCGTCGTTTAGCAAAGCCTAGGAATGGCCCGAGGTATCCCTTATACCATTGGGAGAATAAGGTTCGCCGATTGAGGCGAGAGATTATGATGCTGCCTAGTTCTGAGGGCCCAGGCTAGTGCGGTGAATAAGCCCACCCTAGTGTGCAGACATCTCTCTGAGGGGCGGGAGGATCGAGCGATGGAGCCTGAGAGGGCGACAGGATGGCTTGAGTCCTCGCCAGTGGTCGACGATGAGGTGTATGGTCCCGTAGGGTTTTGCCCAGCATGTAGAGACTGGAAGGCCGAATTCTAGATCATCGGCAGTATAAGAATAAGAGAGCCGGTTTAGCTTGTATGGAATTGATTCATGTATAAACTTTTTATATATATATTTTATCTTTGGCATGATTGTATTATGTAAAAAGGCTATTTTGACAAACCTTGTGAAAAGGGCCTTAATTAAGGAACATGTTTATTTATGTCAAACAGTGTGGTAGGATTAATTAGAAAACAAATTGACGCGTGAGTAGGGTGGAAAGTGGGAGGATGGAATGCCCTGATGGCACCATCCTACGGATGGGTGGACTCGATTAGTCGGGTAGCTTTCCAACAGATTAAGTGAAAGCCCTATGCTAGATAAATAGGTTCTTGGGCAACTCTATTCTAGAAGACTAGGTCAGCGGCTGTGCCTTGCATGGATGAGGAAAAAAGCGTTGCCTCTAGAAATCAAGTCTAGTAGTTGCCCAATTTATGATAAATTACCCTATGGGTAATTTGACTTTTAGAAGATCACGCTTCCCCTGCGGGATAGGACTAGGTCTTACCTATGAATCGTATCCTTAAATCTCTACATGGTCAAGGTGTCAACAAATAGGAAATTTTCTCCAAAGTTGACTTCGTGGACTATCTTAAGTGTTTTTCCTATTTTAGAAGGGGGGAACCTTACAATTGGTATCAGAGCCGATCTTAGTTCCTAGGAATTGCCATTTAAGGATTGTTTTGCAATGAATGTTTTACCTAACATAATGCTAATTAATAAAAACATCCTACTAAAACAAACAAGTTGAATTGATGTTTGAATGATTGTATCATGAAATCGAGGTGATCCCTGGAGCTCAACCCGTCTCGAAAACGCCCTATAAAATGTCCCTTCCTGAAGCCATTGAACTTAAGGAACAACTTTCCTAACTCATTGAGCAAGGATTCATACACCCCAGTAGCTCTCCTTGGGGGGCACCTACTTTTTTCCAAAAAAAGGACGGAACTCTCCGCCTCTGCATAGATTATCGAGGGCTAAATCAAGTCATTGTCAAGAATAAGTATCCTATCCCTTGCATTGACGAACTTCTTGACAGGCTTCATGGGGCCAAAGTCTTCTCAAAAATAGATTTGAGGTCTGGTTACTATCAGATCAAAGTCAAGGAAGCAGATATACCCAAGACAACCTTCAATACCCGTTATGGCCACTATGAGTTTACTGTAATGTCATTTGGGTTAACCAATGCTCCTACAAGCTTCAACCGCCTACCTTCAACTGCCTAATCCAAGATATATTCCATCCTTACTTGGATGAATTTGTGCTTGTTTTCTTTGATGACATCTTAATCTACTCCAAATCAATGGAAGAGCATGAGGAGCATGTGCGTAGAGTTCTGCAATTGCTGCGCAAACACAAACTCTATGCCAAGAAGAGAAAATGTACCTTCTTTACTCATCAAATTGAGTATCTTGGATTCATCGTCTCCAAAGATGGCATTTCAGTAGACCCCGCCAAGGTCAAGGATATTCTGGAGTGGCCACCCCCTAAATCAGTTCGTGAAGTTCGTGGGTTTTTGGGAATCATGGGATGGTATAGGATTTTTATCAAAGATTATGCCTTGGTAGCTGCACCTTTGACGGATCTTCTTAAGAAGGATTGCAAAATAGTGTGGCTGCCAATCCATCAAAACAGTTTTGATCAGCTCAAGGTCATTATTACTTCTGTCCCAGTCTTGAAACTTCGTGATTTCACCAAGGAATTTGAAGTAGTTACTGATGCTAGTAGTCTAGCACTTGGTGGTGTCTTAGGCCAAGAAGGAAGACCAATCGCTTATACTTCCCGCAAGCTGAAGCAATATGAAGCAAATTATGCCACCCATGATTTGGAGCTCTTAGCAGTTGTTCATTGCCTCAAATTATGGAGACATTATCTCTTGGGAGGCAAATTCCAGCTTGTAACTGACCACAAAAGTCTAAAGTGGATCTTCACCCAACCTCAACATGCGGCAAGATGGATTGAAATTCTACAAGAATATGACTTCGACATCAAATTCCGCCCTGGGAAAGATAATGTGGTAGCAGATGCACTTAGCTGCAAATCTTTCTTGAGTTCAATTTCAATGCCAAATAATCCCATACTGGTCAAGGTGAAAGAAGTCTCATCTCATGATCCAGATTATCAGAGGATGATGAAGTTAGTAGAAGAAGGGGGAAATTCAGAGAAAGAGAAGAATCTAATCAAGGGATACTCCACTCATGAAGGAAGCCTCTACTTCAATCACAGGCTATGTATCCCTAAGGATCCTGCTTTAAAGAAACTAATCCTCCATGAAGCTCATGATAGTCCTGTTTTGCAGGACACCCAAACTATGCAAAAACATTAAATGCCGTAAGAAGGAGCTTTCATTGGGCAGGCTTGAAAAATGATGTCCTTCGGTACTTGAAGCAATGTCTCTCATGCCAAAGGATCAAAGCTGAAAGGGTCAAGATGCCTGGAAAACTTCAACCCTTGGATGTCCTTCGGTACTTGAAGCAATGTCTCTCATGCCAAAGGATCAAAGCTGAAAGGCTCAAGATGCCTGGAAAACTTCAACCCTTGGATATTCCCCAAATGAAGTGGGAGTGCATTAGTATGGATTTTGTCACAAGTCTCCCCACTGTTCAAGGAGGATATGACTCCATTCTGGTAGTAGTGGACTTACTTACCAAAGTAGCTCACCTTATACCAGCGAAGAAGACCTTCAAAGCTTCTGATGTTGCTCGAATATTCATCAAGGAAGTCCTCAAACTTCATAGTCTCCCAAAAAGGATAGTAAGTGACCAGGATTCTGACTTCACTTCAAAGTTCTGGCAGTCTTTATTTCAAGCCCTGGGAACTCAACTTTGCTTTAGCACACCTTATCATCCAGAGAGATCGATGGCCAGACTGAGAGAGTCAATCAAGTAATTGAAGACATTCTCAGAGCATATTGTGGACGGGAACCAAGAAGGTGGATTCAATACCTTCCTCTGGTAGAATTTGCCTACAATGCATCTTATCATCAGAGCATAGGAATGTCACCATTCAAAGCACTCTATGGGCAAGAATGCTTGTCTCCTCTAAATTTCTCCGATCCGACCATAAGAGTTGAGGCATCCGGGAAAATGCTCGAAGAGATGGAGGAACAAACCAAGGCAATCCAAAAGAATATTAAAGCTGCCCAAGATCGACAAAAGCATTATGCTGACACCAAGAGGTCTGAAAGGATCTTCAAGGAAGGAGACACAGTTCTTCTACGAGTGCAACCCAAACGAAGTTCTCTATCACTTGGGAAATATAAGAAGCTCAGCCCTAGGTATTGTGGTCCCTATACAGTTATCAAGTGTCTAGGTAAAAGTGCCTATAAACTCCAACTCCCAGCCCATATCAAAGTCCACAATGTATTTCATGTAAGTTTGTTAAAACCATATGTACCCAGTCTCGATCATATTCTTGATGATGAAATCCCTACACAAAGTGTCCTTGAATTACAGCCCAGTAGCATCATAGATTCTAGGGAAAGGCAACTCCGAAATAGAACTCTTGTAGAACATCTAGTATAGTGGAAAGATTACCCTAAAGAGGATGCAACTTGGGAAGATGAAGCTACACTCTTAAAGGATTACCCCCAATTCATGACGAGATGAGGACATCTCGATTTCTTTAAGGGGGGAAGGATGTAACATACCCATCTTCACTAATAAAGAAATGTCCATGTAATAGATAAATTTATGAGTTTTTAGAAGTCAAGGTACCAAGTCCATGCCTTGTCATCATTAACACCATCAAAAATCTCAAGGCTTGAGCTTCTCTTGGAACTTTTAGCAAGAGTGGATGATGTCTCCCTCTTTGACATTTTGAACCTATTCAAAATTTGATGTCATCAACTTAATTAGTTTCATAAATTTTGTAGATCTTTCTAATTTTTAATCATTTAATATTTACATAAAAAATAATTTGTTAATCAAATCATGATTAAGTACTCTAGAGGGATGAAGTAAAAATATCAGACTTAGTTAAATACTTTAAAGAGATATGAGGGGAGAGTGAGCTATGAAGTGTATATATATTTGGATAATTGTCCAAAACTATATTGAATAATTGGTAAAATCTAGTTAAGAGTAGCATAAGGCAAGTCCCCAATAAGGATTAGTATTAGGAAAGTCTCCAATAGGGGTAAGTTCTAGCAAGAAGAGCATTAGGCAATTCCCCAATAAGAGCGAGCTATAAATTGTAGATAGATTTGAATTGTCCAAATTTGTATTGAATGGTTGGCCAAATATAGTGATAGGAGCATTATTAGGCAAGTCCTTAATATAGGAGTGAGGTATGGATTGTAGGTAGATTTGAACAATTGTCCAAATCTACATTTAATGGTTGGCCAAAACCATTGAGAAGAGCATGAGGCAAGCCCCTAATAGGAGTGAGATATGAATTATATATAGATTTGGGCAATTGTCTAAATCTACATTTAATGGTTTATTAAATATAGTGAGAGGAGAATTAGCCAAGTTTGTGCTCAAAGTTAGCACTAAAAGAAGAATTAAGCAATTCCTCAATACGAGTGAGCTATGAATTATAAATAGATTTGGACAATTTTCCAAATCTATCTTGAATGGTGGGCAAAATCTATTGAGAAGATCATTAGGCAAGTTTTTAATAGAAGTGAGATATGAATTGTTTATATATTTGGAGAAGTGTCTTAATTTACATTAAACGGTTGGTCAAATCTAGTAAGAGGAGAATTAGGTAAGTCCGCAGTAGGAGTGAGCTATGAATTGTATATAGATTTGGACGATTGTCCAAATCTGTATTAAATGGTTGGTAGCATTAGACAAATCCCCAATAAGGGTTAGCCTTAGGCATGTCTCCAATATGGGTGACATCTAGTAAGAGGAGCATTTTGGAAGTCCTCAATAGGAGTGAGCTATGAATTGTAGTTAGATTTGAATGCTTGGCCAAATATGGTGATATGAGCATTAGGCAAGTCCCTAAAAAGAGTTAGTGTTAGGCAAGTCCAATAGAGGTGATGTGTAGCGAGAGGAGCATTATGGAAGTCCCCACAATAGAAGTGAGCTATAAATTATAGATAGATTTAGACAATTGTCCAAATCTATATTAAATTGTTGGCCACATCTAGTGAGAAAAGCATTAGGCAAGTCCCCAATTAGGGTGATCTATGAATTGAAAATAGTGTGAGAAAAGCATTAGGCAAATCCTCAATAAGGGTTAGTATTAGTAGGCAAGCCCCCCCAATAGAGATGTGAGGTCTAGTGAGAGGAGCATTAGGCAAGTTCCCAATAGGAGTGAGCTATAAATTGAAATAATAAGAGAAGCATTAGGCGAATCTCCAATAAGGGTTAGTATTAGGCAAGTCCCAAATAGGAGTGAGCTATAAATTATAGATAGATTTGGATTGTCCAAATCTGTATTGAATGATTGGCCAAATATTGTGATAGGAGCATTAGGCAAGTCCCTAATAGGGGTGATGTATGTTTTGTGGGTATGCTTGGACATTTATCCAAATCTACATTTAATGGATGGGCCAAAATTGTTGATAAGAGCATTAATAGGAGTGGGCCTTAAGCAAGTCTCCAAAAAGGGGTGATGTGAAGTGAGAGGAGCATTATGGAAGTCCCCAATAGAAGTGAGTTATGAATTATAGATAGATATGGAAGTCCCCAAGAGCTATGAATTATAGATAAATATGGACAATTGTCCAAGTCTATATTGAATGGTTGGCCACATATAGTGAGATGAGCATTAGGCAAGTCCCCAATTCGGGTGAGCTGTGGATTGAAAATAGTGAGATAAGAATTAGTAAAAACCCTAATGAGGGTTAGCATTAAAAGCAAGCCCCTAGGGTTAGTATTAGGCAAGTCCTCAATGGGGGTGAGATATTGATTGAAAATAGTGAGAGAAGAATTAGGAAAATTCCTAATAAGGGTTACTATTAAGCAAGCCCCCAATAGGGACATGAGGTCTAGCGAGAGGACCATTAGGAGAGTCTCCAATAGGAGTGAGCTACGAATTGTAGATAGATTTGAATTGTCCAAATCTGTATTTAATGGTTGGCCAAATATAGTGATAGGAGCATTAGAAGGAAAATACCCAAAAGGAGTTAGGTATGGATTGTAGGTAGATTTGGAGAATTGTCCAAATCTACATTTAATGGTTGACCAAATCTATTAAGAAGAGCATTAGGAAAGTCTCTAATAGGAGTGAGCTATGAATTATATGGGTGAAAGCATGATAAGGTGGACTGAAAACATGTGTCCATGTGGACAACAGTTTACAAACTGGTTGTGAAATACTTTTATGCAGAGTTAGAGAATTGAAACATGGTTTTTTAATCTTATTTCACATTTATTATATCTAAAAGGTACTAGATAAATTGCTATAAATACATACTATGATGATATTAAATCCACTAATATGAGTTTTCTTCAAGTGTGGTAGCAACCAATGCAACTCGTAGAAAGTGTACCACCTTATCATACTTTCACCCATATATAGATTTGGATAGTTGTCCAAATATAAATGGAGTGGTTAGTCAAATATAGTGAGAGAGGAGCATTAACCAAATTTGTGAACAATGTTAGCATTAAGAAATTCTATAATGGGGGTGAGATCTAGTTAAAGGAGCATTAGGCAAGTCTCTAATAGGAGTAAGCTATGAATTATAATAGATTTAGATAATTGTCTAAATCTGTATCCCAGGATGACCTGTACTTGGACTATCAAAACTATACCCCGAAGGCTCGGCTAGCCTCTCCGGACTAACTCTCGCCTCGCTACCCGCCGCACCTACGGCCAGTCTCTCCGGACTAGCATTACGTGCCGGCGAGGAAGGTGGGCGAGGCTGTGACAAAGTGCATACGCGTACAGCATGCCAGACCTCTGTAAAGACAGGATCATGCTCACACAAGCCATGATTTGGTATTTTAACCAAAACCTTAAGGCAAATTTCATGCCTTGATTTTGCATCATGTCATTAGCACAGAAGCTAATGTACTGGAGAGCACTCTAGTGGCGCAAGTTCTTAGACCATGCTACTAGCTATTTGTAGACTACGCTACCATGTTGCTTCACCAACTTTTTAAAACTTCTCCTTGGAAAGCTCTACGGCCATAGGAGAAATAAACTAGAGTCAATCTAATCATGCATCACAAGGATTAGTTCCAAAGCTGAGAGATACTTTCTCTCTTAAAGTAACATCTTTGCACAAGCATATGCTCTAGAATCTTGTTGAGTTTCTAACTACCATCAATCTACGGATGGTTAAACTCCACTCTAACTCAGAGTAAATGTAAGTTTTGAAAATTTCCCTTCAAATATAACAATCAAACTTCCTATCTCTTATGCCATACTATATATGCGGGCAGACCATATAGTATGTGGAGATGTTTGATAAAGATTCTTGCACCACTACGGGTGTCTGGAGTTACATCCAATCACTTACAACTCTTTGTTGCTATTACCAGACACATCCCTTCAAGTATTGTCTAGACTCACACAACTATTCGAGTTTATGTGATATTTGAGGATATCCCTCCTTTCCCTCAAGAAAGGTTTTTGTCCTCAAAAACTCTACTCTCAAGCGGACTACGCGCTAGTGTCATAGGTCCAAGAACAAATCTAGACCGTGTTTAATATCATATGTTATATTCTTGAGTCCTTCCAAGAAACTTTTAAACATCTTGCAACGAAGATGTGGTATAGTGTCTACGCACATATGGTGGTACTATTGATAAACTGCTTTGCAACAGATCAGTGGTTTCACACTTGTAACAAAGTGCTTCATTGTTGCATATTATTACCCTTCATAAGTGGTTACACACTTATGAATTATATGGGTGGGTTGTACCATCTATCAAGAAAAATTCCAAACTACTAATAACCACATTATCAATCCACAGATAATGACTGAGCTTGCTGCGAAGCCATAGGTTGCTAGATAATTGATGGTAATTACACAAGCCCAATGTCTCATTACATCATACATTCAATATAAATGCAAACATCACAGTACTTCGTGATGATGAACTTAGGAATTTCATCCTATCCCTGTTTGGTGTTGGTATGAAGTATAACTATGAGAACATTATTTGCTGCCTCCTCATCATAGCGGCAAAGCTACCTACCCATCACAGGTGGCAATCTCTACCAAGCTATAACCAATGACTAGCAAATAAACGAATACTCTTGTAAGAACTTCATAACCATATGTCACACCAAACTCATAATCACTACGGATTAAATGCCAGGGCTTGCAAAATTGAATGTTGTCTGATAGGTAGATGGGATCATCAAACTACGGATGACCTTGACAACTCACTACGACTAGTGATGTGTAACTTTTAAGTTACTCCACTCTCCTTGCTTATTCCATACCATCGAACAAATCGGTCTTTGATTTGAGCATTGCAACATATTTATGAGTACCTCGATACTCATGGATTGTGGTTCGGTAATTTAAAATGTTGATCTAGAGTATCTTTCACTCGAGGATCTTAATGTTATTAGCAGTTATGTATTAGTAGTGAGTAACTACGTACCCACTATCATCACACTAGTAGCTCCATACTAGTCTGTGAGTATCTCCGTACCCAATGGCATACCTCCCCCGAGTGGGAGTACCATATACAACCATCTATAACAAGATGCTTAAGTCACTTGCTGCTAGTGACTACACAAATTGACCCCTCCATTGCACATTGCAGTACAATCTCTGGTATTACAACACGAATTTTTGGGCGTCCTTATCATAGAGGTCAACTTAAAAACTAGTGCATAGGTCTTGTGGAGTCTCGGCTGACCTAACCACACCACTGGTGACTTCCTACAAAAAATGTGGCGCCGAAGTCACCACCTATGTACTTTAACTTCGTAAAGTACATGGTCTTCATCTATCATCTATGGAAAGTTGTAAAACATTCCTGTGATGGATTTTTATCACCCTAAAATTATTGTGCACTATTTTAGTGTGAAGAGCTTTTTTCCTGGGTACCATGGTTCACCCCAACCTCATCTTTTGCAAAATTCTCTGATTTAACAAAAGATATGTCTGCCTCCGAACACTCCGGTTCAGCCCCAAACTTTGAGTTTACTTCTTAACACTCCGGTTAAGTCAAAACTCACCAGATACAGTAGGATTTACCACTAAGCTCTCCGGCTTAGCCTTTTATCCTAACTCAGCCCGAGTTTATGTACACTACATATGTCGGATCCGATACTAACAACAACCAGGCTCATCTGGAGTGAGATACTACTCACTATTACCATGTAAAACCTTATTAAATCCTAGAAATGCTCCACTCATTTCCCAGGGGTCATACGACTTATAGGGTTTACACGCACATGAACTTTGTAAGCAAAATAGCATGTCATGCAATATTACAATTGCTTATGTAGGAAAGTAATATATTTCCCAAATTCATATGGTAGCAACTAAAATGTGCTCACAATCGCACACTTATGTTGAACATAGGCAAGACTACACTTGCAAAATGCTATAGGGCGTCCCCCATGCATGAAATTGTCCAACCAAACTAGTCTTACTGCTAACCTCTAGATTTAGATCACTCCGGAACTAAATCACTCTGTTATCACTAGCACACCATCATGGTCTTGCTACCTAGAGCTTCTCCGAACTCTGTAACTGGGTTTTATCCCAACTTATGGCTATATTTGGTAATTTTCAAAGTTCAAATTTTATCTTGCACACTATATCACTACAGACAAGTGTGCATACAGACCTACCAAAGAGTCAAGTTAGATGCACAAGCCTTGGCGTCCCATTCCACCAAGACTACAATCGATTCCGTGAGAATTTGATGTCACATACCATCAAATTACACCAAACCAATTGATGTGACATATAAAAAGGCTCTTTCCCCCCTCGAAAGATCACCACAAACTCTCGAGCAGTGGGATGTCGACGCATGGCAATAAAAAGAAGAGAAAACCATGCTAGTAAGTTTAAGAATAGTTCTCTTCGTCGATAAACTTCTATAAGGGCATTGAGCATTACATCTCAAAACTATACCCCTTCAGATTTACCTTTGATTTCTACAAATCAATCTAAATCTGCTATTATTATCTAGGCGTGTACTAATCACTCATATTAGTACTCGTAGATAAACCATTCAATTGAGTACTGCTAGCAGCACTGCTAGCCCCGTTATCCCAAGTAATACACACCTTAGGGATTACTTTTACCAGGCAATCACGTGACTAAATCAAACTAGTCACTAATCTCTAGGCCCAAGTAGTGACACTATTTTGTTACTACCAACAAGGGCCAGCTTGCCTCTACGGGCCAATGCTCTCTTGTTGCTACAAACAGTAAGCAACTTGTTTGGACACAAGGCATAACCACATCAAGACTACGCTTGTACATGGTTCTCATTTGCCAAAGTTTATCACAATCTTCTAGCAACTGTTAAAAGATCGTGAAGGGTTATGAGCACTACGGCTCAATTAGGCTTACCTTGATTTCTCGTGATAAGCACTTCGTCTAATTTGGGCACAACTGACGCCATTGCCGGTCCTCTTAGCCCAAGTAAAACACACCTCAGTTTTAGATTTACACTAGCCAAACTACGTGACTTTGATGGTCAACACTAAGTCTATGCTCAGCTTAAATTTAGTTTCTCTGAACCAAATGTGTGATCACCACATGTGCTACCCTCGAGGTGCTACGGTCATAGACGTGTTCACTAGGCACAACGGCCATAGAACGGCTCTTTCGAAGGACTCGGCACTACGGCCGTTGGATTTGTCTCTCTTAGCACGCGGTGCTACAGCCGTGTGCGGTGGGTCTCTTTCGTGGAAAACGGGCACTACGGCCACACGACGCAACGGCCGTGTTGGGTTTGTTTCGTGGGGTGTACCGTTGTTTTGTGTTTTTTTTTTTAAAAATAAAATAAAATAAAATAAAATAACGGGCCGGGCTGGCCCTCGCCGCTTCGGGCGTGGCCGCCCGCCCGTGGGGAGTGTCCACACGATTGTGGCTCGCCTCCCGTTGCCAGCTGTGCACTGGGCAGGCCCATTTGTGATGGCATCAAGGGCTGGCCGCCCGTTATTTTCATTATTCATAAAAATAAAAAATGAAAATATATTAAAAAATAAATGGTTTTTAACCCCTTTTTTTTATGGCGGCGTTTGCTGGGCTGGTCGGCTGCCTGGTGGTCGTTGCCGCTGCTGGCCGCCGTTGGTGGCTGGCCGGTGCTGGCTGGCTAGCCGCCGCCGCCGCCTAGCCGGCCGCCCCTGGCTGGGCTGGCCTAAGGCTGGGCTGGCCGCCTAAGGTTGGCCGCTTGCCTGGCCAACCGCTGCACAAGCCCTTCTCCTTTGAGCTTTGCACGCGCACAGAGACCATGTACTTCATCGCCAACTCGGAAGAAGAAAGTAAGTCCTTCAACTCCGCCCGCCCGCCATCCACCCGCCCAGCAACATCAGGTCTATCGCCGGCTCTGCAGAACTACGAGTGGTGGCGTTGCAGCGTAGGTTTGCCCGCAAGGCCATCAATCACCGCCTGTGCAGGACTACGAGTGGTGGGCATCATTCCAGTCAACGGTACTGCTCCTGGCGTTTCCAAGGCAAGCACAAACGTTGCAATGGTACACAATTCGTGGGGCTGCTGGTCTTCGCCCCCTTCAAACGTGGTCTTCGCCGCCTTCAGCAGCATTCGTTTTCAGCTAATACGTTTTAGCATTTCGCCCCCCACCCCCACACACAGTCGAGAGAAAGGCGACTTCTTTCTTTTAACAAATTCAACGATTCCTTCGCAGCAACCATTCAACGCAGAGAAAAAAAAACAAAACAAAACGAAATTTGCTTTGCTTACCTGCGATGCTGCTTGCTGTGTGTGACAGGAAGAGAGAGAGAGAGAGAGAGAGTTCTTCCCTTCCATTCTTCCATGGCCGCCTCCCTCCACACCCTCTATTCGAGATAAGGATAAGGAGACGAATGGTCAAAAACCATCGAGTGGGCTCCGGTCCCCCGGTCACGCGCGGATTCTGACGATCCCATCGAACCACGCTCTGATACCAGTGTTAGATATCCGTAACGCCGCTATACGGGCGTTACCACAAGAGGGGACGGCCTCTGGCTCACCACCCAGCCATAGAGGAAGAATGAGGATTGCCCCTCATCCCCCAGGCTATATAGTGTGTGGCCTGCCGTCCACACTAGCCTGGCCGCCCATGACTCCGCACGGGCATCCTCTCCCACTGAACCCCGGACATGGCCATCCGGTCTGCCGTCGGTCACAGGCATTATAGCCTACGTGACATTACTGCCGTCCACACTAGCCTGGCCGCCCATGACTCCGCACGGGTGTCCTCTCCCACTGAACCCCGGACATGGCCATCCGGTCTGCCGTCGGTCTCACAGGCATTACAGCCTACGTGACAGAGCTTGATGGCTACAACAAAAAATCTCAAACTTTAATACTTCTCCACCAGACCACGCTTGTCAATCATGGATATCTGCAAGGGTTTCTACCTTCATCACACGCCCTTTCCCTCATTATGACATGGAGGGCAATAAAAACTACCTTGTAGATATTACTCGAAGTAAAACATATATGCTACAATGTAGTCCTCTCTATGCGCTGATAGTCTTAATTCTAGTGCTAATGACATATATTCTACAATGTAGTCCTCGCTATGCTGCTGATAGTCTTAATTCTAGTGCTAATGACATTGCCCACGATGTCCGACTGTTGCTTGCAAATGAGGATCAATACCAATACCAGGATGCAACAAAAACAATACTTAGGGCTCTTGAAAAGAGTTCCACTTTGTAGATGAATGTGGGAGAGGGTTTGATAATAATCCCACATGGGGACTTATGGGAGTCCTAGAATTTTTGTATAAAAGGTGGCTCATTTGAGAGCTTAGACACACTTTTGGGCTTAGTTCATGCAAGAGCTCCTTTGAGAGACCTACTCTCCCTCTTCTCCATAGAGGTGAAGACTCTTCTCTCACCCCATCTACATCATTGTATGAGGTTAATCTCTTCATTGAATCATTAGCAATGTCATGAGTCTTTCTCATCCTCTTCTCTAATCATTTTACTCTTATGCATGCTTTTAGTATTTCATTTTTGAGTACATGGATTGATTTGAAGCTTTCATGGAAGCTTGATGCTTGAATGTGTGCATGCTTGTAGGAAGATAGGAGTGGAGTGAGGTCTTTCTCTTTGCTTGAGTGCATAGTGATTGTATTCCTCTTGCTTGTATTTGTGAATGAATGGGTGTGTAGGAATGAGGACAAGTTGAGCTTGTGTGTATGCTTAGTCTAGTGTCAAGTGATGGTAGCCATGAGCATTCTCTCCACTTGTGGATAAGCTCTTGTGCACCGGTACGGGTCGAATCCCTAGCTCCGAAAGGGATGCAAATCCCATTGGATTGAGCTTAGTATGGATCGTACTCCTCTTGCTACAAGAGAGAGGGTTTTCCGTCTCTCCATTGGCGCCGCTGCCGGGGAGAAGACTCAAATCCGGTTGAGAGTGTGTGGAAACCACCACTATTTCCTCTTTTGGTTGCAAAACCATTGAGTGATTAGGTTAAGTGCGGGTGTGTGATCCCGGTGTGAGTGGATAAGGTTAACCATTGAGCGGTTGAGGTTTCTCCCGCATTGTTTTTTTTATATGTTTCATTGCTTTTATGTTTTTTCAAGTACCGTTCATTATGCTTACCTTCATTGTTTTTTGTCATTTCATTCTTTCATGCTCTTCGTTAACACGTGATTAGTTTAAAAAAAAAAAAAAAAAAAGAGGTGCGTTGCTAAGCTCTTCCATAGCTTATGCAAGCCCCAAGCAAGAAGTCCGCTTAAGGATGAGAGGGGAGAGGGAAAGAGAAGGGAGATAGGAAGTGTTGGAGGCGACCTTTCTTTTGATGTTTTGTTGTGTTGTTATCGTGTGGGGAGGCATCTCCATAATTACAGCAAAGAAAAAATAAATAGATATATATATATATATCTATTTATACACATATATAGACATTGGGGAGGCTTCTGCAGCAAAGAAAATATATATATATATATATATATATATATATATATATATATATATTTTACATTGGAAAGGCCGTGGACGTTCGAAGGACAGTTAGAGGGCGGCTGAAAAAAAGCCTGCAGTAGACGGTTTTTTAAAAAAAAAACAAAAAACATTTATATATATATATAATCGTTTTTTTTACGAGGGGTGCAAGCGGCTGGCCGGGCGCCTCAGTTTAAGGTGAAGAGGCCGCTGAAGGTAGCTAAGAAGCAGCTGCTAAGCTGGTGAGAGAGGTTGTTGGCGGAGGCGGCCGTTGGCAGGTGAAAGAGGTTGACGGCAGCAGCAAGAAATTGACGTGGCAGCTGGTCGTAAGCCAAGTGGAGGCGGCTGTTCTCTGCAGGCGAGGAGTAAGCCAAGTGGAGTTGCTAAGGTCGTGGCTGGCGAGAGGCCTGGCGAGAGGCGCTGGCGAGAGGCAAGAGGCGCTGGCAAGAGACGCTGAGAAAGAAGCAGTTAGCAGCTGGGCGCGCAACAGCAAGGGCGAAGAGGCCGTAAAGCCAACGTGGAGGGTGTCGACGGGCTCTGCGTGGAGGGGGTGTCTGTGAAGCACCGTACAAGCCTGAAGGCGAGCTCTACAGGAACCGTAGCTTGACGACGGCGGCATTGGCAAAGGCGGGAGCCGAGGAGAAGGCGCCGTTGGGAGCAAGGAGGTGACTGAAGCAGCAAAAGGCATAAAGCGCAGTGCACAGCTGGCTGCAAGGAGGTGAAAGCATCGCTGGCTAGCAAGGAGCGAAGGCGCAAGCAGCGGCTGGCGAGAGGCGAAGGTGGTGGCCGTCGGCACTGCGCACAGCCGAAGAGAAGCAGCAAACGCGAAGGCTGTGGTGGAGGAAGCGAGTAGCAGAGCAGAGACTGGGCAGCGAAGATCAAGGCGAGCGGAGAAGGCTGCAGAGGCGTGAAGCGTGTGGAGAGCAAGGCTGTGGAGACGAGCGAAGGCCAGAGAGACCTGGTGGCTGTAGCAGCTGGCGACGGCTGAAAGCTGCAGAAGGCAGTTGGAGTGGAAGGCGAACGGTGCTGTGGGGGTCGTGTGGCAGAAGACCACGTGCGCCAGCGTGAAGTCCCGGCGAGCGGTGCGGCGACGAATCCGGAGCGGCGAGGCGAAAGGATAAGGTAGGTGGAAATTTTTATTTTTTTTATTTTTTTTATCATTTTTATTAATTTTTTAAGTTTTTTGTATTTTTTAAATAAAAAAAACAAACAAAAAATAATAATATTTCTTATTTTTTTTTAAAAAAAAAAAGAAACAAAAAAAGAATAGAAAAAAAATTTAAAAAGAAAAAAAAGAATAGAAAAAAAATTAAAAAAGAAAAAAAAGAATAGAAAAAAAAAATAGAGAGAAGAAAGAAGGAAAAAATTAAAAAAAATTTAAAAAAAATTAAAATAAAAAAAATTCTTTTTATTTGTTTTTAGGAGTCCATATTGTGTGTATATTTTTTATTTTTTCATTTCTGTATTTTTTAGTATATTTAGTGTAATTTGCATTGTTTTAAATTTTTGTAATATATTTAAAACAAAACAAAACAAAACAAAACAAAAAGAAAAAAGAAAAAGAAGAAAAAATAATTTTTATTTTTTGGAATCCATTGTAAATTATTTAAATTTCTGTACAAAATTTTGCATAATTTAAGTAGCTTGCATTTTTTCTTTTTATTTTTTTATTTTTTGTACTTGCATGCATAATTAGTAGATTTATATTTTTTACAATTAGGCACGACATTTATTAGTTTCAAAAAAAAAACAAAAAAACAAACAAACAAAAAAAAAAGAAAAAAAACAATAAAAACCAACAAAAGGAGGAAAAAACAAACAAAAGAAAATTTTTGATTTTTTAGGAGTCTATTATTTTTTATTTTGTAGTTCTTCATTTTTTTTAATTAATAAATAAAAATAAAAATTTAGGATAGATAGTTACACCATACATATTCTTTTTTAGTTGCCTTTAGTGGTTAGGTAGAGAAAAATATATATATATATATACATATATATATATATATTTTTATCAAAAAAAAAACTCATAAAAACCCAAAAAACAAAACAAAATTTGACCTTATGCACTTACGGTCGGGACGTCTTGTAGAGTCTAGGGCACCTTCTCGAGTACCTACTCAAGAAAGTGGAACCCAATCGGTAGGCAATTTGGCAGATATTGCTGAAATCCTATCTGAATCCCAATCCGATACCCTTTCCTCTAGAACAAGTAGTTCATTGTCCATGGACAATCTAGGGCCATCAACTAGTCATCCCGTAGCCCAAAATAGAACACCCTCAAGATCCTTTAATCCATTTGAGGCTGACACCATGGGGTTAACATTCAATGTGCCACTCCAATATGTCTACACAAATGCTCAAGGAGCTGAGATCTTTAGGGACCCACAACACAGGTATCTTGTTAAGATTGCCGACATATTCTCAGAACTTGATAGAGCACCTCTAGTCAATGACCAGGGTAACATGTACATGGGTGGAGATGGTGTTCGCTATGAAGTCACCTACCATCCAGAAAAGGTAGACAAATTAGGGGAGCTCTCTAAAACAGAGTTTTTAGACATATCACAACTTTCCAGAGCAAGGGAGTCTAGAGATGACTGGCTCATCGAGCCGGACATGCCTGGACCATCCAATGCCCAATCCTCAAAGCCATCCATAGATGATTTACTTCTTGTAGATCTCAATTTGGACAAGGATAGGAAAGGCAAGAGTAAAATGGATCAGGGGGCTGAAAGTCAATGGGAGTTTGTACGACAAATTCCTGTGACGAAGGTTTTACAGGATGACCCATTTCAAGAGATCTATAAAGATTCGTTAGAGGGATATTATGCCACAACTAAATCGCCAGAGCTGGATCTTCCTCTAGCTTATGTAGTGGTAGTTGAGAAGTGTGCAGGACACATGAACAGAATAGTAGATAAATGGTCAAATGAATACCGAACGTTAGATTGGAAAGAGATTAGGGAACTCACGTGGAAAGGACAACCATTATTTATGGAAGTGTTCTCAACACATACAGCCAAACCAGGAGAGACAGCCTTTCTTGGAGAAACTGTTGCTCCTCCCCTACGAGAGTTCACTAGAGAGGGACCTTCAACATCTAAGTGGACCACTGCTAGTAGCCCAACTCTAGCACCACGATATCGTCCTACACCAAATGTGCGACCACAGGTCACACCACCACAACAACATCTTTCCCACTATAACAATCGGATGAGAGGGGAGCCAACTCGGCCTCCTATAAGTGCACCTCCTGAAATGAGGGTGACAAGATCTTTAGAGGGGTTTGGTGAGGCTGGTAATAGGGTACCCACACCAATTTTGGAAACATGTGGACCATCTTTCCAAAGAGAGGAACAGTTCCCACTAAGAGTAAGAGGCCGTAGGCCCTACGACGAGTATTCACGACAAGTACGGCCATCCACTCTTCAGAAATTGGTAAAGAAATATGAAGGGTCGGGAGATCCATACGATCATGTAGCAGCTTTTAGGCAAGCAGTTCGAGCTGAGCAAGTTGCTGATAAGCATACTCAAATAGAAGGGTTTGGACTCACTCTTGAAGGAAAAGCCCTTGCTTGGTTTCAGGCATTAGAGGCTTCAGACAAAACTTCTTTACGAGTTTTGGAAGAGAGATTCATTGCTGCTTTTTCCTTGATGGGAATTCAACATGACACAGTAGCGCATATCTACTCTTTCAAACAAGGTGAGAATGAGAGTGTTAGAGACTGTGTAAATAGAATGAAGCAGTACATTAATCGTTGCCCAGAAGATGAGAAGCCCGCTCAAAGTCGATTAATTTCTCTCTTCTTAAAAGGCCTCAAAAATTCGACACTGCATACACATCTCTATGCTAAGAAACATACAAGTTTCAATGAGTGTTGCCATGATGCTATGGATTTCACCGATAACTTCAAGTTCCAGGATGGTTCTGGCCCTGAGGTGAAACCTAGAAATCAATGGGGTGAAGATCAAAGTTCAGGGTCTAGCGCGCTGGTAAATCCAGACCAAATAGCCAACCTAGTGCTAAAGAGATTGGGACAGACCTATCGTCCACCCATGCAGCCACAACAACAGCAGCAGAGAGTGAGGAGTGTACTTCCTACAGGGCCTCATCTTTGTGGAGCATGTGGCGGTGACCATAAATTAGAGGACTGTAATACCTTTTCTCCTCTAGTCACAAACCAATCCACAAAGAAGTGGTGCCAAGCCTGTGCTTGGAACTTTACTCATACCACCCAGGATTGTACTCGCATTGCGAGAATGAGACAGGAACGTGAGCAACCGAGGGGTGGAATGGCTCCACAAATGTATCAACAATATACAAATTTTGAACGTAAGCCACCGATGACACAAGAACAAGCACGACCTGTTCTTGGTGCTCAACCTCCTGCTCCAGGGACGGCTCCTGTCAGGATTGTGGACTATGACAATTCAAATGTGTGTAGAGACTTAGTAAACCCAGGCTATGTGGAAGAAGAATACACATCATATTCATCCAAGGATAATATCTTTGAAAGTCCCACATACCCAAGCCAAGCACTGGTGGAGATTCAACCAGGGGAACAAAACTCTTTAATGTTGCTAGGCGGCTACCAACCTAGGACTCCAGGCCCCTCAGGTCAATGGCAGCCAAGGAAAGTAGAGACCAAACCAATGGGCCCCTGTTATGAGTGTGGAGAACCCCATTGGGCTCGTGATTGTCCACATCGCTCAAGGCAAGCATCTAGGTCCAATACAACAGTGCAACAGTTTCCACCAATAGAAAGATATTGTTTGGGGTGTTGTGTCGAACACTTCCCGAAGGATTGTCTGTTGAAACCACATGAGGAGGGCAACTCTCAACCAAAGGTTTCACTTAACCTTGTAGGGGCAATTCCATCACCACCTTCATCTGAGAATGAGGATGTCGTGCCACTTAGAGTCATGACTCGATCACAGACACGAAACGCTGAAATACAAACTGATGAGACACCTCGAACTAGGGACGCAAAGACAAATCTAGTGGACAAGACCCTACAGTCCAGTAGAAAAAAAACCACTAGGAGAAAGAAGAACCGAAACAAACAAACTAAAAGTGCATCCACTTCTAGTTCTCAGGAATCCTCTAAACAAGACATAAGGGATAAAACTTTTACATCCCAGGAAGTGCGTGAGGAACATCCACCTCAACCTGAGCCTAGTGTTAAACAAAATGAGGCTAGTACGACTGAGGATAGTTCTGGGGGTTCTGTTTTTGTGGATAAAGTGAATGAGACTCTAGAGGCCATCATTGATGCTCATAGAAGTCGCATTGCAGCCTTATCAGAGCTACCCAAGAAGCTTCAAGAATACCTAAACCCTCGTGAGGAGAAGATCAATCTAGCTGTACATCAGCAACTCATTAGGGAAGCTCAGTCGATACTTGAGGGACCACCACCACCTATTCCTCGGGGCCCAACCTCTCTTAAGCCAACATTAGAAACTATACCGGAAGTGTCATCAAGTAGGGAAATGAAAAGTGAGTTCATTTCACAAGCTCAAAGCGAAAGATCGACACCAATTGACACTCCATTGAAAGAAGAAATTCTGCCATCACCTAACCTTGTCTTCCCATGCAATGATGAAATTATTGATGCTAATGAGGACATGGCAAATGACATGTGGGCCGCTGTAAATGAGAAAATTAATGAGAACATGTCTTCTGTTAGTTCGCCTCCATTCTCTGAGGTGGATTTTACTAGAGACACGGAAAACAATTTTGGTCGCCCAAGCATCCAGGAGGAAGGTCAAACAATTGTTTCTCCTAGAAGTAAGCATACAATGAAAACCTTACCATCCTATCTGGGAGAATATGAGAACTGCGGCGCCAATGGAGAGACGGAAAACCCTCTCTCTTGTAGCAAGAGGAGTACGATCCATACTAAGCTCAATCCAATGGGATTTGCATCCCTTTCGGAGCTAGGGATTCGACCCGTACCGGTGCACAAGAGCTTATCCACAAGTGGAGAGAATGCTCATGGCTACCATCACTTGACACTAGACTAAGCATGCACACAAGCTCAACTTGTTCTCATTCCTACACACCCCTTCATTCACAAATACAAGCAAGAGGAATACAATCACTATGCACTCAAGCAAAGAGAAAGACCTCACTCCACTCCTATCTTCCTACAAGCATGCATACATTCAAGCATCAAGCTTCCATGAAAGCTTCAAATCAATCCATGTACTCAAAAATGAAATACTAAAAGCATGCATAAGAGTAAAATGATTAGAGAAGAGGATGAGAAAGACTCATGACATTGCTAATGATTCAATGAAGAGATTTATCTCATACAATGATGTAGATGGGGTGAGAGAAGAGTCTTCACCTCTATGGAGAAGAGGGAGAGTAGGTCTCTCAAAGGAGCTCTTGCATGAACTAAGCCCAAAGTGTGTCTAAGCTCTCAAATGAGCCACCTTTTATACAAAAATTCTAGGACTCCCATAAGTCCCCATGTGGGATTATTATCAAACCCTCTCCCACATTCATCTACAAAGTGGAACTCTTTTCAAGAGCCCTAAGTATTGTTTTTGTTGCATCCTGGTATTGGTATTGATCCTCATTTGCAAGCAACACTCCCCCCTTCCTAAAAATATGAGATCCTTTGGCAGCTTAGTATTCCTTTGACATACATTAAGCTTGCATCCTTGGTATAGGGGCATATGTCAGGAACTCAATAGTAGATCACAAGCTTTTTTTTGGCACTTGCTAGTTTATAAGGCATGTAATTAACCATTTCCTTGTTGTTGCAAAACCATTTAGGTGATGTGGGAATCTTCTATATAGATTTTATACACACTAAACATTTTTTGTCCCATAGACCATTTTGTCTCCAAAACCACCCCTCCCCCCCTTTTGCTCCTCCTCCTCAATCCTCTCTCTCTCTCTCTCTCTCTCTCTCTCTCTCTCTCTCTCTCTCTCTCTCACACACACACACACACACACACACACACATACACACACATTTGACCTAATCTTCCAACTCCTAATCCACTATGAAACTACACTATATTATATTATAACATTGTTCTTATACTATGAAAACACTTGAGGAGGATCAAACAACTTAAAGAAATCCATGTTTAGTAGAGCTAAACAATATTTAAACACAATGGACAGTAAATAACTTAAACTTTGGACTCATTTTGCTTTAGAATCTCTCATGCATACAAATACATTTTCCAATTAAATTGAATCCCTTTCCTTTTTTATACCAATTTTCCCTTGACTTTTTTCATTAAATTAAGTCTACTTTTTGGATTTCATGTGTAAAGAAACCCTAAATGACCTTATATGAATAAAGCATTGCTGAAGTCTACTTTTTGGATTTCATGTGTAAAGAAACCCTAAAGGAGCTTAAAACTAAGGTCTATGAATAAAGCATTGCTTAATCTTATATGTAAGAAGCTGCATCCTCCAAATTGATGGCTTCTCCAAATCTGTCAAGGACGGGGGTCATGGTGGGAAGATCGATCCCAGCGGCCCCATCAAATTAGGTTTTATTATTTCATGAAATGCAGCCCTATAACCGTCCCTCCTGGACGACTGGGAAAGGCCAGCAAGAGGTCCTTCCCAGTCGAAAAACCAGCTCACAGCGCGCTGGGTTTCATCCCGGGAAAGGCCTCTTATTGGCCTTTCCCTACTCCGTCATGGTCAAGGATCATAGGAATCTAAATCCTAGCCATTCAATCAACAAGCCTTGTTTTTAAATAAAAGCCCTCATAATCCAATAAGATCTTGACACATCAGCAGACAAAAAGTTAGTAAAAGTCACACAAATAAAAAGATGCCATATCAACACTTGGAATATTACAAGAAAATGCAAAACTAATAAACCAATAATACATCAACAAACATAATTTAAAAACTTCAGAACTTATCACAACTAGACACATTAGCAAACAGAATTTAAAATAAAATAGTAGCAAAAACAACTCAAATATATCATAAACCAAAAGCTTAATATTAACAAAGCTCCCGTAGACCATAACGATTGGGAAAGGCCATCGGTTGGCCTTCCCAAGGGAATATGGGTTGCCCACTAGCACCTACTCCCCATCTTCCTCCTAGGAAAGGCCTCCCGATGGCCTTTCCCTACGCTGTCATGGTCTAGGCATCAAAATCCACCAGCTAATGAGTCAAAAATCATATCATACCGCCCTCCATGTTTCAAAAAAATCCAAGGGAATTCTATGATGTGCCATTGCGATCAACGTTGACAATTGTTGAACCGTGGATGGCTATGGTCACACTTTTTTCCATGGTAGGCAGCCTCTCCTCAAAATAACCTTCTTGTGCTAATGAGATCCTGCTACTACCCTGCTCACCCTATGTGAGACATAGCTCTTAGAAAATTTTAAAAAATTAAACTTTTAATCAATAGGGAAAATTTCCAAAGCGATAAACAATATTGTTGGAAAGTAGTTAATGGGTAATGAGCAAGATTGCCATGACAAGCAATATAGTCCATCACAAGTGTACCCACAACTATTCCTTATGGATCAGTGAGTACCAAACTTATTTCCAAAACATTGATGAACTTACATAAAAGCCTAAGGTCTTGCATTGTACTTGTGAAAAAACCAATGTATACAAGAATTTCAACAATAATTATTGTGATCATTAAAGGAACACACAAAGTCTTCACTATCCTAGCATTATCTAATATATGACTTAACATGTCAAATGTGCAAAGAGCTT